>NW_027361683.1:54600000-54977500 GCF_039654945.1 Dendrobates tinctorius
GTTTAACAGTTTCAAAACACAAGTCATAAGTAACAACGCTAACAATACAATAATTAAAGCAAAATAAGACGACCCTGCTCGTGAGAGCTTACAATCTACAATGAGGTGAGGGAGATACAGAGTACAGGTGTGTATTTACAATGAAGGTCCAGCCATCTTGCGGGAGTGAAGGATGGATGGAGATAGTGAATGGGCTACACACGCACACTTACACAGAGAATGACTTTGATTAGTGAATGTGATAGGCCGCTCTGAACAGGTGTGTTTTTAGGGAGCGCCTAAAACTATGCAAATTGTGGATAGTCCTGATTTCTTGGGGTAGAGCATTCCAGAGGATAGGAGCAGCACGGGAGAAGTCTTGGAGTCGGGAGTGGGAGGTACGGATTAGTGCAGAGGTTAGTCGAAAGTGGTTTGCAGAGCGCAGCGATCGGCTAGGCCGATAGACAGAAATGAGAGAAGAGATGTAAGGGGGTGCCGCACTGTGGAGAGCTTTGTGGGTGAGAACAAGTACTTTGAATTGGTTCCTATAATGAATGGGCAGCCAATGTAAGGACTGGCGAAGAGCGGACGCGTCCGAGTGCCGATTACCCAGATGGAAGATCCTGGCCGCTGCATTAAGTATGGACTGGAGAGGATAGTCGAGTGACGGGGAGGCCAATTAATAGAGCGTTGCAGTAATGCAGGCGAGAGTGGATCAATGCAACAGTGAGGGTTTTTGTTGTTTCCATAGTGAGAAAAGGGCGGATTCTAGAGATGTTCTTTAGGTGTAAGCGGCAAGAGCGGGCAAGGGATTGTATATGGGATGTGAAGGAGAGATTGGTGTCAAACATAACACCCAGACAGCGCACCTGCTGCCGGGGTGTTATTGTGGTACCACCCACGGAGAGGGAAATGTCAGATTTAGGGAGGTTAGTAGACGGCGGGAGCAGAAGAAGTTTAGTTTTGGAGAGGTTGAGTTTCAGATAGAGAGCGGACATGATATTGGAGACTGCGGACAGACAGTCACTGGCGTTCTGTAGTACAGCGGGGGTAAGGTCGGGGGAAGACGTGTATAGTTGTGTGTCATCAGCATAAAGATGGTACTGAAAGCCAAATCTGCTGATGGTCTGTCCAATTGGGGCCGTGTAGAGAGAGAAAAGAAGGGGGGCCAAGGACTGAGCCCTGAGGTACCCCGACAGCAAGAGGAAGAGGAGATGACGTGGAGCCAGAGAACAAAACACTGAAGGAGCGGTCAGAGAGATAGGAAGAGAACCAGGAGAGTGCATTGTCCTTAATGCCTAGTGACTGGAGCCTAGAGAGTAGGAGATGGTGGTCAACAGTATCGAAAGCTGCAGATAGGTCAAGAAGAATGAGCAGAGAGTGGTCACTGTTACGTTTTGCTGTCAGAAGGTCATTGGTCACTTTGATGAGTGCAGTTTCAGTCGAATGTAGGGGGCGGAAGCCGGACTGTGAAGGGTCTAGAAGGGAGTGAATGGAGAGGTAACGGGTAAGGCGGGAGTAAACTAGGCGTTCCAAAAGTTTAGAGATGAAGGGGAGATTGGAGACTGGTCTGTAGTTGTTTGTGCAGGATGGGTTGAGAGCAGGTTTCTTTAGTAATGGAGTAACGATGGCGTGTTTGAAGGAGGATGGGAAAATGCCCGAGGAGAGGGAGAGATTAAAGATTGTAGTTAGGTGGGTTGTGACGACTGGAGGAGATGTGAGGGAATGGGGTCGGTAGTGCATGTAGTCGGACGAGAAGAAGAGAGGAGTCTGGAGACTTCTTCTTCTGTGATGGGATCAAATGTGGAGAGTGAGCCAGGGGAGATGTAGGAAGGGATGGGAGTCACATCACTTGGTGGTTGGGAGCAGATTTCTTGACGGATATTATCTATTTTTTCTGTAAAGTGGGAGGCCAGGTCATCAGCACAAATGTCTGTGATAGGGGCTTGTGCTTTTGGCTTGAGGAGGGAGTGAAAAGTGTCAAAAAGTTTCTTGGGGTTGTTGGCTAGTGAGGAGATCAGGGTGGTGAAGTAGGTCTGTTTGGCAAGGTGAAGGGCAGCGTTATAGGTTCTTAACATAAATTTTGAAGTGTATGAAGTCTTCTGGTGTGCGGGTTTTTCTCCATAGGCGTTCAGCACTCCTGGAGCATCGCTGGAGAAGTTGAGTTTGCGATGTTAGCCAGGGCTGTTTTACTCTGTGTTTGGAGGTTCTGAGGGTGAGGGGAGCTACTTGGTCAAGGGTGCTTCTAAGAGTGTCATTGTAGTGATGAACAGCCAGATTAGGACAGGAAAGAGAGGAGATTGGGGACAGAGATGAGTGTAGGGAATCTGAAAGTGTCTGAGGGTTAATAGCTTGTAGATTTCTGACTGTGTGGTAGGTAGGAATGAGCTGGGGTGGGCGAGGATTTGTGAGCGTGAAGGAGAGAATGTTGTGGTCAGAGAGTGGAAGCGGTGAGTTGTTTAGGTGGGAGATTGAACAGAGCCGGCAGAAGACCAGATCAAGGGTGTTACCATCCTTATGTGTCTCAGAGGTTGAAAGCTGTGAGAGACCTAGAGAGGTGGTTAGTGATAGAAGCTGGGATGCAGATGTGGAATTAGGGCTGTTAATGGGGATGTTGAAGTCTCCCAGGATGAGGGTTGGTAGTTCTGAGGACATGAAGTGTGGCAGCCAGGCTGAAAAGTGGTCAAGGAAGTGGGTGGGTGAGCCTGGGGGGCCGGTATATGACCGCTACCCTGAGGGAGAGGGGACGGAAGAGCCTGATGGTGTGGACCTCAAAAGAAGGGAATAAGAGTGATGGGACTGGGGGGATGACCTGGAAAGTGCATTGTGGGGACAGGAGTATGCCAACTCCACCACCAGGTCTGTTTGTGGGTCTCGGGGAGTGAGAGAATTGTAAGCCACCGTAGGAAATGGCAGCAGGAGAGACAGTGTCAGAATCCTGAATCCAGGTTTCAGTGAGGGCCAACAGATTAAGAGAGTTGTTCAGAAAGTAGTTGTGTAGGAAAGGAATCTTGTTACAAGCAGACCGTGGATTCCAGAGGGCACAATTAAAAGATTGAGATGAGGGAGTGCAAGTAATGTTAATCAGATTATTGTGGTTTCGATATGAGGTAGGGTAAGGGTTGAGGTTGGGGGATGGTGGACCAGGGTTGGGGGAGATGTCCCCTGAAATCAGTAGGAGAAGGAAGATAAAGAGCCAATAGTTGTTGGAATTGTAAGTAGTTTTTTTCTGCGATGTGTTTGGGCAAGATGGGCTGAGGTTTCTCAGGAAGGTGAGGAGTGTGTGGGAGCTGTACATGGGAGAAGGAAGTATAGAGGGGTTGATGTGTATGAGTCGTGATGGAGGGGGGATAGGGTGATGAATGTGGATGGCAAGGGAACACAGGAGGATAAAAATAAAGCACATGGTTAAAGGGGAAGGCAAAGTGTGGGTTACCTGACTCCTGCCCTGACTAACTGCCATGTATAACTGCCGTTTTGCTGGATGCTTATCTTCTGTGATGCTTTGCTTATGGGATGCTTGCGTGCTGTACCCCACACTGCGTGTGTGTGTATATATATATATATATATATATATATATATATATATATATATATATATATATATATATATATATATATATATATATAAATAATTTTCTCCAAGATTCACAGCTATAGTATACATATTTAACATTTGGTACCCAGAAAATACTTTGTACCATGTTGTGCAAATTTATAGGTCAAAAATCCCTTTGAAGTGCTATAGAAAGACCGCCCGCAAGTCTCCAGAGACACTTTTGGGAGCTGGTATCAATGTGGAGATGCCAAGTTTCATGGGATTCTGCCCCCTTTATCCGAGAGGGAGGGGGATCAATCCCACCTCTACTAACTTTGCATGTTACATGTCTCCAATCTGAAACCAGCTTCCAGCAGTGTCCCTGGAGAATTGAGGACTGTCTTTCTACAGCCCTGTATATGGACTTTTGACCCATGTTCTTGTACATCATGGTAAAAAAGGCTGCTATTGTCTTTGTGTGATGAATTTGAATACTTGTTTCTTTTCTTTTATCATTTGTAACTGATTTAGTACAAGAGTTGGATAACCACCTTTTTAAGATATGTGATTTAGAATTTATTCACCTAGGCAAACAAATTTTTTGTATTCATCTCAATAAAATATTCTTATTATTCATGGCCCATCATTAATTTTCATATATTTTTCTCAATGTGTAGGTGTTGGTGGAATGAGCGTTGCATGTGTCTTGAAGAGGAAAACAGTTCTCTGGCAGGACTCCTTCAGCCCCCACCTGAAACAGTATACAGAAGGCACCCTTAACCACAACATGCCCGTGGTCCTTACATCTGGACCGGTGGGCCACCAGCAGCCAACACAGCACCCAACTCATTCTGCTGGCCCCCATGCTAGCCCTGTTGGCAGTTCAATGGGTGTGGCAGGACGTTCCCAGGATGATGCTATGGTAGATTATTTTTTCCAGAGGCAACATGGCGAGCAACTTGGGGGTGGTGGAAGTGGTGGAGGCGGTTACAACAATAGTAAGCACCGTTGGCCAACTGGAGACCATATTCATGCTGAACACCAAGTAAGCAAATTCCCTGATGTTTTTACAACTCCAGTTTTATTTATTATGAATCTTGAAATATCATGTAGTTTGAATTTTATGTATTGGATTAAGCGGGTTGGTGACTTTCTTTTGTTTCGTTCTTTGTGTGTTGAAAAAAATACGAAAATGTATACTTGCCTCCTGTGCTGGCTCCATTCCTGAGTGCTATTTTTCGACTGTCTCCTGGAATTGTTTATGGCATGAGAATGCTGCAAGCCTACTAGTGGTCACTGAAAAGCTTCAGCTTTCACGGGCCATAAACAATTACTAGCCAATGAAAAGCAGCAGCCTTCACAAGCCATGAACAATTAGCAGCCACTGATGAGCTGCAGTGCTCATGTGACATAATTTCTCATGATCTCCGTGGGGGGGGGGATATACAACACTTGGAGCAGTCAGGTAGTGTCAGTAGTGCACATCCACTTAAAATGGCTCCAATTTGTTGCTTAAACAGTAATGACCGAAATCCTGGCACCCTTAAATGTTACAGAAAATTTAAGTGTTTCTTCTAGAAGATGATTGCACTTATCTTGTTGTTAACATTTTTGTTTCCTTTTGTGTTTATTGGAACAAAATAAAAAAAGGTAAACTGGATATAATTTCACAAAAAAAAACTAAAAAATGGGCATTGTTGGCACTCTCAGCTAAACACTTGGTTGCACACCCTTTGTCATAAATAACTGCAATCATTCACTTCCTATAACCATCAACAGGCTTTTTATATCTTAGTTGGAATTTTGGACCACTCTTCTTTTGCAAACAGGAAAAAAAAATCAGGTTATGAATATGAAGTTTCACTTCAAAACACGTCAGCCAGCACATTAAATTTCTCTTAGGACTTTCTACTCGGACGTTATATTCATCCATTGTAGAATGTGAATTTTTCCCTGGAATCATGTTTTAATCGATGGAAATAAAATTTGGCGTGCTGGATCCACCTTCTTTCTCTTCTTTTCAAACTGCTCATGTCTCTCATATTTGAAGGTGCCTTCTCCCATCAGCAATTTTAAGATCTCTCCACAAGCATTCAATGGGTTTAGATCCAGACTCATTGCTGGCCACTTCATAACTCTCCAGCGCTTTTCCTTCCATTTTTTGAAGTATGTTTGCTGTCATTGTCTTGCTGGAAACCCATGACCTAGTACGCAAATCCAGCTTTCTGACACTGGACACTACATTGTGACTCAAAGTCTTTGAATCATTTTCAGATTACATAAATGCCTTGCATACAGTCAAGGCACCAAGTTATAGAGGAAGAAAACAATCCCAACTGTGTCCTTTTCTTTGTAGGCCTCATTTAACACCATACTGCCATCGGACGGAATAGTACGTCTGATGGCAGTACCCCCGCTTTGATGTGGGCTCCGGCGGTGAGCCTGCATCAAAGCCAGGATGTCAGCTGTTTTGAACAGCTGACGTGCCTGCAATAGGTGTGGGTGGAATCGCGATCCACCCTCGCCTGTTAACTAGTTAAATGCCGCTGTCAAACTCTGACAGCGGCATTTATTGCTCGGTTCCGGCCATCGAGCCAGAAATACGTGCACCGCTGACCCCCGTCACTTGATCAGGGGTCATCGGTTCGTCGGCATAACAACCACAGGTCTCCTTGAGGCCTGTATGGTTGTTGATGCCGGATTGCTTTGCACACCACCCTGTGGTCGCCGCTCATAGCAATACAGTAATTCTGCTACAAAGAGGCGATATGAGCATCGCTTCTATGTAGCAGAGCCAATCGAGCTATGGCAGATTCTAGCCTCCCGTGGAGACTATTGAAGCATGCCAAAACTTAAAGAAAAATGTTTTTAAAAATATAACAAAAAAGTTCAAATCAACCCCCTTTGGCCCAATTCAAAATAAAACAATATCATAATTGCCCGATCTATCAATAAAAAAGGATTAACCCGATCGCTAAACAGTGTAGCGAGAGAGAAAAATCGAAAAGCCAGAATTGCGTTTTTTGGTTGCCGCGACATTGCATTGAAATGCAATAACGGGCGATCAATAGAACGTATCTGCACAAAAGTGGTATCAATAAAAAATATCACCTCGGCGCGCAAAAAATAAGCCTGCACCCAACCCGAGATCATGAAAAATGGAGACGGAAAATGGCACAATTTTTTTTTTTTTTTTTTTTATAGCAAACTTTGGAATTTTTTTTCACCGCCTAGATAAGAGAACCTAGACATGTTTGGTGTCTATGAACTCGTAATAACCTGGAGAATCATAATGGCAGGTCAGTTTTAGCATTTAGTGAACCTAGCAAAAAAGTCAAACAATAAGTGTGGGATTGCACTTTCTTTGCAATTTCACCGCACTTGGATTTTTTTTTCTGTTATCTAGTACACGACATGCTAAAACCAATGATGTCGTTCAAAAGTACAACTCGTCCCACAAAAAATAAGCCCTCACACGGCCTTATTGATGAAAAAATAAAAAAGTTATGGCTCTGGAAAGAAGGGGAGCGAAAAATGAAAACTCAGTGAAAATGAAAATTCAAAACAGAAAAAAGCTCCAGTCATGAAGGGGTTAATGTTCAGTAAACAGTAGAATGATTTGCTTTACCAAAAATCTCTATCCTAGTCTCTTCTATCCACAAGAGCCTTTTTCAGAAGGATTTTGGCTTGCTCACATACATTTTGGCAGACTGCAGTTGTGAGTCTCCTGCCATAGCGATTAATTTCATTCAAATGTCGATGGATAGTGGGCACTGACACTGATGCACCTGAGCCTGCAGGACAGCTTGAATATCTTTCAAATTTGACTGGGACTGCTTATCCACCATCCTGTGTTGCAACCTTTTCATCAATGTTTCTCTGCCGTGCACGTCCAGGGAAACTGGCCACAGTGCCATGGGTTTTAAACTCTTTGATTATGTTGCACACTGGACAAAGGAACATCAATATCTCTGGAGAATAACTTGTAACCTTGCGATTGGTAATAGTTTTCAACTATTGTGGTTCTCAAGTCCTCTTAGTTCTCTTCTCCGCTTTCTGTTCTCCATGCTTAGTGTGGCACATACAAACACACAAAGATTGAGTGAACGTCTCCCCTTTTTATCTGGTTTCAGATGTGATTTTCAAATTGCCCACACATGTTACTTACCACAGGTGAGTTTGAATGAGCACCACATGCTTGAAACAAAGTAGTTTACTATTGTTTAGCGAGCATCCTTGGATAAGGTGTTATCTGAGCATGCTCGAGTGCTAGTAAAGCATCTTCGGCATGCTCTAATACTATGTTTTAGTCGCCATGGCTGCATGTCTCGCAGCTGTTCAAAAGCCGTAAAACATGCAGTGATTACCTAACAGGCAATCCCTACATGTGTGCGACTGTCGATCAGCTGCAAGACATGCAGCCAAGGTGACTCAAGCATAATGTTAGAGCACGCCGAAAATGCTGTATTAGCGTTCGAGCATGCTATAACACCTTATCTGAGCACGCTCGCTAATCGCTATTGTTTACTCACAATTTTGGAGAGGTGCCAACAATTTTGTCAGACCCGTTTTGGGGGTTTTGTGTGAAGTTGTGGTGGGTACGGAAAGTATTCAGACCCCTTTAAATTTTTCACTCTTTGTTTCATTGCAGCCGTTTTGTAAATTCTAAAATGTTAATTTTTTTTTTCTCATTAATGTACACCCTGCACACCGTCTTGGCTGAAGAAAACAAATGTAGACATTTTTGCAAATTTATTAAAAAAAAAAAAGAAAAAAAGAAAAAATTAAATATCTTATGATCATAAGTATTCAGACCCTTTGCCCAGTGTTGATTAGAAGCAACCGTTTGAGCTAGTACAGCCATGAGTCTTGGGAATGATGCAACAAGTTTTTCCACACCTGGATTTGGAGAGCCTCTGCCAAATCTTCCTTGCACATCCTCTCGAATTCCATCAGATTGGATGGTGAACGTTGATGGACAGCCATTTTCAGGTCTCTACAGAGATGCTCAATTGGGTTTAGGTCAGGGCTCTGCCTCGGCCAGTCAAGAACGGTCACATAGTTGTTCTGAAGCCACTCCTTTGTTATTTTAGCTGTGTGCTTAGGGTAATTGTCTTGTTGGAAGGTGAACCTTCGGCCAAGTCTGAAGTCCAGAGCACTCTGGAAGAGGCTTTCATCTAGGATATCTCTGTACTTGGCCGCATTCATGTTTCCTTAAGTGGCAACCAGTTGTCCTGTCCCTGTAGCTGAGGAACACCCCCCCATAGCATGATGCTGCCACCACCATGTTTCACTGTTGGGATTGTATTGGGCAGGTGATGAGCAGTGCCTGGTTTTCGCAACACTTACCGCTTAGAATTATCACCAGAAAGTTCTATCTTCGTCTCATCAGACCAGAGAATCTTATTTCTCATAGCCTGGGAGTCCTTCATGTGTTTTTTTAGCAAACTCTATGCAGGTTTTCATATGTCTGGCACTGAGGAGAGGCTTCCATCGGGCCATTCTGCCATAAAGGCCCGACTGGTGGAGGACTGCAGTGATAGTTGACTTTGTGGAACTTTCTCCCGTCTCCCTACTGCATCTGTGGAGCTCAGCCACAGTGATCTTGGGGTTCTTCTTTACCTCTCTCACCAAGGCTCTTCTCCCATGATTGCTCAGTTTGGCTGGATGGCCAGGTCTAGGAAGACTTCTGGTGTCTCAAACTTCTTCCATTTAAGGATTATGGAGGCCACTGTGCTCTTAGGAACCTTGAGTACAGCAGAAATTCTTTTGTCACCTTGGCCAGATCTGTGCTTTGCAAGAATTCCGTCTGAGCTCCCTGGCCAGTTCCTTTGACCTCATGATTCTCATTTGGTCTGACATGCACTGTGAGCTGTGAGGTCTTATATTGACAGGTATGTGCCTTTACAAAGCAAGTCCTATCAGTTTAATTAAACACAGCTGGACTCCAATGAAGGCTTAAGCCCCCGTTACACATAGCAATATCGCTGTAACGTCACCGATTTTGTGACGTAGCAGCGATATTGCTAGCGGTATCGCTATGTCTGATACTTACCTCCGACCGGCTCCCCCGCTGCTCATTGCTGGTCGCGCGAGAAGGTCCTGGATCATTTCTCGTCGGCCACTTCCTGCTGGGCTTCCTGTGGCGCCGACGAGCGACACGTGGAGGCGGGCGGGAGGACATCAGGATCGCTGCGTCTGACAGGTAAGTAGCGACCCCCGACCCCTGCTATGTCGCTGGTGAGATCTGCCTGTGTGGCAGCTCACTAGCGACCGCTTAGCGATGCATCAGCGATCCATATCGTTGTCGGGATCGCTGGTGCATTGCTAAGTGTAACGGTACCCTTAGAACCACCTCAAGGAGGATCATAAGGAAATGGACAGCATGTGATTTAAATATGAGTGTTTGAGCAAAGGGTCTGAATACTTATGACCATGTGATTTCAGTTTTTCTCTTTTTAATAAATTTGCAAAAATTTCTACATTTCTGGGGTTTTTTTCAGTCAAGATGGGGGTGCAGAGTGTACATTAATGAAAAAAAAAAAGAACTTTTTTTGAATATACCAAATGGCTCCAATGAAGCTGACAAATTTAAAGGGGTCTGAATACTTTCCGTACCCACTGTATGTCAAATTTGCCTTTTACCATATTTTGAGACTATAAGACACACTGGGCTGTAAGGCACACCTAGGTTTTAAAGTGGGAAATTAAAAAAAATTGAAGCAAAAAAGTTGGTCAATTCTGTACCATTATCCCTTATCCTGGTATGCATAGCCCCCTCATCCCTATCCTGGTATGCATGGCCCCTTCATCCCCCTCTTGGGTATGCATGGTGTGCATCCCCATCTTTATATGCAGGGCTTCCTCAACCCTATCCTGGTATGCATGGTCTCCTCAACCCTAGCCTAGTAGGGGAACAGGACGCAGTAAGGGAGTGCAAGAAGGTAAGTATAATGGTTTATGCTTTTTTTTTTTTTTTATGTTTTTCTGATGTGGGCCATGCCTACCAGGATAGGAATTAGGGGAACGATGCCTACCAGGATAGGAATTAGGGGAACGATGCGGTGAATAGTTAGGGCGCGCCGTGCCCTCTGCTGGCTGAACAGTCACTGACACAGGAAGCGGCAGACAGCGGTGAGCAGCGATGGACCCCGGACAGGTGAATATCTCAGGTGCCGGGTCCTGAGCAGGAGAGATGAGTATGGCATTTTTTTTGCAGCAGCAGCATATGGGGGCATAATATATGGAGCATTTTATGGGGGCAGCATATGGGGGCATAGTCTATGGAGCAGCATATGGGGGCATAGTCTATGGAGCAGCATATGGGGGCATAGTCTATGGAGCAGCATATGGGGGCATAGTCTATGGAGCAGCATGTGGGGGCATAGTCTATGGAGCAGCATATGGGGGCATAGTCTATGGAGCAGCATATGGGGGCATAGTCTATGGAGCAGCATATGGGGGCATAGTCTATGGAGCAGCATATGGGGGCATAGTTTATGGAGCAGCATATGGGGGCATAGTCTATGGAGCAGCATATGGGGGCATAGTCTATGGAGCAGCATATGGGGGCATAGTCTATGGAGCAGCATATGGGGGCATAGTCTATGGAGCAGCATATGGGGGCATAGTCTATGGAGCAGCATATGGGGGCATAGTCTGTGGAGCAGCATATGGGGGCATAGTGTGTGGAGCAGCATATGGGGGCATAGTGTGTGGAGCAGCATATGGGGGCATAGTGTGTGGAGCAGCATATGGGGGCATAGTGTGTGGGGCAGCATATGGGGGCATAGTGTGTGGGGCAGCATATGGGGGCATAGTGTGTGGGGCAGCATATGGGGGCATAGTGTGTGGGGCAGCATATGGGGGCATAGTGTGTGGGGCAGCATATGGGGGCATAGTGTGTGGGGCAGCATATGGGGGCATAGTGTGTGGGGGAATAGTCTATGGAGCAGCATATGGGGGCATAGTCTAGGGAGCAGCATATGGGGCTATAACCTTTATGGAGAATTATATGGGGCATATTCTATGGAGCATCTTATGGGGGCATTATTAACCTTTGTGCAGCATTATATGGGGTGTATTTTGTATGGAGCATCTTATGGGGCCCATCATGAACTGTATGGAGTATTATATGGGGCTCCTGATTCATTATGGATATTCAAAAACATTTAATCTAATGATGTCTCAATTAATTTTGCTTTTATTGGTACAGTTAGGTCCATATATATTTGGACAGAGACAACATTTTTCTAATTTTGGTTCTAGACATTACCACAATGAATTTTAAACAAAGCAATTCAGATGCAATTGAAGTTCAGACTTTCAGCTTTCATTTGAGGGTATCCATATTAAAATTGGATGAAGGGTTTAGGAGTTTCATCTTCTTAACATGTGCCACCCTGTTTTTAAAGGGACCAAAAGTAATTGGACAGATTAAATAATTGTAAATAAAATGTTCATTTCTAGTACTTGGTTGAAAACCCTTTGTTAGCAATGACTGCCTGAAGTCTTGAACTCATGGACATCACCAGACGCTGTGTTTCCTCCTTTTTGATGCTCTGCCAGGCCTTCACTGCGGTGGTTTTCAGTGGCTGTTTGTTTGTGGGCCTTTCTGTCTGAAGTTTAGCCTTTATCAAGTGAAATGCATGCTTAATTGGGTTGAGCCCTTATAGATCCTATATGGACAGACGTAAAAGACCTGCTAAGGTCAGGAGTAGTGGTTCCAGAAACAGAGATGTCAGGGCCACTATTCAACCCTATTCACAGTAAAGAAACCGTCGGGGGAGAGTCGGACCATTATAAAATTAAAACCACTAAACCAGTGGATCCGATACAATAGATTCCAGATGGAATCTCTAAAAACCACCATCCCGCTGATAGAATATTTGGGGTCTTCCGGGCATGTTCAGTGTAAAAAAGCAGATTCCTTGCCGGATTCCGTCAATTAACGGTTGGCAACGGATCCGCTGCCCATAGGCGGCCATTATAACGAAAGTCGGATAGTGGCGTTGCTATCCGCTGTTTTGACGCAGACAAAAAACGTTTAATTGTCCGTCCACCCAAGACAGCAGACGCCAAAATTATGGCGGATCCATCAGAAAACGGATCCAACGGATGACCATCCGTCAAAATCCGCCACTAATGCAAGTCAATGGGAAAAAAAAACGGATCCGTCAAAAAAATGGCGGATCCGTCAAAAAAAAAAAATGGTGGATCCGTTTTTTTTTTTTTTTTGCAAAGCGCCGGATTTTGACTGATGACAACAAACGGAAATGTGAAACAGGCCTAAGGGCCGCAATGAAAATCCTGGGTACCCAGCATGCATACCCTGCGTAATGTGGAGCCATGCTCACACAAGAAGCCTGCAAAGGGAAATCCTGACAAAATGGGACAGACGGCAGTCCTCTCTGGACAGGGAGATTCAGCAGTCCCCAGCCTTGAGATCATCTCTAAAGTGCTGGATCAGTCATAGAAATGTCAGCCAGGGGGTGCCTTGGATCCTGTCTCCATGCGTGACCATCGTCACGGACGCCAGCAGAGAAGGATGGAGAGCCCACCTGGAGGGAAGATACCTGCAGGGAACATGGCCCGGAAACATCAGCACATAGTCCTCAAACTACAGAGAACTACGAGCAGTTTGGGAGACACTAAAACGAAGCAAGGCGAGTCTATGGGACCAACACATAAAGATCATGTCAGTCTATGGGACCAACACATAAAGATCATGTCAGACAACATGACCACAGTAGCCTTCCTACGCCATCAGGGGGGCCCAAAACACGGGAAGCTTCAGAACTTAGCAGCCCGCATCCTCACCTGGGCAGAGAACAACGTTCACTCCATATCAGCGGTACACCTATAGGGCTCCAGCAACAACATAGCTGACTATCTGAGCCGACAGAAAAATCCGAGCCACTGAGTGGGAATTGAAGGAAGAAATCTTCGAAGACTTGTGCCATTGGTGGCGAACCCCCCAGTTGGACCTCTTCGCAACAAAAAAGAACGCAAAGCTAAAGCGATTCTTCTCCCTCAATCCAGCGGACCATCCAGTAGGGGTCGACGCCCTGAACCAAAGTTGGGAGAAGGGACTGCTATACGGGTTTCCCCCCATCGCTATAATACCGAGAGTCCTCAGGAAAATCCAGGAGGAAGGAGCACGGGTCATTCTAGTGGTACCTTTTTGGCCCAGGCGGAGTTGGTTTCCCCTCCTGAAGAAAATGGCTCAGGAGGGGCCACTCCATCTACCGACTGCAGTGGATCTGCTCTCCTAAGGCCCAGTTCTGCACCCATATCCGCAGAACCTACAGTTGACAGCATGGATCCTGAGGGGGAGATACTAAAAACTAGAGGCCTATCTGACCAAGTGATCTCCACAATGCAGGCCAACCGTAAGCCCGTTATGATCGCAATCTATCGTAAAATTTGGAAGAGGTTCTGCTCTGAAGGTGATAGTACCCCCATAGACCTATCTCGCCCACATATAGCTCAGATCCTAGACTTCCTTCAGGCAGGATTTGATAAGGGTCTAAGCCCAAGCACATTGAAAGTTCAAGTAGCCGCTTTAAGTACTTTCTTTGATTTTGCCCTGGCTTCTCATCCATGGATAGCGCGGTTTACAAAGGCCATCCAGAGATTGAGACCCACGTTGAGGAAAACAGTCCCCCCATGGGAACTAAATCTGGAACTTAATGCTCTATGCAGACTTCCATACGAGCCAATATCCAAGATAGACATTACAAAGCTTACACAAAAGACCGTCTTTTTGGTGGCCATCACCTCAGCCAAACGGCTGGGCGAGATCCAGGCCCTGTTAGTCCAGAACCCCTACATTCAGATTTTTGAGGACCGCATAATACTAAAGCTAAACCCAGGATTCCTCCCTAAGTTAGTATCTCCCCAGAATCTAAACCAGGAGATAGTCCTACCCTGATTCTGCCCGGTCCCGAAAAACGATAAAGATTGATTCTTTCACTCATTGGACGTCAGACGAGTGGTCATACGCTACTTAGAGGTCACTCAAGAGTGGCGACAGGGCACAAAATTGTTTATCCAGTACAGCGGTAAAAATAGGGGTAAAGGTGCATCTACACACACCCTAGCAAGATGGATAACATCAACTATCGCCTCAGCGTACGAGGCCGAGGGATTACCTATACCAGAGGGGCTTAGGGCTCATTCCACTAGCGCAATAGCAACGTCATGGGCAGAGAGGTCGGGAGCTTCAGTAGAGCAAATATGCAGGGCCCGCCACCTGGTCTACACTAAACACTTTCTGTAGACACTATAAATTGGACACGCTAACAACTAGTCAGACGACCTTCGGTCGTAAGGTGCTACAGGCACTGGTCCCACCCGAATGAATTCCTACTTTGGTCTTCTCCATGGTGCTGTCAGGAGCGACGTCCTGGAAAACTAAGCTTAGACCTTCCGTTAAGGTTATTTCCAGGAGTCCATCCTGACAGGACTGGTAGTTCCCTCCCGATGAGTTGTATTTCTCAATAAATAATTTCATCCAGACTGACGTGGTACTTGGAAAAATCACTGGGGTGTGGGAGGGGACCTTTAACCTCTCGTGCATTTCTTGTCCCTGTAAGGATGAAAGGAAGGACAACCTCCATGGTCCTGTCAGGATGGACTCCTGGAAATAACCTTACCGGTAGGTCTAAGCTCCGTTTTTATAGCTTTTGATCTTCCAGGCTAATTCAGGGCTGTGGAGTCGGTAAGGCCGCTTTCACACTTCAGGCTTTCGTTATCCGGCATGCGGCGGCGAAAAACCAGACTGCCGGATCCGGCCGCATACGCAGACACCGGATCCTTCTTTCTGTCGGATATATTTCTGGCAGAGAAGGTTTCCGGGCATGCGCAGTGCGAAAAACCGGTCCGGCGTTGGGAAAAAACGTTGCATGCAACGTTTTTTCCAGACGCCGGACCGGCTATTTTCTCCGGATCCGGAAAAAAACGGACGCGCCGCATTGCCTTCCGGCGCAATGCGGCAGCAATGAAACAGCACGGGGAAAAAGCCGGATCTTGTCGTAACAGGCGCCGGATTCGGCAGTCCGGTTTTTCGCCGCACCATGCCGGATACCGAAAGCCTGAAGTGTGAAAGCGGCCTAAGCCAACCTCCGACTCCTCAATTTCCATGACTCCGACTTAAGTTTAAGGATTAAGTCCCCCGTTACACACAGCGATATCGCTAGCAATATCGCTGTAAAGTCACCGATTTTGTGACGTAGCAGCGATATTGCTAGCGATATCGCCATGTCTGACACTTACCTCCGACCGGTACCTCCGCTGATTATCGCTGGTCACGCGAGAAGGTCCTGGATCTTTTCTCGTCGGGGGCTTCCTGCTGGGCTTCCTGTGGCGCCAACGAGCGACGCGTGGATGCAGGTGGCAGGACGTCAGGATCGACGCGTCTGACAGGTAAGTAGCGACCCCCGACCCCAGCGATGTCGCTGGTGAAATCTGCCTGTGTGGCAGCTCACTAGCGACCACTTAGCGATGCACCAGTGATCCATATCGTTGTCGGGATCGCTGGTGCATCGCTAAGTGTAACGGTACCCTAAGTCAGGGTTTCCCAACTCCAGTCCTCAAGGCACACCAACAGATCATGTTTTCAGGATTTCCTTAGTATTGCTCAGGTGATAATTGCTTCACCTGTGCAATACAAAGGAAATCCTGAAAACACGATCTGTTGGTGTGCCTTGAGGACTGGAGTTGGGAAACCCTGCCCTAAGTGATACATTTATGTAGAAAAGATAAGAAAGGATGGCACTCACCGTTCTATCGTTAAAATTCTTTATTGGTTAAAAGGCATTGGCTCGGGAGGAATGTACAGATGGTGGACAACGGCTGTTTCATGCAGCTGAGCTTCAAAGGACCCTCTCATCCTAACTGCTACATCAATCAGAGCTTCTTTTCCTTTTAGTAAGCTGTTTATCATCCAGCAAAATACGATGACTCGGGTCCACATAAACAGCTGCCAGAATTTTATTTTGTAATAGCCGTGTCTCTCTCCATTTCATGGAAGCAGCAATGTCATCTGCGGATTAAACCTCCTATTTGAGACAGGCAAAACAACAAGTTCTTCCACTCCTTTATAAAAAATGCCAGGAGATAAATCCTCAGCTTGTAACTTTTAGTCACTGTAAATGGGTGATGAAACAATTCCTTTAATTCAGCCACCTATGTCCATTGACCTTCATGTAGTGTTACCTGAGGGTTGGCCATATCTACAAGGAAGGGTCTCCGCTCAAGCAATCGCTCAATCATTAAATAGATGCTGCCCCACCGAGTGGCTTGATCCACAAGTGCCCCTTTTCCAGCACATCTCTTCAAGATGGAATCAATTTTAGGGGTTCTGGCAGCAATAGCCAATTTCCTCACTTTGCTAATCAGAGTTCCAGCATGTCCCTCTTGCAGGCTCTCTCATTGCCAGCTGCAGCGTGTGCACAACACAGCGCATGTCAGGAAAGAGGTGTGAAGCCGCGTCAACAAGATCTAATTGTAAAGAATCATTTTGCTGTTCTTCTGTAGTATTATCTTTGTTCCTCCGTTATGGGAACAGGATTGTGGCCTTTCATCTCCAATATATTGAATGTGAAATTTTCTTCTAGCTGCTGTTCACCTTCATTATTCTCATTCATTAGTTTAATTCTACTTATGTTTGAAGCATTATCAGTTACAATAGCAAGAACCTGTTATTTTTTGAGTTCATAATCTTGCAGAACATTTTCCACTAAGGCCTGGAAAAACTGGCTGCTGTGATGAGCTTTTGTATCTTTTATTGCCAGTGTCTTGGTAACAATTTTTTTGTTGTCACAAACATATCGAACATTGATGGCAAAATAGTTCACTCTGTGACGTGTGCAGGCATCCATTTTAAGAAACACTAAGCGTCTCCTGAGAGTCTTTTTAAGATCTTCCTTTTGGTTAAGGGCTTCTTCAATCACTAATTTTCTAATACTTTCTCTTTCCAGAGAAACACCATTTCTCCATTAAGAGCTGTAAAAGCTGGTCGTGCAAATAATGATAATTGTACACCGTCCTTCACAACAAGCTGTATGAGCTGTCTTTTAAACATATCTGCTGTCATTGTTACAGTAACTTTGTCACTTACAAAATATCTTGTTTATGATGTTTGAGATGCTCTTTCCTCCTCCTTTGCCTGGCACGAAGTGCTGGGCGCTGGTTTCTTGGTGCTGCTGTGATCTTTTTTGTGGCAGCGTTGTAAGGCATTGTGCACACGTTGCCGATTTTGATGTGGATCCGCAGTATTTTTGGATGCACGAAATTGCATAAAATCCTCTCTCTCTCGCTCGTTTTGATGTGCGCTGGCTCTTCCGTTTTGATGGGCGCAGGCTCCGCAGTCACTGTAACTTCTGATCCCAGTGATCTTCGGCGTACAGTGAAGCTGAGTACCCCACAGTGCAGAGGACACACGGTAGGCAGAAATCACAGGCGGTGGGTTTCCATCCGTGCACTTTACTTCAAAGGGAAACTGAATAGAAGGGGAGACGAAATCTTGTATAATGAAAATCCGATCCAGTCTTATCTTCCGGGCAACGTACGCCCTATAGCCTAGAAAATTGAAGCTATAAAAAATGTTTTGTTTTTTTTTTGTTTTTTTTTTACTGAACAAAGAATTATCCATGAGGCATATAGTCAGCTGTAACAACTTGTATGCCCATATTAGTAACTCAAAAAGCTCCAACGGGTGACAGATTTCCTTTAAGCAGGTTGTTGAGTCTAAAATGAGAAGTCTGTAGTCACTCTGTCAGTCACTCAGTCTACAGTAGTTCTGAATGGGATTATACATATCGCATACTTGCTGTATGTGACCACTGTTCCTGGCTGACACTGGAGAATCCTCACTGCGCACACTGCAGACTTGTCATTTTAAACCAGACAATCCCTTTAAGACATTATCTCAATAGAACAGATATTCTAATGTTAATACATTTTGCAGGTTGTCCCTGAGGGAATTGAAGGGAACCTGACTGAAGATTCATGTTGTACCAACCACAGACGGCACGAGTCTGAGACTAGTTGCGTTGTTGCAGAGGTGTATGTTTTACTCTTAATTGATGCTGTGTTTTTGAGAAAATGTACTCTGGAAAGCCGGTTGGGGACTGCTCTGCTTGGATATAGACAGAGAGGTCTGTATCTCCTATGCTGCTACTTTAGGAGCAGGTAGAAGCTGCTGGGGTCCTGTCTGTTAGACTAGTCATCAGCGATGGTCACCTGCTGGCTTTTCAAAGTTATTCTAGAAGAAAAAAAAATTAGTGTTTCAGACATAGACTGCGATAGTAGCTTAGCTGGTCTCTGAGAATTTGTTAGGAAAGTCTTAAAGCGAGCCTGTCCTCACAATTTAGTATGTTAAAATAAAGAAATGGTCGTAGTTGTGGTTTTAAACTGATTTAATGGATACCTGTTGGAAGAAATCTTTATCCTGGTTCTTGTTTCCTTCACATTAGACGTTTTGGTGCAATATCCTCTTTTGTGCTTTGGTGGCGACTGTGGGTAGTGTTTTTGGCTCTGGCATGGCCCCTCTGTATTTGTACGAGCCCTCTATTTTAAAGTTCATGCTAATGCCGCCCTTGCAAACCTTCAACTCCCAGTGGTCTTTAGCAAAATGGTGCCGGGGCAGTGCATACGCAGATTTAGACCTTGGCTGAATGACTAGCTGAAAACTTGAACTGCATATGTGCCAGCATCATTTTGCTGAAGACATTCAGATTTCAATCTGCACATGCACCACCCTGGCATTATTTTACTGAAAACCACTGGGAGATGATTGTGGTCAAGGGCGGCGTTAGCGCATACTTTAAAATAGAGGGCTTGTACAAACGCAGAGGGGCCGCGGCAGAGCCAAAAACCCTATCCACAATTCCACCCCGATGTCTGAAGAGGATATTGCACCAAAACTTTCACTGTGAATTAAACAAGAACCAGGATTTCTACCCTGAAGGTATCTATTAAATCAGTATAAAAATACCACTATGACCATACCTTTGTTAACATACTAAATCGAGTTGTTAAATTCCCTTTTAATTTAGTTCAACGCGAAGCATCAACTCTACTCAGAAATACTCAGGTTTAGCTTAAACGGATTCTAGTACTTATGTATTATACATTGTTCTTTAATAACTTTGTGATCGTCCTAATGAAGCCTTTATCACATTGCTTCATGTTACTCTGATACAGGTTCGTTCTATGGATGAGTTAAATCATGATTTTCAGGCCCTTGCACTTGAGGGAAGAGCCATGGGAGAAGTAAGATTATTTAATGTTTTTTATGAACTTAATTTCTTAAAGCATATCTGTTCTTTTAATTATTGTTCAATAATAATACACACCAAGAAAATAGAGTACCACAACTCACCAAAAGAAATTCTTAAAAGATACTATTTTTATTAAATTATTAAACAAACTAACAAAATCATATAAAACATGATACAAATGCACAAATTTTCAAGACCAAAACAAAAGGAGGAGACAAAAGGTACACACTAAGGTAAGGTCACAAGTCCGTTGTATGACCTGGGAGAGCAATAAATAATGCTCATGTGGAAGATCATTTTCAGGATGCGAAAAACGTCATTGGTATAATACCGCCAAGTATATCACAATAATTAAGGCACCCCAACATAGATCTAACAAGTATTCATAAAATAGAGTACATGCTTGCCCAAGATTAGTCAGGACAAAAGGATGGCCTTCCGACGATCCCTGACACGCGTTTCGTGATGGCTTTTTTATAGAAAGTTAACACGCTAAGTTAAATGGCGCATGCTCCCGCAACTCCTCGCATATAAAGGCACAATCTCTGTCAGCGTCATCACCATCTGCGCATGCGAGTGACGTAGCACCCGATGACGTCAATGAACATGTGCACATCGTGTTTAGTAATCGCCGGTCTAAGATGTGCACTGCAAGGAAAGTCGCAGTGCGCATGCGCACCATTAGCAGCCATATTATTGAAGTCTAAATCCAGCAAAAAGGGGATTCATCCTAATCTATAGAGCAGTATCATATCATGTAGTAAAATTCATTATCTACAAAAAAAAGTTATACTGTCACAGCTATTTTTTTTGTAGATAATGAATTTTACTACATGATATGATACCGCTCTATAGATTAAGATGAATCCCCTTTTTTCTGGCTTTAGACTTCAATAAAATGGCCACTAATGGTGCGCACTGCGACTTTCCTTGCAGTGCACATCTTAGACCGGCGATTATTGAATGCGATGTGCGCATGTTCATTGACGTCATCGGGTGCTATGTCACCCGCATTCACAGATGGTGATGATGCTGGGAGAGATGGTGCCTCCATATGCGAGGAGTTGTGGGCGCAGGCGCCATTTAACTTGGCGTGCTAACTTCCTATAAATAGGGCATTAGTGACGCGACTTCCTTGACCCCCCCCCCCCCCCCCCCTTGAAAAAGCCATCATCGCTAAACGCGCGTCAGGGGTCGCAGGAAGGCCTTCCTTTTGTCCTGACTAATTATGGGTGCGCATGTACTCTGTTTTATGAATACTTGTTAAATCTATGTTGGGGTGCCTTAATTTTTGTGATCTACATGGCGTTATTATACCAATGACGTTTTTCGCATGCCGAAACTGATGTTCCACATGAGCATTATTTATTGCTCTCCCAGATAAATACACTGGACTTGTGACCTTCCCTTAGTGCGTACCTTTTGACTCCTCCTTTTGTTTCTTTCTTGAACATCTGTGCATTTTATCATGTTTTATATGATTTTGCTCGTTTGTTTAATAATTTAATAAAAATAGTATCTTTTAAGAATTTCTTTTGGTGAGTTGTGGTACTCTATTTTCTTGGTGTGTATTATATATCTTTGGAGTATTTCACCAGACTATATGTCCCATTGATTTACTGGGAGAGCTGAATTTGAATATGCTCTTGGCCTTTGATAATATGTGCTTTATGATTATCGTATTAGCTACGGTATATAGATGACTCAACTTTGAAATTGAAAAACCAAATAAAGATGTTTCCCATACCCACCCCATTTTTCAAACCATTCTGGAAGCTTGGAAAAAATTTTGTAGGCCAAAAAAGGGACATAATAGATTCGATTCCCTAAAAAAATCTCAAACTCCCTCTCATTTGTTCAGTTTACATCCATAACATAGACCCTTTTTGGGCAGAATCAGGGGCTATCAAACTAAAAGACTTTTGTGAGGACTTGGCTTGCCACTCATTCAGTTTTATTAAAAAACAGTTCAACATTCCATTCCCATCATTTTGTCAATACATGATTTTAAAAGGCCTAATTAATAATTTTATACACAAAAAACCTCAAATATCAGAACCTGCGATAAACCTTATTAATTAACTATATTGACCATAACATATTCTGGAGCATTGACTATATTTATAAATGGTTAAATAAAAGCTTTGAACTAGTTTAAATCTCACAATATGTTAAAATGGGAGACTGAGCTCCACCTAGATTTTAATCCTATTAATTGGGAATAAGCTTGTTCAGTTTCTTCAATTAGCCCTTTTATCATTAGACACAAATCATATTGACCCATCTTTGAAGCCCATCGTTATACATATGCTTTTAATAACAAAAAAAGCTATAGCTTTTCATTGGAAAAGACCTGACCCCCCCCCCCCCCCTTTGTTTCAGGATAAAAATAGAGGTTTACCTCCATAAATCTATTGAGCAGAAAATAGACCGGATTGATAGTGGCTATGACAGGTTTGCTAGGAAATGGTCCCAATAGATGGAACTGTTCCCTTGAACCACCTATGGAATATACTGTCTTATCTTGTTTGTTTTTGTTTATACTGGTGTAACTGTCCATTTTGGTTACAAATGTATAATTGTTTGTTATAGGACTTTGGTCCTCCCCATTCTCTTTTCCTTCCTTCCCCTATCTTCCCCTCCCTCTCCTTTTGTTATTACAAAACTCAATAAAATGCTTGGAAAAGAAATTGAAAAACCAAATGATTGATGGACATGTTAATGTTATGTAAATGATAAAAAATTGAAACAAAATTTTCCAAACATCTCAATTTATTCAGTATCAAGTATGAGCACCATGCACTTGTATGACTTGCAGTTGTCGACCAATGACCTCCCAAATGTGCTCAATGGGGACAAGTCCACAGATGCTGCAGGCCATGGTAGTACATACGTATTTGGGCCACTCGTGCTGCTCACAGTAGCAAGAGCAACATGCATCCTGGCATTGCTGTTGAAAAATGACTCTTGGGACACTTTCACATTTCCTGCAGGAGATGCAGAGACTGCTTTGGGATAGGTGTAGAATTATGTGAAATGAAACACGTGAACACAACCCATGCAGAGGTTTCTCCTGTACCTATTACCTGCCGTGTGTGACGTGATACTTGATGATGATTCATAGTTTTTGCAGTTTAGTTTTTGTTAAAGCTTTGGGGATATATTTAACTGTTTCCACATTTTGGAGTGACCATTATGAAAATATTTTCTCCATAAGCAACTGTTGCCTGGCAAAAAATTTTGGGAAACTGATGACTCCAACAAGGATGGACCAAAGGGCATTTTTCTGGGGGATCAGTGGCGCGAGAGTGCGTGGGGTGCATCAGGTAAGTGCACTTGGATTTTATGGCTGTGTTATATACACAGTTAACCATGAATGTGTTCTAGTGCTGAGTTACTTGTTTTCTAATGCATTTTGCCTATCTCTATCTTCTCCAGATCACTCAGTTTCACAGCCCATTATGGTCCAGAGAAGACCAGGTCAAGGCTTCCATGTTGGCAGTGAAGTGAACTCTGTTCTCTCCCCTCGTTCTGAAAGTGGTGGTCTGGGAGTCAGCATGGTGGAGTATGTTCTAAGCTCTTCCCCTGGAGACAACTGCCTGAGGAAAGGAGGATTCGTAAGTGCCTCTCCCTTAATACAAACAAGGGGGGCCCTTCGATTGCCAAGATATAGAAAGATGCAGGTAAAAACAAAGGAGGCTGCAGTCTCGTTAAGTCAGTATCTGAAATGTAATGTTGCTGGCTTTTACAGGTAGCATTTATTGATGACCTACAGGAAGCAATTTGTTCTTTGATAGCATTGAGTTTTCATAGTTAATGGTAAAGCTCATGAAATAGTTTTTGAGACTGCAGCTATGAGTAGTTTTGGGCACCAATTTTACTTTTGGGTTCTGTAAAGTGGGCAGCAAACACAATTTACAGCATGATTGTTGAATAGGTAGTGTGCTAAAGGGGGCTTCATAGGTTCATTTGTATTATAGCTCAAATTGACACCATTTATTTCTTCTGAAAGGAGCAAAATCTGGCTTGCTAAAAACTAAACTGGATGATACTCATAAAACTTACAAATGGACACTGTCCTCTTTATTTTAGGGTCCTCGAGATCCAGAAGGAGATGATAATGAGAAGGTTGACAAAAAGAATAAAGGTGCATATGAAGGAGACAAGTTGGGAGACCTGAAGGAGGAAGCTGATGGTATGGATAAGGCTAATGGACTGCCTGTACAGAATGGCATTGACAGTGATGTAAAAGACTTCAGGTGGGGCCCCTCTGACGTTAAAACCATCCTTAACCAATTTATGATTTTACTTCTTGCTTATTAAGTGGCAAAATATGTAGAGCGAGTCATTCCTATTAGTTTCTAATCTCAAATACAGCTCGTAATAATTTCTCAAACTCCCACCTAGGCTTTGTTAATGGGAGTCTGTCAACCCATTTTAGCCCTATCAGCTGCTGGCACCGCCATCAGGGGCCTATCTACAGCATTCTGTAATGCTGTAGATAAGCCCCCGATATAACCTGAAAGATAAGAAAAACGAGTTAGATTATACTCACCCCGGCGTTCGGTCCGGTCCGATGGGTGTCGCTGTCCTGTCCGGCACCTCCCATCTTCATACGATGACATCCTCCTCCTTGCTTCTCCCTCGGCTCCTGCGCAGGTGTACTTTATCTACCCTGTTGAGGACAGAGTACTGCAGTGCGCAGGCGCCGGACCTCTCTGCCCTTTCCTGGCGCCTGCAGTGCATTACAGAATGCTGTAGATAAGCCCCTGATGGCGGTGCCAGCAGCTGATATTGCTAAAATGGGGACAGATTCCCTTTAAAGTAAATTTGTCAGCAGGTTTTTGCTACGTCATCTTAGAGCAGCTTAATGTAGGTAAAGAGACCCTGATTCTAATGTTTACTGGATGCAGCAGTTCTGACACATTCAGAGCTATAGGGTATGTGCACACGTTGCGATTACCCTGCTGATTTTTCCGCTCGTATTTTGCTAAATCCGCAGGTAAAATGACTTGCGTTTTACCTGTTGATTTAGTGCAGATTTACTGCAGATTTTGTGCGGATTTCACCTGCGTTTTTACACCTGCGGATTCCTATAATGGAGCAGGTGTAAAAAGCTGCGGAATCCGCACAAGGAATTGACATGCTGAGGAAATGAACCCGCAGCGTTTATGCTGCGGATTTTTCTGCAGCATGTGCACAGCGTTTTTTGTTTTACATAGGATATAATGGTACTGTACAACACAGGAGATTCTGCTGCGGATACGCACCAGAATCCGCAACGTGTGCACATACCCTTAAGATTTAGCTTTTTAAATTAATGAAGAAGAGCTGAGAAAGCTAAACCTTCCCACATCAGGATCTTCATGTACAAAGTCCATAGACAGTGAGCTTTTAGTGATAAATCCTTCATTGTAAGTAAACAGCACACACTTTGAAAAATGATACATCCCTGAAATCTGTGTTTCTTCTTCGCCTCATTGGGGGACACAGGTACTGTGGGTGTATGCTACTGCCGCCTGGAGGCTGACACTAAATGAAAAAAAAGAGGTTAGCGCCTCCTATGTCGTATGCACCCTTGCCCCGATTGCGGGCGGAATCAGTTCTTGCTTAGTGTCCGTTGGAGGCACACGTCTGGTCTTATTTCCAGACTGTCATTTTTTCCTTTTTTTCTATGAAGATGAGACAGGGGCGACAGACCCTATTGATAGGGTCCGATCTCCCCAAACCAACAACGGGAGAGCACGTGCGAGTGTCGCCTCCACGTATCCTCTCCTGCGACGTGGGACATGATGCCTGACTAAGCCCTGACCACCCTATGTAGTGAAACCCTAGGCTGTACAGACGCCTGCGAATAGTCCGTGCGGCCCCCACTGCATCACCAATGCCAGACAGCGGTGATGGAAGCGGCGGATGGTCCCTCTCCTCATCCCTTAAAGGGAAGATGGAGTTAGGATGCCTGCACCGTCCATAGTATATTTTTTGCAGCCCCCCCCCTAACCTGAAGATCATCCAGACGTCTAGGGGTGAGACGTGGAAGGAGGTGGGCTGGAAGGGCTCCTGTAGACCCCCGGGTCAGTTCTTCGTTTTCGGCCCACACCCTCGGGCTTCTGCGGGATGCGCTACACATTGTGGCAGGCAGCGGCGCATTTTTTTTCCCTGCCCAGACTCCTGCTTCTGGCGGTCCAGCCTCGAGTCCGGGCGCACACTGAAAATTTAGTCCCCGGCTTCTGCCGGAGTAGCCCGCAGGCGGAAGTCCCGCCCCCCGTGACGTGGCCACTTCCGGGGGACCCGTCCCCCGGGGCGAACACGAGAAATTTAATTCCCAGCTTATGCTGTAGCTAGGCCACGGACTGAAGCTCCACTCCAATGACGTCCCAGCGGTTGTCGGTTGCCGAGGCGCGCTTTTTTGAAAAAGGAGCAGCTGATCGGCAGGCTGGGCACCTAAGGTGAGCCAGGACGGGGAACACAGGAACACAGGTAAGTGCTACCCCTGGAGGAGGAAGGCCACCCTCTGTTTCTTACCAGAGGCTAACCAGTTTTTTTTGCCCTCGGCATATCACTTAGCGGGCCACCATGTCCAGAAATGCTAAGGCGCACACATTCCTGTACGTTGCATGCACCTCCTGTCAGTCCACCTTCCCACATGCGCAAACTAAACAGATTTGTGAAGCTTGCGATTCCGAACGTGCCCAGGAGCCCTCCCCTGCGACTGAGCCCAGTGCACCTAGTCCCCCGGAATGGGCTCTATCTCTGTCGTAATCCATGGCATCGCTTACGAGAGCAATCGAGTCCCTTCGAGCCCCAGATAGGGGCAGGAATATCGGCTCGCCTGTCATAGAGGGGTACTCCACCTCACAGGATCCTCCGGCCTGCAGGGGCCGCTCTCACTCTAGGCAGACGCCGGGGAAACGAATCCACACAGCGTCTCCCGGGCCATCTGGTGCTTCGGCATCTTAAAGCTCTGCCTCTCGCTCGCCTTCACTAGTGGTCGTTAACGAGCAAGGCTCAGATTATGACTCTGATGAGCCGCTTGATTCAGGTACTCCAGAGTACCGAGAAACAGTTGAGTCTCATTGAGGCCGTCAACCAGACTCTTGGGATTGAGGATGATTCCACCTTGGCCTCAGGTCACAAGGTGTCATTTAAGCAAGTAAAGCGGCCGCATAGAGTTTTTAGCTCTTACCCCAAGTTTGAGGACATAGTGCAACAACACATGGAGCAGCCAGACAGGCGTTTCTCCGGTCAAAAGGCGCTCGAGGCGAGATACCCGTTCGCCCCTGATCTCCGTAAGAAATGGGCAGAGTCCCCAATGGTAGATCCATCCGTGTCACACTTGGCCTCTATAACCCTGTTACCATACCTAGTGGATCCGCTATCAAGGATCCCACTGACCGTCTCATAGAGAGCTTGGTCCGCTCAGTATTTGAGTCATCGGGTTCAGCACTCTCCCTCTCATTTGCGGCAACTTGGGTAGCAAAGGCCATGATGGTTTCGTCAGAATCATTGAACAGGGCCTTGCAAGGTATGGACCTACCAGCAGAGGTATCAGAGATCGCAAGTCAAATCACTTTGGCCGGAGAATACTTAATTAATGCAACTTTGGATGCGGCAAACTGCGATCGCCATTAGGATAGCTTTATGGTTGAGGACATGGTGGGCAGACTCAGCCTCCAAGAAATCCCTGACTACTTTGCCTTATCAGAGTGGTTGTCTGTTCGGAGAGAAATTAGATCAGCTCATCTCTGACTCTACGGGCGGAAATAGCAGTTTCCTCCCTAAGCAAAGGGTCAAACAGCCCTTCCGTCACCAACCTCAGACACAGTTTCGGTCCTTTCGCAACCCCGGGTGGGCTGCAGCAACTAATCCCGCCGCTTCAGGTCGTCCCAGCCAGGACAGGAATCAGCAGGTTTCAAATAGAACCAACCTGTTGGGGAGAATGCGTAACCACCAGCCCAGATCAAGGGGACCAAGGTCCCAGAGATCTTAAGCCAAATGACTCGAGGCAATTTCAATGCGACATCGGCAGGGTAGGTGGCCGCCTGCTTTGGTTTCGCGACGCCTGGCTCTGTCACTCACGACACGTGGGTAAGAGAACTGGTGTCCTCGGGATACAAGATAGAATTCATCAAATACCCTCCAAGATGTTTTTTTCTTTCCCGTCCTCCCAAAGTGATTGCCTGGGCAAGGGCTTTACTCAAGGCCATCAAATTACTCCAGCACAACAGAGTCATAGTTCCTGTACCGGAGAACGAGAAATTTCAGGGGTTCTACTCCAACCTGTTCACGGTGCCCAAAAATGATGGGGCCGTCAGGCCCATTCTGGACCTAAAGCTCCTGAACAAGTTTTATCAGGATCAGGCACTTCCGGATTGAGTCTCTCCGTTCAGTCATATCTGCCATGGGGCAGGGAGAATACTTTGCCTCTATCGACATCCAAGATGCCTACTTACACATCCCCATTTTTCCCCCGCACCAAAGGTTTCTGCACTTCGCCATCAACTGCCTGCATTTCCAGTTCGCAGCACTGCCCTTCGGGCTGGCCACCGCTCCCAGGGTATTCACAAAAGTCATGGCGGTCGTCATGGCCACCCTTCGCTCCCGGGGCATAGTCATCTTTCCTTTTTTAGACGACCTCATTTCGGGCATGCGAGGAGAGTGTCCGCATCACGCTAGATATTCTTTTCCGCTTAGGATGGTTGGTCAATCTGAAAGTCATCCCCTGTTCCAGTCCAGAGGATTTCCTTCTTAGGAATGATCTTCGACACTTCCCGAGGGTTGGCAATTTTGCCTCCGACAGGGAGTCCGGAAACTTCGTCAACCAGTCCCGCATACCATTCGGTTCTGCATGAGGATCCTAGGAAAAATGGTGGTGCAATGGAGGCAATTCCGTTTGCCCAGCTCCATCTTCGTCCCCTGCAGCACGCCCTCCTGTCAGCCTGGGACAAAAACCCATTCTCCCTTGATCGCCGGTGCCAGTTGTCCGCGCGGGTCAGATAGGCACTCGGGTGGTTGACAACCAGTACCTCACTTTTCCAAGGCAAGCCCTTTCCCCCAGACCATTAGCTGGTGGTCACAACAGACGCCAGCCTCCTCGGCTGGGGAGCGGTTTTTCGCCACCACACGACCCAGGGTCGTTGGTCGCCGCAGGAGGCACGCCTCCCGATCAACTTGTTGGAAATACAGGCAATCCGGCTAGCTCTGCGACAGTTTCATCACGTCTAGCAGGCCGGCCCGTTCGGATTCAGTCAGACAACGCCATGGTTGTGGCTTACATAAATCATCAGGGGGGCACCCGCAGCGGGGCAGCCATGCGCGAGGTAGGGCATGTGCTTCATTGGGCCAAGAGAAACCACTCGGCGATATCGGTAGTCCACATCCCGGGCGTAGAGAACTGGGCGGCAGACTTCCTCAGCCGGCAGGGTCCCTAATCCAGGGGAATGGTCACTACACCCCGAGATTTTCCGGCAGATTCGCCAACGAAGGGGGACGCCGGATGTGGACCTGATGGCCTCCATAGTGAACGCCAAGGTGCCTGCGTTTGTCGCTCTGCCTCGGGACCCGCAGGCAATTGCCGTGGATGCGCTGGTTCTGCCATGGAACCAGTTTCGCCTCCCTTACCTATTTCCCCAACTGCCACTGCTTCTGAGAGTCATCAAGAAGATCAAGGCAGAACGGGTTCCAGTAATTCTGCTGGCCCCAGATTGGCCTCGTCGAGCATGGTACGCAGACCTGGTACAGCTACTCGCCGACGTTCCTTGGCACCTGCCAGAGTGCCCAGACCTACTTTCCCAGGACCTGATCTACCACCAACTCGGGTCCTGTGTTTGCCTTCTTGGCCGTTGAATCCTGGATTCTAACCCGGGTTGGGTTCGGCCGCAAGGTGGTGGCTACGATGGTTAGTGTCTGGAAGCCTGCCTCGGCACGTATTTATCACCACACCTGGAAGGTTTTCTTCACATGTTGTCGGGACCATGGTTGTTCTCCGCTGAGATTTTCTATTCCCAATATCTTGGCTTTTCTCCAGGAGGGCTTAATGACCAACTCAATTATGGCTGCTATATTTAGGGATTGGATATGTGTGTGAACTTTATGCTTTTATTTCCCTTGTATATACTGTAAAATACCCTTTTTTACATATTTTGTTTGCTACCTTCATATTCTGAGTTTGAATTTTTGTTATTTTCCACTTTTTGTTTTGTTTATTATATGGTTTTTCTGCCTTTTATTTATTTTGATTTTGTTATTGCTCTTTTGAGGCCTTTTGATTGAGACATTTTGCTGTATCCCCTTCACTATGTTCCCATGACTTAGGTTGTCAGGTACTATTTGTCACAATCTTTGTTGTGGGTGGAGGCCTTTTAGAGATGCACGGTCTGTCCCTCCGCTTGTAAATATCGGCGCACGGACTGACTAAAGCGCGCATGACCGGAAGTTTGGGGGCCATATTGCCTTCTGGCAGTATTGTTAATTGGAAGTATTGCGACCTTTGTCGCATGCTTTACTTCCGCCCTGCTGGCACTGATGGAATGAGTGTGCATGACCGGAAGTGTGGCGGCCATTTTACTTTTGGGCAGTATGACGCAACCGGAAATAAGGCGGCTTTTGCCGCGGGACACGCCGGCGTCTGTACACTATTGCCTGGAACTGAATGAGGTAAAGGAGGTGGGCGTTTCTTATCAATACGCTCATCATGTGCCTGCGTTCCATAAGGGGTAATGGTGGACGGCGTGCGTCCCAAGAAACCTCAGGTGGATGTATTCTATTTGATTGGCAGTTTATTTAAGCGCCCTCCTTATCAGTCTGCCTCACTCCATTGTCATCTTAGGAGGCAGCCTGTATACTCTGTGATGATGCCCAATTTGTGCTAGTAGGTCCCCTGAAGAGTCAATAAGTGACAAAACGCGTCGGGATGCACAGGGACTTTGTAGGGCTATTGTTTATAGGGATCAGATGTGGACTGCCCTTGTTAGGGCGGGAGTCATGGGTGTTAGAATTGGTAGCTCTTTTAGGGCTTGAATAGGGTGAACCCCCTTTTTTCCTGACCTGACATGACTCTGATGGGACATCTGACCCTGGACATCCTCCATCTTCATGTGGTGAGATCTTTCCTTTTCACATTATGCTGATGGATTTATTATTTTGATGTCTTTATTATATACATGAATAGGCATATCCCTTGATAACCTGTACAGGGTAGAGGTCTTTTCTGTTCCTGTGATAAGGAAACTGTTCATTTTTTACTTGGTCTTCTTCTGAACGATTTAGACCAAGTATTTTTTGGTCCAATCTTTTCAAATTTTTGGACTTGGAATAGCCACATGTATATATTGGTGGTGATCTGTTGCAGAGATTTATGCAGATACCTCAATTATGGTCTGTGGTATTTGATCTAGTGTATTTTTACTTGCACTATAATCTTTGGTAGCTTTTATATTATCCATTAAAGGTTATGTTTTATGATTTTTCTCTATTGCTGATTTGCTACTCTGTATTGTGAGAATTTGTGGGTATTTAATCCACTTGGTGCTGTATCTCTTTTCTCCAGTCTGGCCTAGACTCAGGCTTGGCCCCAAGTTCCCTCAGGAGACAAATATCGGCCTTATCCATCCTGTTCCAGCGCAGGATTGCCACCAATCTGCAGGTAAAGACTTTCATTCAGGGAGTCTCCCACTTTTTGCCTCCTTATAAGGCGCCTATGGACACCTGGGACCTTAACCTGGTCCTAACTGTTCTGCAGGAAGCTCCATTTGAACTGTTGCAGAATGTCTCCTTATCCTACCTTTCCTGGAAGGTAGTGTTTCTTGTGGCGATAACATCGATCAGGTGGGTCTCAGAGCTGGCAGCTCTATCCTGCCGAGCCCCGTTTCTCACCTTCCACAAAGATAAAGTGGTTCTCACACCAGCCCCTCCCTTTTTGCCGAAGGTCGTTTCCTCGTTCCACATCAATGAGGATATTGTCTTGTCCTCTTTTTGTCCAGCACCGGTACACCTTGTGGAAAAGGCTCTGTATACGTTGGACCTGGTGAGCGCTCTCAGGAGGAACGTGTCACGGACGGCACCCTTCCGTCAGACAGACACGCTGTTCGTGCTTCCCGAGGGAGGGATTCGCTGCCTCAAAATCGACCATAGCCAGGTGGATTTGTTTGACTATTCAGGAATCTTACCACATCAGAGGCACACCAGTTCCAGCAGGGATCAGAGCACATTCTACTGGGGTGGTGGGCGCCTCTTTGGCTCTTCGGCACGAGGCATCAGCGGAACAGGTTTGCAAGGCTGCAACCTGGTCCAGCCTGCACACATTCGCGAAGCACTACAATATCCATATCCAGGCTTCGTCAGATGTGAGTCTGGGTAGAAGGATTCTCCAAACAGTGGTGGCGCACCTTTTAGACAGGAGGTGCAAATAGCTTGGATCGGTGAGTCAACTTCCCACCCAGGGACTGCTTTAGGAAGTCCCACTGTTATGAATGAGTCACCGAAGGAGGAAAAAGCAAAAATACAAGCTAAGTCCAGAAAACCGGAGAGGTTAGTAGCTATCGGATTGCAGACCCCTGATCCTTTCCACAACAACTAACAGTAGCCGGGGGGGTTCCTACGATGCCCTAGACCCCTCGATCACAGCCGGAGAACTAAATAGGCCTAAAGAAAGAAAGGGGAAATCTAAACTGCCCCAGAGCAGACCCCAAAGCAATAGGCAGCCCCCAACATATAATGACGGTGAAGCAATATGAAAACACTAACACAGAAAGATAGGTTGAGCAAACGATGGGGCCCAAGCTAACTAAAAAGGACAGGATAGAAAAGCTGCTGTCTGCAATCCGTAAAAAACCCTACCAAAAAATGTCCCAACCGTCTGATAGGAAAAACAGGCCCTGAAGTCGCTAGGACTTCAAAATGACTATATCGGCACTCAGGTAAATTCTGAAGACAGAGCAAAGAGACAAACTGATCAGAGACAAAAATGGAACTCGGCACACCCCCCGACCGGGGATGGCTGAACTCCAAAAAAACAAGGTAAACAAAACAAAACTAATAAGTTCAATAGCAGAGCAAAAACTTATCTTTGGGAAGCAGGAGTCAGACTGGTCTCCAAGAATCCAGCAGAGAAATCACCAGCGACTCAGAAGGGTGTCGGCTGCCTTTCATCCAGTCAGAAATTCCTGTTACCCAGTCATCATCTACCAGATCAGGTGTTTGGTAATCAGCCTCACTACCTTCCTTCACCAGAAGAGGGAGTTCATCAGACATCGACGGTGAAGGGGAAAATGAACTCGCAACATCCCACAGTACCTGTGTCCCCCATTGAGGCGAAGGAGGAACATGGATTTTTGTGATAAACTCACCGTAAAATCCTTTTCTCCTAGACGCTCATTGGGGGACACAGCACCTAACCTGATAGCCAAATTGGCTTCTGTTAGTTTAATTAATATGCTTTTTTGAATATTAGGGTGATGTTTTTCTAGACATGTTGTTACCTGCATTGAGGTTGATATCTGATTTTTGTTTGATCTCCTACTGTTTTTGCACCAAACTGATTTCGCCCACAATCGGGGCGAGGGTGTATACGGCGGAGGATGAGCTAACCTCTTTTTTCACTTGGTGTCAGCCTCCAGGCAGCAGTCGCATACACCCACAGTACCTGTGTCCCCCAATGAGCATCTTGGAGAAAAGGATTTTATCTTGAGTTTATCACAAAAATCCATGTTTCAGCCTCTCTGTTGCTGTTTCAGATTACATAGCAAAAACCCTCTGATAGATTCCCTTTAAGAATTTTTCATGGAAATTTAGCAACAATTTTTTTAAATTTTTTTTAAATAGTTGCAATTGTGAAACTTGTTTTTTATGCAATCAGAGTTATCACACAAAATAGTTAATAACTTTATTCTGTCGCCTCATTGGGGGACACAGAACCATGGGTGTTGTGCTGTTGTCCACTAGGAGGCGACACTATGCATAATCTGAAAAAGATCAACTTTGGCTCCTCCTCTTCAGTATACACCCTTGGACGGCGTCAGCCTTCTCCAGTTTTTGCTTAGTGTCGCAAGGAGGCACACCTAAGGATTTTTCCGTTTTTTCTTCTGAAATACAGATGAAGAAAAGTGGGTCTCCAGCGATACTCCCGTTATGGCTCCTTCCTTGCCCCCCTTTTTTTTTAGGGGTGCCCAGTTGAAGTTGAGATGGCGGTTCCCCATGTCGCTCCTTCCCCAGTCCATCGGGTACTGGTCCGAAGTTGAGACCCCCTCCTTCCCCAACCCCTTTGGGGTCTGGGTTGAGGTCGAGGTGAGGATGAAGACCACCTGACTGTGACAGACGCACCGTCCCTAATCCCCCTCAGGGGGCATTAGGTTGAGATGCCTCAGGTAGGGTCGGAGAACAGGCAGCATTCTGCAGCATCCAGGGACCCCAGACCAGTTGTGGGATCCCGCTGTGGCCGGGGGAAGGTGCAGGCAGACATGGCACATCAGAGACAGGGTTGTCTGCGCCTCTGTCTCTGCAGCAGCAGCGGCTCCATAGCGCTTCAGGGGGACCCCCCATGCAGGCACCGCTACCCTTGCTGACCCCACCGCTAGCCAGTCGCCCAGTCCGGGTGGGGGTGGGGGGGTCTGGTGCAGATCCGACCCCCTCCCGGACTACCGAACCGCCCTGGAGCCCTCCTGGGCATCAGGTCTCTAATTGAGACCGCAGCTTCGGCCTAGCTGAAGCCGCCGCCTTTTTCCCCGCCTCCCGGCCCGCCCCCCGGATGACTAATATGACACTCAATAGTGTCATAGAAGGGGCGGATCGAGACAGAAAGGGCGCGTTTTTACATAGCCCTGCGTGCCCTTTTCAGCTCTCCGCCCCCTTCTTCATCTCCTCAGCGTCCCAGTGGCCATTTTTCTGGCTGCAGGCCATACCTGACAATGGACGCCTTCAGCAGGGAAGAGAGCGACAGCAGTCTCCGGGGGGGCACAGAACTGTGATTTGTCGGCGCTGGACCTAGGGGCACACTGGTGGGGTAAGATCACAGCTGGGTCCTCTTTACTCAAGCTGTGAATCTATATTATCTATAAGGCTCTCTGTGGGTTTCCTCTGCGTAGCCACCGCTGTAGGGTCCCTGATAGCCAGCCTCTGTACACTATGCCGGGCTCAAGAAAGAGAACCAGGCAGGACTGTTTTTATGCATTCTGCACAGCCTGCAAAACCACTCTCCCCAGTGGCAGCACGTATCCGCACTGCCGGGATTGCATCCAGAACCCCAGGGAGTCCCTACCAATGCTTCAGTGTCAGATACCACGCCAGAATGGGCTACTCAGATGTCGCAGTCTATGACACAGTCCATAGATAACCTAACCGCTACATTGCTGCAAGCTCTGCAGGGTCATGTCTCGGCTATGAACATTACCCAGCAAAAGGACAGCTTGTCTCAGGAACATGCTGTTTCCGACACTCAGACGTAAGCGGACCCACAGGTCGCGGTCACCTGCGTCGTCCTATAGCACACTATCGATATGTATACCGTGGCACAGCTGAAATGGTGCACAAAAAAGGTTCCCACACCAGAGAATATATAAAATAAATTTTTGGCACTCTACTTGAAATGATTGGTAGAATTTTATTCGCAGTCATAATAGACGTTTCGGTCAATTCATTCTGACCTTTCTCAATATACCGACTGCTCTTGAGATGTAGAGAAAAATTGTGTGGCAGATATATAAAGGTATAACAGGGAGCAAAAGGGTCCGTGAATCAATTGCCTACGGTCCGAATGAGGCCTGTGGTATATCATATGAAATTTCGTATGTCCTGCGACATGGGTCACTGGTATAAATGTACCATATATGTCTCTATATGCAGGGTGATGGAACCCGGACCATAAATACACTAGAGATAAGTCTGTATGTCCCTGATCATGATATCCTTGTAAGTACTTGTCAATTCAAATCTGTATTGCCCCGTAATTTCCTTTTTCTATCATCAATGGGCCCATGAACAAGCGGTGGATGCCGAGTTACATTGTGGCAGGAGACACTACTATCTACTACTGACCGCATTGGTAATCAGAGTTCTGGACCCGGGCCTCATTACCAAGTTCATTGATGATAGAAAAAGGAAATTACGGGGCAATACAGATTTGAATTGACAAGTACTTACAAGGATATCATGATCAGGGACATACAGACTTATCTCTAGTGTATTTATGGTCCGGGTTCCATCACCCTGCATATAGAGACATATATGGTACATTTATACCAGTGACCCATGTCGCAGGACATACGAAATTTCATATGATATACCACAGGCCTCATTCGGACCGTAGGCAATTGATTCACGGACCCTTTTGCTCCCTGTTATACCTTTATATATCTGCCACACAATTTTTCTCTACATCTCAAGAGCAGTCGGTATATTGAGAAAGGTCAGAATGAATTGACCGAAACGTCTATTATGACTGCGAATAAAATTCTACCAATCATTTCAAGTTGAGTGCCAAAAATTTATTTTATATGTCCTATAGCACACTGTCATCCCCTTCCAGGGAGAGACCCCATCATTCCAGGTCACCTAGACAGTCCCCTATCAGAGACAGACAATGCAGTTCACCACAGCGATCCCTGACCACAGAAGACCCCCGCCCCAGGTCGCCCACCAGGGAACGCCTTAGCGATACGCAGGATTCGGAAGGCATCCGTGACTCCGACTCAGACAACGAAACGGAGAGGTCTGTGGTACCTTGTCCCACTAGCAATACAGCGCTAGTTGAGGACATAATCTCTGCCATCCATCGGGTGCTGGAAATTTCAGAGCTAGCCCCAGAACATAAGATTTGCTTCAAAAGTGTTCTGAAACCACCTAAGGTCTTCCTTAATCACCATGAGTTTCAAACTATACTTACTAAGCAGTTTTCACAGCCTGAGAAAAAATTTGCCAATCGCAAATATTTGGAAGCGAAGTACCCCTTCTCACAGAAGGACACCAAACAGTGGACAGATCCACCCAAAGTGGACCCCCCGGTATCTAGACAAGCAGCACACACCCTACTCTCACTGCCAGATAGCTCAACCCTCAGGGACGCAGCAGACCGACAAGTAGAACGCATGGCTCGTTCCATTTTTGAAGCGGCAGGGGCCTCCGAGGGATCTACTCCAATCTATGTGTAGTTACCAAGAAAGGGGGCAGCTTCCGGCCCATACTAGACCTAAAACAGCTCAACAAATATGTACGGGTCCGTCATTTCCGCATGGAGTCCCTCCGGTCCATCATAACATCCATGGAGCAGGGAGAATACCTTGCCTCCATAGACATCCAAGACGCATATCTGCACATACCAATTGCTCCCGCCCATGAAAGGTTTCTCAGGTTCACGATCAACCAAAACCACTATCAGTTTGTCGCCCTCCCGTTCGGACTCGCCACGGCTCCAAGAACGTTTACCAAGGTCATGGCAGCCACCATGGACATTCTACACTCCAGAGGCATTCTAGTCGTTCCGTACCTGGACGACCTTCTCATCAAGTCTTCCACCTTCAAGGACTGCCCGGTCAGTGTCTCAATCACAATAGACACACTGAGTCGTTTGGGATGGTTAGTCAACCTAGAAAAATCGACTACCCCGAGTCAGACTCTAACCTTCCTGGGGATGTTATTCGACACCTCCAGGGGTCTGGTGCTCCTTCCCAAGGACAAGACACTGGCCCTCCGTCTGGGAGTTTGCACACTCCTCCGCAATCCTCCACGATCTCCGGTTTGCCATGAGAGTCCTCGTCAGGATGGCAGCAGCAATGGAGGCAGTGCCATTTGCCCAGTTTCACCTCAGGCCTCTTCAACTAGCCATCCTCAGATCTTGGGACAGGAACCCCTTCTCCCTCGACAGGGAGTTCCGGTTGACATTGTCAACCAGGAGGTCCCTACATTGGTGGCTCAAGCCAACTTCGCTTGCAAGAGGAAGACCCTTTCTCTCAGGTCAATGGAAGGTCCTGACCACCGATGCAAGCCTAACAGGTTGGGGTGCGGTGCACCTACATCTCAGGGCACAAGGCAAGTGGTCACCAATGGAAGCGACCTTGCCCATCAATATCCTGGAAATCCAGGCCATCTTCCTGGCACTGAGAGCCTTTCGTCACTTGCTTGCAGCATCTCACATACGGATACAGTCGGACAATGCCACGGCGGTGGCATATGTGAATCACCAAGGCGGGACCCGCAGCGCCCAGGAGATGAGAGAAGTGGCACATATCCTCCACTGGGCGGAAGACATGAGGTCGGTACTCTCTGCGGTACACATTCCGGGTGTGGAAAACTGGGAAGCCGACTTCCTCAGCAGGCAAAGAATGGACTCGGGGGGGAATGGTCTCTCCACCCTGAGATTTTTTACCAGATCTGTCAACGCTGTGGAACCCCGGATGTGGACCTAATGGCATCCCATCTCAATGCCAAGGTCTCCAATTTCATGGCCAGGACACACGACCCGCGGTCGCTCGGAGCGGATGCCCTGGTCCAGGACTGGACCCAGTTCCAGCTCCTGTACATTTTTCCACCCCTCCCCTTGATCTCCAGGGTCGTGAGGAAGATCAAACAAGAGGGAGTTCCAACCATCATGATCGCGCCGGACTGGCCCAGACGTACATGGTACGCCGACATCGTACAACTTACAGCAGACGCCCCCTGGCGTCTCCACGACCGTCACGACCTTCTGTCACAAGGTCCGTTCTACCATCAGAATTCAGGGGCTCTCAATTTGACGGCATGGCCCTTGAAACCTGGATTCTAACCCAGGCAGGGTTCTCACCGGATGTCATTGCGACCATGATCAGGGCAATGAAACCAGCCTCCGTCAAGGTTTACTATCATACCTGGAGAGCTTTCTTTTCCTGGTGCGAATCTCATGGACAGGTCCCACTCCCTTATTACCTCCCGAAGGTACTAGGTTTCCTTCAATCGGGCCTAGACGCCAAGCTATCCCTAGGCTCGCTCAAGAGTCAGGTGTCAGCGCTTTCAGTCCTTTTTCAAAGGCGCATTGCTACCAAACCGCATGTAAGGACTTTTCTCTAGGGAGTTTCCCGATTTGGTTCCCCCCTACAGACGTCCACTGGAAACGTGGGACCTCAATCTGGTCCTGACAGCATTGCAGGCACCACCCTTCGAACCCCTTCATGAAGTTCCATTCTGCATTTTGTCACAAAAAGTGGTTTTTCTAGTGCCAATCACCTCGCTACGCAGAGTGTCTGAATTATCAGCACTTTCCTGCAGACGGCCTTTCCTAGCTCTTCACCAGGACAAGGTGGGGTGGTTCACCGTACTGTACCATCCTTCCTTCCGAAGGTTGTGTCCACCTTCCACCTGAATGAGGAAATCTCACTGCCATCCCTTTGTCCGGGTCCGGTTCATAGAGTGGAGAAGGCTCTGCATACGCTTGACCTCGTCAGAGCATTGTGGATTTACGTGTCCAGGACTGCACCCTTCCGGAAGTCGGATTCCCTCTTCATTCTTCCTGAAGGCGGTCGCAAGGGCCTGCCGGCTTACAAGGCTACCCTTGCCAGGTGGATCAAGTCCACCATACACGAGGCCTACCGACTTAACAGTTCCCCTCTTCCGGCCGGTATCACGGCACACTATACACGGGCAGTAGGGGCCTCCTGGGCCATTCGGCACCAGGCTTCGGCACAACAAGTGTGCAAGGCGGACACTTGGACTAGCCTACACATGTTTACGAAACACTACAGTGTTCATACCCAGTCCTCAGCGGACGCGAGCCTGGGTAGATGGGTTCTGCAGGCGGCAGTGCCCCAAGTTTAGGGTCCTGCTAGCACAATATTCGTCCATTGCTTCCCACCCAGGGACTTCTTTGGGACGTCCCATGGTTCTGTGTCCCCCAATGAGGCGACAGAGTAAAGGAGATTTTTGTGTACTCACCGTAAAATCTCTCTTAGCCTGTAATTGGGGGACACAGCTCCCACCCTGTTGCCCTTACGGGCCGTTGCTACGGTTGAGTTCTCATATTGTTCTTTGAGCTCGTACATAGTAGCCTTCTTACAGGCATGGTTATGTTGTTTTTTTCTGTTATGTTCCTCCTAATGCCTTTGCTCAAAACTGGAGAAAGCTGACGCCGTCCAAGGGTGTATACTGCAGAGGAGGAGCCAAAGTTAATATTTTTCAGATTATGCATAGTGTCGCCTCCTAGTGGACAGCAGCATAACACCCATGGTTCGGTGTCCCCCAATTAGAGGCTAAGAGAGAGAGATTTTACGGTGGGTACACAAAAATCTCCTTTTCCCACATGTCAACTTTACATCAGCACAATTTTTGAAACATTTTTTTTGTTAAAAAGTTATAAGGGTTAAGTTGCTCAGCAGTTTCTCATTTTTCCAACAAAATTTTACTAAACAGTTTTTTAGGGTCCACATCACATTTTAAGTGACTTTGAGAGGCCTCTATGATAGAAAATACCCAACAGTGATACGATTCTAAAAACTGCACCCCTCAAGGTGCTCAAAACCACATTCAAGAAGTTCAGGTGCTTCACAGGAATTTTTGGAATGTGGAAGGAAAAAATAAACATTTCACTTTTTGTCACAAAAATCTTAGACTCCATTTTTTTTTCCGCAAGGGTAACTGGAAAAAAATGGACCCCAAAATTTGTTGTGCAATTTCTCCTGAGCATGCTGGTACCCCATTTGTGGGGAAACACCATTGTTTGGGCAGGGATCGGAAGGGAAGGACTTTTGAATGCAAAATTGGCTGGAATTGAGAGCAGACGCCATGTCGCGTTTGGAGAGCCCTGATGTGCCTAAACAGTGGAAACCCCCACAAGTGACACCATTTTGGAAACTTGACCTTTCAGGGAACTTATCTAAATGTGTGGTGAGCAACTTGAGCCCCCCAGGTGTGTCACATACATTTATAACAAGCAGTGAAAATTAAAAAAAAAAACCAAAAAAAAAAACCTTTCCACACATGTTTTTTAGCCTGAAATCTTGCATTTTCGCAAAGATAACAGGAGAAATTGCACGATACAATTTGTTGTGCAATTTCTCCTGAGTGTGCAGATAACTCATTTGTGGGGATAAAATACTTTTCAGGCTTATGGCAGGGCTCTGAAAAGGAGTAACGTTTGGAACGCAGACTTTGATGGAATGGGCTGTTGGTGTCATGTCTCGTTTAGAGAGCCCATGATGTGCCTAAACAGTGAAAAATTCTCACAAGTGACAACTTTTTGGAAACTAGACCCCTCAAGGAGTGTATCTAATGTGTGGTGAGCACCTTGAACCCCCAGCTGCTTCAAAGAAGTTTATAACGTAGAGCAGTAAAATTTAAAAAAAAAATAAATCATTTTTCCCCCCAAAATTGTGTTTAGCCCCATTAAAAATGGACTCCATAATTTGTTGTGCAGTTTCCCCTAAGTAAAACGATAACCCATATGTGGTCGAAATCTACTTTTGAGGCACAATGCACAGCTCAGAAGGGAAGAGGGACCATGTTGGCGTCTACATTTTGCTGAACTAGTTTGAGGGTTGCATTAGCAGAACCCCTGCTGAGGTGCCAGGACAGCAGACCTCCTCACACATAAGAGACCCCATTTTACAAGCTACACCTCTGTGAATTAATTTAGGGATGCAGTGATCATATTGACACCACAGGTGTGTCCCAGAATTTTAAACCATTGGGCAATGAAGAAATAAAGAATTATATTTTGACTACCAACATTTTGTTTAAGCCCCAGATTTTAAATGTTTACGCAGGGACAAGGGGTAAAAATGACACCAAAATGTTTCCCACAATTTCTGCTGAATGTAGAAATACCACAAATGTGGCTGTACAGTACTACTTAAACTACTTTCACACATCAGTTTTTTGCCGTCAGGTGCGATCCGGCGTCGCGCCGGATCCGTCAAATGTTATGCAAAACTGGATGTGACGGATCCGGTTTTCTGCTGGATCCGTCTTGCGCAACCGACCAAAAACCGGATCCGTTTCATCCGTTTTTCGACGGATTACGACGGATCCGGTTTTTAGAAACACCCTTTGGGGGTTTCCAAACGTGATTGGCTACTGAAAACCTATATATACTGTGTTCCTGCAGCCCATCTTTGACAGGTTGTAGGGGAGAAAGTGCAGATTGGAGAGAAGAGCAAGTGACTTGCGAAGATGGATGTTGTGATAGGAAACATTTTGAAGAATTTGGTGGATTTTTACAGTGGAGGCGAATCGTTTGAGGGTGATTGTTCTGGAAAAGGAGAGAGTGAGACAGCAGTGCATCATGCATCAGCGACGTCGACGCCGTTTGTGGATCCACCCCATCACAGCCAAGAGAATGACGCGTGGGGTGTATTCCACACTCTGCATGGACCTTAGACGAAACCCACAGAAATTTTTCGCATATGTTCGGATGAAAATGGGGAATTTTGATTACTTGGTGGAGCGCATTGCAGACCTCATAAGGAGATCGGACACCTATTGCCGCCTCTCCATTTCACCGACAGAGCGTCTGATGGTGACTCTAAGGTAAGCCACATTTATTGGATCTGCTCGCTTCAGAGCACACTTTCACTGGAATGTTGTTGGTGGTAGTTTGTATCTCCAAGTGTTATAGCTGAGTTTTGGTATGTAATGCTGTGATTTTGAACTATTTTTTTTTTTTTTTTATAATTCCCCCCAGATTCCTTGCAACTGGAGAATCCCTTTCGTCACTCCATTTCCAGTACAGACTTGGGATTTCCACCATATCTGGAATTGTGAAGTACACATGCCGTGCACTGTGGGACTCTTAAGTTGATGAGTTTGTACCAGAACCCACAACAGAGAGGTGGATTGAAATTGCTGACAAGTTTCTACAGATATGTCAGTTTTCGAATTGCTTGGGCGCTGTGGACAGGAAACATATCCGTATTGTAAAGCCAGCAGGATCGGGATCTGAATATTTCAATTACAAGAAATATTTTTCCATTGTCCTCATGGCCATCGCTGATGCAGAATACAAATTTATTGCTGTTGATATTGGAGCCTATGGCCGCTCCAATGACTCTCAAGTTTTAAAACTGTCTGCCATGGGGCGTAGACTGTATGGAAACACCTTCCAGTTTCCACCCCCTAGACCGCTGCCGCAAACATCTGGCCCACCTATGCCTTTTGTATGTGTAGGGGATGAAGCCTTCCAGCTGTCAGAACACCTTTTGAAACCGTACTCTAGCAGAGGATTGACAAGAACAAAACGCATTTTTAATTACCGCCTCACAAGAGCAAGAAGAATGGTGGAGTGCGCTTTTGGTATTCTGACAGCCAAATGGCGTGTCCTATTGACTGCAATCAACCTCAAGACTGAAACCGTGCACGAGGTGATCAAAGCTTGCTTGGTCCTGCACAATTTTGTTATCTGCAAGGAACCCATTTCCATTGAGGACACCTCTGAAGAAACCACCTTGCAAGATTACCAAAACATTACCAATAGACGTTCTGTGACTGTTTCACGAATCAGGGACAATTTTGCACAATACTTTGTCACCTCAAGGAAGAATAGACTGGCAGGATGACAGTTTGATAAATTTCTGCCCTTAACCAAAGTCAAGTACCTTCTGTACCAACAGTATACCTTTGCCAACCAAAGTTGTCTATCTTGTTGTGGTTTATCAATTTTTACTTTTTGGCCACAGTTGTGTCCCTGGTTGTGTTTTAGCCAAAGTATTTCACCTTTTAGCTAAAGTTGTGTACATTGCTAGGTAATCCCCAACAAGATACACAACTTTTGCTAAAAGGTGAAATACTTTGCCTGAAACACAACCAGGGACACAACTGTGGCTAAAAGGTAAATTTTACCTTTTACCCAAAGTTATGTACCTTGTTTAGTATACCCAATAATTTTTACCTTTTCTATACCCAGTATTTTACCTTTGGTTTAATCAGATTTAGCCACAGAAATAAATGACACACCAATTGTAATACAAAAATTTAACTTTTATTGAAACTTTTTTAATAAAATTTTTGTAAATTTCAAAAGAAAATTTTTTAATAAACACGCAAATTTGTTTTTTTATTTTCAACACACAATCATAAATTAGTGTGGGGTGGAAATACTGCTGGAGGGGCTGCGGGACACTTCGACACTGGGAGTGTGGAGAGAGGACTGGGATGGTGGTGGGGAAGGAACAGTTAGAGGTGAAGGGGTGGAAAAAGCTAGAGAATGGGTGGACATGTTGGAGGCAGAGCAGGTGGTGTGTGGTGGAGTGGAGGGTTGAGCAGGGACTGGAGTAGCAGATGATGTGGTTGAGAAGTGGTAGGGGGAAGGAGTTTGGTATGGAGCAGGTTGCTGGAAGTGGGGAGGTTGCTGGTATGAAATAGGAGGGGGAGGAGGGACAGTGGGTGGAGGAACTACTGGGGTGGTGGGAGGAGGTTGGGAGGTAACCTGCAGTAGAGCAGCGTGGCATGAATGCATTACATGCATCTGCTGGCTAGGAGAGAGCGTTTCCATGCGCTCAACAACATACCTGAAAACGTGTGGTTTGGAGAACTTCTTGCTTCTGAATGTATGGTTTGCAGAAGTGTCTTCAACTCCAGAATGGCGGAGTTGATCACCTGAAAGCCTGCGGATATTTGCTCTGACAAGACTTTAAGACAGTTCTGGAAAGATGCATTCAGATGCAAGAACTCTGGAGCATATATCTTTTCCTGACCCCGCTGCCGCCCAGTACCCGCAGGTGTACTAGAGGTGGCAGCGGCAGAAGGGTGAGGTAAAGGGAAAGAGATCTCCTCACCAGTGGATTCATGTAATGTAGGCGGCCAATGAATATATTGATATTCCATGGCCCTGGCTGAAAAACAAAAAATTGGTTACATTTTTGAGGAATGGGGGATGTGATAATTACTGTCTGTCGTCTGCAGGTGGACTCCCCTCTGCCTGTTCAGCAAGGTCCCTTGACTCCATTTGGGGTGGTGCGGTACTCTCCTGCCTTCTCCTGCGGCTGGCTCCTCTCTTGGCTGGCATATTGGCTGTGGCTGAGGGTCCCACTGTCATGGTTTTATACATGTTTGCTGTGGGCAGGGCTACTGAGCATGCTCAGACCCAAAAAAACAAATCCGGCTCATAGACTTTCATTGTGTTAAAAAGCCGGATTCGGCGCTTCCGGCTTTTTCGCCGCAGACAAAAAACGTTACAGTTGCCGTTTTTTTCAGACGCCGGATTGAGACATTGCCGGATCCGGTAAAAGCCGGACAAACCGCATGTCCATCCGGCGCAAATACAAGTCAATGGGGGAAAAACCGGATCCGGCATTGCTTTTTGCCAGATCCGGTTTTACTAAAAATAGCCAGAACTTGCCTGATAGCGAAAAACGGATGTGTGAAAGAGGCCTTAGCCACATGGCAAGACTTGGGAGGGACGGAGCGGTATTTGCCTCCCAAGTCTTGCCCTATGGCTAAGGAGTACTGTTATACAGGAGGCATCCAGGAGCGCAAAATGTCCTATAATAGTTTGCAAACTCCATACAGAGTCCCTAAGTGCTAGAAGAGCAGAATTCCCCCTCAAGTGACCCCATCTCGGAAACTATACCCCTTGGGGAATTTATCTACAGGTGTCGTGATGATTTTGACTCCATGGGTATTTTCCAGAAACCAGCAGTAATGAATGTTGCCGAGTGAAAATTGCAAACTGCCGATGCAGTGGCCTGTACGTTGTTCCCAGCTCATGCACCTGTAAATTAGGGGGCTCTCATCGCTTCAGAAATGCTAAACATATGAGCGCTAAATGTGCATTAGGCAAACTGGGGCTCAGAAGGAAGGGGGCATTTGGATTTGGGAGCACAGAATTTGCTGAATTTCTTTTGGGGGCTAGGACCATTTCACTTTTCCAGAGCCTTAGTGCTACAAGTAACGTGGAACCCCCCCCTACATTTTCTTTAACAAATGATGGAAATATAGCATTGCTGGACCTTATAACCTGTCAGCCCTACATAAGTTAGTTAGATCATGCACTGTGCATAATCTAACTAACTTGATAGTGCCTGGTGGCCTCTTCACGACAAGATCGGGTCACCGAGGCAATGATCGGAAGCCCACAATGATGTTTGTGGAGTCTCCAATCCTAGGGCAGAGGGTCTTTCTTCCTTTTGCCTAACCTCTAAAGGCTGCAGTCTCACCAATCGCAGCATTTAGGGGGTTAAAGTGTGGACAGAATAATCTTGACACATAGCTCACAGCCCCCTTTGCTCAGGTGATCGCTATGACGTACATGTACTGCATTGGTTGGGAAGTCATTCCCATTCATGATGTACATGTGCTGCAAATGTCGGGAAGGGGTTAAGGAGTAAACCATTATAATATTATATGCTGTGGTTAATAAAAAAAAAAGTCTGTTTTTGTTGACCTATTAACCCCTTCACGACCAATGACGCCACATAGGCGTCATGAAACCTGGTTCAAATCTGACCAGTGACGCCTATGTGGCGTCATGACTTCAAAGCCCCCCTGCGGGTCGGGTGACCGGGGTCACTGAAAGGTCACCCGACCCGCAGATACAGGGGGCTTTGTAATTCACCACAGGGGGGCGTGGCTTCGCCCCCACGTGGCTACGATCGCTCTGATTGGCTGTTAAAAGTGAAACAGCCAATCAGAGCGATAGTAATATTTCATCAAGGAAAATTGATGAAATATTACAATCCAGCCATGTCCGACGCTGCTGTAGCATCGGACATGGCTGGAGACACCGATTCCACCACCCCCCACCGGCGATCGCCCCCCCCCGCAACTGAGTGACAGCGGCGATCTGCCGCCGCTGTCATCATCTGCCCCCCTCCCATTCCCTCTGCTCCCCGCCAGCCTCCGGTCCCCCCCCTCACCCCCCCCCCCCCCGGTACCTCCTGAGGGTTAGGGTTAGGGTTGAAAAGAGGGTTAGGGTTGAAAAGAGGGTTAGGGTTGAAAAGAGGGTTAGGGTTGAAAAGAGGGTTAGGGTTGAAAAGAGGGTTAGGGTTGGGAAGAGGGTTAGGGTTGGAAAGAGGGTTAGGGTTGGAAAGAGGGTTAGGGTTGGAAAGAGGGTTAGGGTTGGAATTAGGGTTAGGGTTGGAATTAGGGTTAGGGATGGAATTAGGGTTAGGCTTGTGGTTAGGGTTATGGTTAGGGTTCGGGGTCTGTTGGGGTTAGGGTTATGGTTAGGGTTGGAATTAGGGTTAGGGATGTGTTGGGGTTAGGGCTGTGGTTAGGGGTGTGTTGGGGTTAGGGCTGGAGTTAGAATTGAGGGGTTTCCACTGTTTAGGCACATCAGGGGGTCACCAAACGCGACATGGTGCAACCATTGATTCCAGCCAATTTTGCGTTCAAAAAGTTAAACGGTGCTTCCTCCCTTCCAAGCCCCGACGTGTGCCCAACCAGTGGTTTACCCCAACATATGGGGTATCAGCGTACTCAGGAAAAATTGCACAACAACTTTGGGGGTCTAATTTCTCCTGGTACCCTTGGGAAAATAAAAAATTGGGGGCTAAAAAAATATTTTTGTGGAAAATTTTTTTTTTTTTAATTTTCACGTCTCTGCGTTATAAAGTTCTGTGAAGCACTTGGGGGTCCAAAGTGCTCACCTGGCATCTAGATAAGTTACTTGGGAGGTCTAGTTTCCAAAATGGGGTCACTTGTGGGGGGTTTCTATTGTTTAGGCACATCAGGGGCTCTGCAAACGTAATGACGACCGCAGACCATTCCATCAAAGTCTGCATTTCAAAACGCCACTACTTCCATTCCGAGCCCTTACGTGTGCCCAAACAATAGTTCCCCCCCATATATGGGGCACCAGCGTACTCAGGACAAACTGTACAACAACGTTTGGGGTCCAATTTATCCTGCTACCCTTGTGAAAAAAAAAATTGCTGGGTAAAAATCATTTTTTTTGAGGAAAAAAAAATATTTTTTATTTTCACGTCTCTGCGTTATAAACTTCTGTGAAGCACTTGGGGGTTCAAGGTGCTCACCACACATCTAGATAAGTTCCTTAGGGGGTCTAGTTTCCAAAATGGGGTCACTTGTGAGGGGGTTCCACAGTTTAGGTACATCAGGGGTTCTGCAAATGTAACATGATGTCCGCAGACCATTCCATCAAAGTCAGCCTTTCATAATGTCACTACTTCCCTTCCGAGCCCCGACGTGTACCCAAACAGTGGTCCCCACCCACATATTAGGTATCAGCGTACTCAGGACAAACTGGACAACAACTTTTGGGGCCAATTTATCCTGCTACCCCTGTGAAAAAAAAAATGCTGGCTAAAAATCATTTTTTTTTTTTTGTGGAAAAAAATTTTTTTTTTATTTTCACGGCTCTGCGTTATAAACTTCTGTGAAGCGCTTGGGGGTTCAAGGTGCTCACCACATATCTAGATAAGTTCCTTGGGGGGTCTAGTCTCCAAAATGGGGTCACTTGTGGGGGGTTCCACAGTTTAGGTACATCAGGGGCTCTGCAAATGTAACATGACACCCGCAGACCATTCCATCAAAGTCAGCATTTCAAAATGTCACTACTTCCCTTCCGAGCCCCGACGTGTGCCCAAACAGTGGTTCCCCCCACATGTGGGGTACCAGCGTACTCAGGACAAACTGGACAACAAATTTTGGGGTCTAATTTATCCTGGTACCCTTGTGAAAATAAAAAATTGCGCACTAAAAAATAATTTTTGAGGGAAAATTTTTTTTTTTTATTTTCACGGCTCTGCGTCATAAACTTTTGTGAAGCACTTGAGGGTTCAAGGTGCTCACTACACATCTAGATAAGTTCCTTAGGGGGTCTAGTTTCCAAAATGGGGTCATTTGTGGGGGAGCTCCAATGTTTAGGCACACAGGGGCTCTCCAAACACGACATGGTGTCCGCTAACGATTGGAAGTAATTTGCATTTCAAAAAGTCAAATGGCGCTCCTTCCCTTCTGAGCCCTGCCGTGTGCCCAAACAGTGGTTCCCCCCCACATATGGGGTACCAGCGTACTCAGGACAAACTGGACTACAAGATTTGTGGTCCAATTTCTCCTGTTAGCCTTGTGAAAATTAAAAATAGTGTGCTAAAAATCATTTTTGAGGAAAAAAAAATATTTTTTATTTTCACTGCTCTGTGTTATAAACTTTTGTGAAGCACTTGGGGGTTCAAAGTGCTCCCTACACGTCTAGATAAGTTCCTTAGGGGGTCTAGTTTCCAAAATGGGGTCACTTGTGGGGGAGCTCCAATGTTTAGGTGCACAGGGGCTCTCCAAATGCGACATGGTGTCCGATAACGAGTGGAGCTAATTTTCCATTCAAAAAGTCAAATGGTGCTCCTTGCCTTCCGGGCCATGCCGTGCACCCAAACAGTGGTTTATGACCACATATGAGGTATCTGTGCACTCAGGAGAAATTGCTCAACAAATTTTAGGATCCATTTTATCCTGTTGCCCATGTGAAAATGAAAAAACTGAGGCTAAAATAAAATTTTTGTGAAAAAAAAGTATTTTTTTTTTTTTTACAGATCAATTTGTGAAGTACCTGGGGGTTCAAAGTGATCACTATGCATCTAGATAAGTTCCTTGGGGGGTCTAGTTTCCAAAATGGGGTCACTTGTGGAGGAGCTCCAATGTTTATGCACACAGGGGCTCTCCAAACACGACATGGCAACCGCTAAATATTCCAGCATATTTTCCATTCAAAAAGTCAAATGGCGCTCCTTCCCTTCTGAGCCGTGCCGTGCGCCCAAACAGTGGTTTATGACCACATATGAGGTATCGTTGTACTCAGGAGAAATTGCCCAACAAATTTTAGGATCCATTTTATCCTGTTTCCCATGTGAAAATGAAAAAATTGATGCTAAAAGAAAATTTTTGTTGGAAAAATTAAAATGTCCATTTTTTCTTTCCACATTGCTTTAGTTCCTGTGAAACACCTGAAGGGTTAATAATCTTCTTGAATGTAGTTTTGAGTAGCTTGAGGGGTGCAGTTTTTAGAATGGTGTAACTTTTGGGTATTTTCTGCCATATAGACCCCTCAAAGTGACTTCAAATGTGAGGTGGTCCCTAAAAAAAAATGGTTTTGTAAATTTTATTGTAAAAATGAGAAATCGCTGGTCAACTTTTAACCCTTATAACTTCCTAACAAAAAAATATTTTGTTTCCAAAATTGTGCTGATGTAAAGTAGACATATGGGAAATGTTATTTATTAACTATTTTGTGTCACAGAACTCTCTGGTTTAACAGACTAAAAATTCAAAATTTGAAAATTGCAAAATTTTCTAAATTTTCACCAAATTTCTGATTTTTTGACAAACGCAAAAATTATCAACCTAAATTTACCACTAACATGAAGCCCAATATGTCAAGAAAAAACAATCTCAGAATCGCTAGGATCCATTGAAGCGTTCCTGAGTTATTACCTCATAAAGGGACACTGGTCAGAATTGCAAAAAATGGCCTGGTCATTAAGGTCAAAATAGGCTTGGTCATGAAGGGGTTAAAGGGGATGGTCCAAAACTAATTGTAGTAACCTAATCCCTTTTCTACCTCTGATTGTGTCAGATCAGCCGCACTCAGTAAAGTGAATAAATCATTTGATTCAGTTTCTCCTCCTCTACATCATGCTGCTCTCGGATGAGATGGCAGAAACCTGCTGGAAGATTCTATTTATAAAGTCCCTTACCCTTCCCTCTCGAACCTCGCTTTATTTTATTTATTTATTTTTTTAAATACTTACATTTTGGCGACCTTTTGTTTGAGTCCCCAATGCCTGACAACTGAAGCCTGCTCAGTGGAGCAAGGACTAGCTCCTGAAACAGACATCACCGATGACTCTTTGCTTCAGGGTGGAGTCAGAGGACTCCGCAGTAATTGAAGCCTTTGCCTCCTGTAGACGTCCATTTGTTTTTATTACAATAAATAGACATTAGGATTAAAATCAATGTTGGTTTCGGACCACCTCTTTAACATTGGATATAGTTATACTCTGTGACAAACAGGCTGTCATTTATAAAGTAAGCAGCTTAGGGACTGCCACTTGTTGCCCTGTTTTTACCCAATCTTGCAGAAACCAAGCTTATCAGTTATTCTAGTATCATGAATATAATTTTTAGTGGCATTTTGTGTCTTTAGCCGCACCCCGGGCAACTGCCAAAATTCTGCAAGTGAGGTGGACCTTCTTGGATCAAGCCAGAATGGTTCTGAAGGACTTTCCCAACTGACAAACAGCAATGGAGCCAAACCAGTGGAAGATTTTGGAGGTATGGAGTCCCAGAGTGTGCAGCTGGACCCTATGGAGCATGTTGGCATGGAACCACTTCAGTTTGACTATCAAGGCAACCAAGTCCCTGTGGATTCAGGGGCTACTACAGTTGGTCTCTTTGACTACAGTTCACAGCAGCAGGTAAGGGCAATTCTAACTGTATAATGCAAATACATCTGTTAAAACTATTCTGTACAGTTAAGGTAATTCTATGTAATATATCAATTTATCACTTCAGTTGTTCCAAAGACCGAATGCCCTTGCAGTCCAGCAACTAACAGCAGCTCAGCAACAGCAGTATGCCCTTGCAGCCGCACACCAGCCTCACATAGGTAAGGGTGGGGAAATTTCTCATTTTTTAAGTTATGATAAACCAAAAGACAGACATTATGGAAATATACGTAAACCCTTAATCGTTCAGTATCTGTCATTTAATTGGATGTAATGTTAAGTAAAAAGGCTTATTCTGCCCGCTAAGTGTTTATTTTTCTTTGTTAAAATATGACATTTTAAAGGAGACATTTGGGGAGTAAAATTTTCAGGTTTAAGGTCAAATAATGTAAAATGGATACATCATGAAAAAATGTTATTTGCTGTATTTTTCAGAATATAGGATGCACCTTACTATAAGGCACAAACCAGGTTTAGAAAGCGGAAAATGAGAAAAGCATACTTCCTTCTAATTTAAACCTTACCTGGCGGTGTGAGTAAAGTGTGTACACTACCACATTTTGAAGTTCCTTCAGGCATGTGACTGATCACATGTCTTCAACTAATCAGGAGTTTATGTGCAGGACCTTTTAGCTTTCTGTGCTGCTCTGCACCTATGCCTTGTGAAAGTGTTTGGCCCCCTGGAACTTTTCAACCTTTTCCCACATATCATGCTTCAAACATAAAGATACCAAATGTAAATTTTTGGTGAAGAATCAACAACAAGTGGAACACAATTGTGAAGTTGAACGAAATTTATTGGTTATTTTAAATTTTTGTGGAAATTCAAAAACTGAAAAGTGGGGCATGCAATATTATTCGGCCCCTTTACTTTCAGTGCAGCAAACTCACTCCAGAAGTTCATTGTGGATCTCTGAATGATCCAATGTTGTCCTAAATGTCTAATGATGATAAATATAATCCAGCTGTGTGTAATCAAGTCTCCGTATAAATGCACCTGCTCTGTGATAGTCTCAGGGTTCTGTTTAAAGCACAGACAGCATCATGAAGACCAAGGAACACAACAGGCAGGTCCGTGATACTGTTGAGACGTTTAAAGCCGGATTTGGATACAAAATTATTTCCAAAACATTAAACATCCCAAGGAGCTCTGTGCAAGCGATCATATTGAAATGGAAAGTGTATCATACCACTGCAAATCTACCAAGACCCGGCTGTCCCTCTAAACTTTCACCTCAAACAAGGAGAAGACTGATCAGAGATGCAGCCAAGAGGCCCATGATCATTCTGGATGAACTGCAGAGATCTACAGCTGAGGTGGGACAGTCTGTCCATAGGATAACAATCAGTCCTCCACTGCACAAATCGGGCCTTTATGGAAGAGTGGCAAGAAGAAAGCAATTTCTCAAAGATATCCATAAAAAGTGTCGTTTAAAGTTTGCAACAAGTCACCAGGGAGACACACCAAACATGTGTAAGAAGGTGCTCTGGTCAGATAAACCCAAAATCAAACTTTTTGGCAACAATGCCACACAATATGTTTGGCGTAAAGACAACACCACTCCTCACCCTGAACACACCATCCCCACTGTCAAACATGGTGGTGGCAGCATCATGGATTGGGCCTGCTTTTCTTCAGCAGGGACAGGGAAGATGGTTAAAATTGATGGGAAGGTGGATGGAGCCAAATACAGGACCATTCTTGAAGAAAACCTGTTGGAGTCTGCAAAAGACCTGAGACTGGGACGGAGATTTGTCTTCCAACAAGACAATGATCCCAAACATAAAGCAAAAATCTACAATGGAATGGTTCACAAATAAACGTATCCAGGTGTTTGACTGGCCAAGTCAAAGTCCAGACCTGAATCCAATCGAGAATCTGTGGAAAGAGCTGAAAAATGCTGTTCATAAATGATCTCCATCAAACCTCACTGAGGTCAAGCTGTTAGCCAAGGAAGAATGGGCAAGAATTTCAGTCTCTCGATGTACGAAAACTGATAGACATGTACCCCAAGCGACTTGCAGCTGTAATCACAGCAAAAGGTGGCACAAAAAAGTATTAAGTTAAAGGGGCCGAATAATATTGCACGCCCCACTTTTTCAGTTTTTGAATTTCCACAAAAATATAAAATAACCAATAAATTTTGTTCAACTTCACAATTGTGTCCCACTTGTTGATTCTTCACCAAAAATTTACATTTGGTATCTTTATGTTTGAAGCATGATATATGGGAAAAGGTTGAAAAGTTCCAGAGGGCCGAATAATTTCGCAAGGCACTATAAGGGTACCGTTACACTTAGCGATGCACCAGCGATCCCGACAACGATATGGATCGCTGGTGCATCGCTAAGTGGTCGCTAGTGAGCTGCCACACAGGCAGATCACACCAGTGTCATAGCAGGGGTCGGGGGTCGCTACTTACCTGTCAGATGCGGCGATCCTGATGTCCTCCCGCCCACGTCCACGTGTCGCTCGTCGGCGCCACAGGAAGCGCCCGACGAGAAATGATCCAGGACGTTCTCGCGCGACCAGCGATGAGCAGCGGGGGAGCCGGTCGGAGGTAAGTATCACATGTAGCGATATTCCTAGCAATATCGCTGCTACGTCACAAAATCGGTGACGTTACAGCGATATTGCTAGCGATATCGCTATGTGTAACGGGGGCTTAAGTGTCAGACTGGAAGAGAAGAGAGCAGTTCTCCGTGATCAGGTCAGACGCTGTCAGAATTTCCCCTGATCATAGGTAGCTGCTGCTGCACAATAAAATGCACACGATTTTTAGCAAGGTTTGTTTTCTTCCAGAAACTGTATTTTATAGTCCGAAAAATACAGTAGATTCTTGTTCATGCTGCTCTTTGTAGATTAGTGGCAGCCTTCACTTTTACTGTGGAATTACCTGATATTGTTGGGTTCTCTGCTTCGTGGTTACAAGTCACTTTGTTCCTAAGCTGCTAATGTACTGAAGTTTGCTTTCACTGACAGGTATGTTTTCAGCAGGTTTAGCTCCCGCTGCATTTGTTCCCAATCCTTACATCATCAGCGCAGCTCCCCCTGGAACTGATCCTTATACAGCAGGATTGGCAGCAGCTGCAACACTTGGTGAGTGTCCAATGAATGCTTGTCATCTGCAAATCTATTTGTATACTCATTAGCTATAAGATGAAGTTGAATGATATTTTTTATATTACCAGGTATCACATGCTTTGGGTTTCATATTGAAAACAAAATTGCATTTAAAATTGCCAAATTGGTTGCATCTTATTCTATAGGCCCTGCTGTGGTTCCCCACCAGTATTATGGGGTGACTCCATGGGGAGTGTATCCTGCTAACATCTTCCAGCAGCAGGCGGCAGCAGCCGCAGCAGCGACTAACTCTGCGTCCCAACAGAATAATCCACAAACTCAACAAGGCCAGCAGCAAGTATGGATTTTGTGTTTTACTTTTTTAATGTGTCTGTATTGTTTTTCTGTTCCTTTGATGGCATGTTCACCTGCGCTATGTGCTTAGTTGAAAGAATAGGTGGCCGAACAGGTATTGACTGATATTTTTCTGTGTTTGTACCAGGGAATACACAAGCAAATTAGCCCTATTTTAACTCAATGGGGCTTATCCCTGACTTTCTGCACATAATTAAGGAGCAAAATCTGCATTTAAATCCTGACAGACTTGAACATGTGATTGTGAACATTAAAGCGTATTTATCAATGCTGTGTTAGGCCACGTTCACACATTCAGTATTTTACCTCAGTATTTCTAAGCCAAAACCAGGCGTGGAAAAATTAGAAGAAAAGTATAATAGAAACTGGAGAAGTGGGCAGCAACTAACAGAATGGATTTTAACAGGGTTCAGAAATGCAAAGTACTACATCTGGGCAATAAAAATGAAAAAAAGCATATACAGAATGGGAGGAATAGGGCTAAGTGACAGCACATGTGAAAAAGACTTGGGTATACTAATAGATCACAGACTGAATATGAGTCAACAGTGTGGTGCAGCAACAAAAAAGGCAAATGCAATTCTAGGATGTATTAACAGAAGCATACAGTCTAGATCACGTGAAGTCATTATTGCCCTCTACTCCTCTTTGGTCAGACCTCATCTGGAATATTGTGTCCAGTTTTGGGCACCACATTTTAAAAAAGACATCAACAAACTGGAGCAAGTTCAGAAAAGAGCGACCAGAATGGTGACCGGTCTGCAAACCCTGTCTTATGAGGAAAGGTTGCAGGATTTGGGAATGTTTAGTTTGCAAAAGAGAAGACTGAGAGGAGACTTAATAGCTGTCTACAAATATCTAAAGGGCTGTCACATTGTAGAAGGATCAACTTTATTCTCATTTGCACAAGGAAAGACTAGAAGCAATGGGATGAAACTGAATGGGAGGAGACACAGATTAGATATTAGAAAAAACTTTACTCTGTCGCCTTATTGGGGGACACAGAACCGTGGGTGTTATGCTGCTGTCCACTAGGAGGCGACACTATGCATAATCTGAAAAAGATTAACTTTGGCTCCTCCTCTGCAGTATACACCCCTGGACGGCGTCAGCCTTCTCCAGTTTTTGCTTAGTGTCGCAGGAGGCACACCTAAGATTTTTTTTTTTTACTCCGTCTTTTTTCCTGGATTTTTTTCCAAAGGACTACAGATTAAGAAAAGAGGGTCTCCAGCGAGACTCCCGACATGGCTCCCTCCTCGGTCCCCTATTAGGGGTACCCGGTTGAGGTCGAGGTGGCTATTCCCCATGTCGCTCCCTCACCAGTCCCTCGGGTACTGGTTCGAGGTCGAGACCCCCCTCCTTCCTCAGTTCCGTCCGGCTCTGGGTCGAGGTTGAGGCGACGATGAAGCCCCCTGACGGTGATAGCAGCACCCTCCCTAATCCCCCTCTGGGGGTATTAGGTTGAGACACCGCAGGTAGGGCCTGTACCAGGGACCCCAGTCCACCTGTGGGCTCCTTTTGGGACCGGGGGAGGTGCAGCGAGGCACGGCACTTATCAGAGAGCGGGCTCCCTGCGCCCCGGTCTCTGCAGCAATGGCGCCCCAAGGGACCCTCCACAGGGCCCAAGTCACATATATGGCCCCACCGCCAGCCCTCCTTTCATTCTGGGGGGGTCTGCTTTAAATCTGCCCCCCCCCCCCCCCCTGCGGACGACCGCACCGTCCTGGAGCCCTGCTGGGCAGGAGACCTCAAATTTAGGCCGCGGCTTCAGCCTAGCCAAAGTCGCCGCCCCATTCCCGCCCCCCCCCGGATGACGAAAATGACACTGCAGTGTCATAGAAGGGGCGGATCGAGGCAGGAGGGGCGCGCTTTAACATGGCCCAGCGTGCCCTTTTCCAGCTCTCCGCCCCCTCCTCCCTCTCCACCTCAGAATCCGGTGGCCATCTTGCTGCACCTGGAGGAAGGCAGCACAGAGTCTCCGGGGGGGCACAGGACGTGGGACTTATCAGCGCTGGACCTAAGGGGGAGCACCGGTGGGGTAAGATCACAGCTGGGTCCTTGGTACTCAGCTGTGAATTCCTATACCCTATAGCGCTCTCCTACTCCTTTCCTCTGCGTAGATACTCCTGTAGGGCCTCCACTAATCAGCCTAGGTACTATGTCGGGCTCAAGGAAAAGAACCAGGCAAGACTGCTTATATGCAGTCTGCACAGCCTGCAAGGCCACTCTCCCCAACGGCAGCACGTACCCGCACTGCCGGGATTGTACCCAAAAAACAGGATCAGAACTCCAAGAAGTCCCTACCAACGCTTCTGCGACCGCTACTGCGCCGGAATGGGTGACTCAGATGTCGCAGTCTATGACACAGTCTATAGATAACCTGACCTCCACATTACTGCAGGCTCTGCAGGGTCATGTCTCGGCTATGAACGTTACCCAGCAAAGGGACGTCCGGTCTCATGATCAGGGCGCTTACGACAGTTCAAGGCGTAAGCGGACCCACAGGTCGCGTTCATCTGCGTCCTCACATAGCAATAGGTCTTCCCCCTCCAGGGAAAGACATAGTGGCCTCAGGTCACCGAGGCCGTCCCCTGATAGAGAAGGACAATGCGGATCTCCACAATGATCCCAGACCACGGGAAACCTCCGCTCTAGTTCACCCGCTAGGGAGCTCCTTAGCGATGCGCAGGACTCAGAGGGCATATGTGACTCCAATTCAGATAAGGAAACAGAGAACGCTTTGCTCCCTTGTCCCCCTAGCAATACTGCGATAGTTGAGGATATCGTCCAAAGACATACTGATAGGGAAATTAGATTGTGAGCCCCATCGGGGACAGTGATGAAAATGTGTGCAAACTGTAAAGCGCTGCGGAATATGTTAGCGCTATACAAAATTAAAGATTATTATTATTATTATTATATCGTCTCTTCCATCCTTCGGGTGCTGGACATTTCAGATCCAACCCCAGAAGCACCAGAACACAAGATTTCCTTTGAAAGTGTTCAGAAACCATCGAAGGTCTTCCCTAATCACCCGGAATTTCAAAAAATCCTTTCTAAGCATTTTTCGCAGCCTGAGAAAAAATTCGCGTATCGCAAGTATTTGGAAGCAAAATACCCCTTTCCACAGAAAGACACCAAGGATTGGACAGATCCACCTGAAGTGGACCCTCCAGTCTCTAGGCTGCCGGCACAAACGCTCCTCTCGCTGCCGGACAGTTCAACCCTCAAGGACACAGCAGACAGACAAGTCGAACGCATGGCTCGTTCAATCTTTGAAGCGGCAGGTGCCTCTTTGGCTCCCGCATTTGCTTCAGTTTGGGCAGCCAAGGCCATCATGGCTTGGGCTGATCTATTGCAAAAAGGCCTTCAAGCTTCAAATCCTCAGCTGGCGGACCAGGCGGTGCAAATTGCAGTGGTGGCAGATTACATGGTCCATGCAGCGTTGGACTCTGCAAGAGGAATAGCGGGAATAGCATCAAACGCCATCACAATCCGGCGTATTCTCTGGCTAAGGCCTGTTTCACACTTCCGTTTTTGTGTCCGCCAAACGGATCCGTTTCCGTTTTTTTGACGGAAACTGATGCAAACGGATCCGTTTTTAAAAAAACGGATCCGTTTTTTTGACGGATCCGCGGTAACCACTAATGGAAGTCTATGGGACAAAAAAAACGGATCCTGCAAAAAAATGGCGGATCCGTTTTTTTACGGAAACCAACGGATTTTGACGGATTTGAAAAAACGGAAGTGTGAAACAGGCCTAAGAGAATGGAAAGCGGATGCGGCCTCAAAAAAAGTCTCTAACAAATCTCCCGTACTTCAGTGGCCGTCTTTTCGGTGAAAAGCTGGATACAATGATATCCAATGCTACCGGGGGCAAAAGTACTTCCCTCCCTCAACTAAGACCAAAACGCACGTTTAAAAGGCGTAATCAATCTCGTTTCCGATCCTTTCGGAATTCTTCAGGCTGGTCCGTCTCACGCCCAGCACAAAACCGTAATCGTTCCCCCCGCAGGGACAACACATGTGCGGCACAGAGGCCGGACAGGAACTGGCAATCAAAGGCAAGCCAGGCAAAACCTAAAGGAGGAAAACCTCAGACTTTTCCCTCATCCTGACTCATGCCCTCTGGAAGACACCCCACTTGTAGGCGGACGACTGCTACTCTTTCAGCAGGTCTGGCTGCCTATTGCAGGAAGACAAGTGGGTCAAGGAAATAGTGTCTTCAGGATACAAAATCGAGTTTACTACCAGCCCACCGCACAGGTTTTTTAACTCTGTCCCAGAACAGTTACAAAGGTCATGGCAGCTACCATGGACGTTCTGCACTCCAGAGGCATAGTAGTCGTTCCATACCTGGACGACCTTCTCATCAAGGCCCCCACCCTCAAGGACTGCGAGGTCAACGTCTCAATCACGATCGACACTCTGACGCGCCTGGGATGGTTAGTCAATTTACAGAAGTCCTCGACTACCCCGCGTCAGTCTCTGACCTTCCTGGGGATGCTATTCGACACCTCCAAGGGTCTGGTGATTCTCCCCAGGGACAAGGCACTGGCTCTCCGTCTGGGAGTTCACACACTCCTCCGCAAGTCCCCCGGTATGCCATGAGAGTACTTGGCAGGATGGCAGCAGCAATGGAGGCGGTACCATTTGCCCAGTTTCACCTCAGACCCCTTCAACTGGCCATCCTCAAGTCCTGGGACAGGAATCCGTTCTCCCTCGACAGGGAGTTCCGGTTATCAGCAAACACCAGGAGGTCCCTGCACTGGTGGCTCAAGCCAACCTCGCTTGCAAGGGGAAAATCCTTTCTCTCCGGTCAATGGAAGGTTTTGACCACCGACGCAAGCCTTATGGGTTGGGGCGTGGTGCACCTACATCACAGAGCGCAAGGCAGGTGGTCACCAAGGGAATCGACCATGCCCATCAACATCCTGGAAATTCGGGCCATCTTCCTGGCGTTGAAATCCTTCCATCGCTTGCTGGCAGACTCTCATATCAGAGTACAGTCGGACGATGCCACGGCAGTGGCATACGTGAACCATCAGGGCGGCACCCCGCAGCATCCAGGCAATGACCGAAGTAACGCGTATCCTACAATGGGCGGAGGCTGCAAGGTCGGTACTCTCCGCGGTCCACATTCCGGGTGTGGACAACTGGGAAGCCGACTATCTCAGCCGACAAGGAATGGACTCGGGGGAATGGTCTCTCCATCCCGAAGTCTTCTGTCAAATCTGTCATCGTTGGGGGACCCCGGACGTGGATCTGATGGCATCCCATCTCAATGCCAAGGTTCCCAATTTCATGGCCAGGACGCGCAATCCGCGGTCGCTCGGAGCAGATGCCCTGGTTCAGGACTGGACCCAGTTCCAGCTTCTGTACATTTTTCCACACCTCCCCCTGATCTCCAGAGTCCTGAGGAAGATCAAACAAGAGGGTGTTCCCACCATTCTGATCGCTCCAGACTGGCCCAGGCGTACATGGTACGCCGACGTCGTGCAACTCACAGCAGACGCTCCCTGGCGTCTCCCCACACGTCCCGACCTCCTGTCACAAGGCCCATTCTTCCACCAGAACTCAGGGGCTCTCAATTTGACGGCGTGGCCATTGAGACCTGGGTTTTGACCCAAGCAGGTTTTTCACCGGACGTTGTTAAAACCATGATCAGGGCTCGAAAGCCAACTTCAGCCAGGATTTACTATCGTACCTGGAAGGTTTTCTTCACATGGTGCGACTCTCGTGGGCAGATTCCACTTCCCTATTCTCTTTCAAAGGTTCTCGGTTTCCTTCAGTCAGGCCTGGACGCCGGGCTATCCCTGGGCTCGCTGAAGAGCCAGGTGTCAGCGCTTTCAGTGCTCTTTCAGAGGCGTATTGCTAACAAGCCGCAAGTGAAGACTTTTCTCCAAGGGATTTCCCGATTGGTTCCCCCCTACAAACGTCCGTTGGAGACGTGGGACCTCAACCTGGTCTTGACAGCACTACAATCACCTCCTTTTGAACCCCTTAAGGAGGTCTCACTCCGCTTTCTATCACAGAAAGTGGTTTTCCTGGTGGCAATCACCTCGCTACGCAGGGTGTCTGAACTTTCAGCTCTGTCCTGCAGACAACCCTTCCTGGTTTTTCATCAGGACAAGGTGGTTCTCCGTACAGTACCATCCTTCCTTCCGAAGGTCGTGTCCAGCTTCCACCTCAATGAGGAAATATCACTACCGTCCCTTTGCCCGGCTCCCGTTCATAGGGTAGAGAAGGCTCTGCATACGCTTGACCTTGTCAGGGCATTGCATATTTACGTGTCTAGGACTGCTCCCTTCCGGAAGTCTGATTCACTTTTCCTTCTTCCAGAAGGCGTTCGCAAGGGCCTACCGGCTTCCAAAGCCACCCTTGCTAGGTGGATCAAGTCCACCATTCAACAGGCTTACCGCCTCAACAGTTCTCCCCTTCCGGCCGGTATCACGGCACACTCTACGCGGCGGTAGGGGCCTCTTGGGCCATTCGGCATCAAGCCTCGGCACATCAAGTATGTAAGGCAGCCACTTGGACTAGCCTGCACACATTTACAAAACACTACAGAGTGCATACCCAGTCCTCAGCGGATGCGAGCCTGGGTAGACGGGTCCTGCAGGCGGCAGTACCCCAAGTCTAGGGGACTGTCGGCACAATATTCGTCCACTGCCTCCCACCCAGGGACTGCTTTGGGACGTCCCACGGTTCTGTGTCCCTCAATAAGGCGACAGAGTAAAGGAGATTTTTGTGTACTCACCGTAAAATCTCTTTCTCTTAGCCTTTAATTGAGGGACGCAGCTCCCACCCTGTTGCCCTTGCGGGCCGTTGTTACGGTTGGGTTCTCATATTGTTGTTTGAGCCTGTTTATAGTAGCCTTTTTTTTTACAGGCATGGTTATGTTTTTGGTATATTCCTCCTAATGCTTTTGCACAAAACTGGAGAAGGCTGACGCCGTCCAGGGGTGTATACTGCAGAGGAGGAGCCAAAGTTAATCTTTTTCAGATTATGCATAGTGTCGCCTCCTAGTGGACAGCAGCATAACACCCACGGTTCTGTGTCCCCCAATTAAAGGCTAAGAGAAAGAGATTTTACGGTGAGTACACAAAAATCTCCTTTTTGACAGTTAGAGTGATCAATGAGTGGAACAGGCTGCCACGAGAAGTGGCGAGTTCTCCTTCAATGGAAGTCTTCAAACAGAGGCTGGACAGACATCTGACTGGGATGATTTGGCGAATCCTGCTTTGAGCAGGGGGTTGGACCAGATGGCCCAGGAGGTCCCTTCCAACTCTACGATTCTATGAAACCGGTCACCACTTCAGTCCTGGTTTTGGCTTGCATATACTGAGGTAACATACTGACAGAATACGGAATGTGTAAATGTTGCCTTAGGCCGGTTTCACATTTGCGCTTCAGGGTGCAGCGACGGCCTGCGCACGGCCGCCGCTAAGCCCCACCCCCTGTCGCGCCTCCGCTGGTAGCTCCGCCTGACTCTGCATGCGTCCCCTATCTTTATCACTGAGGATGCAGGCCGTGCGCAGTATGCGTTTTTGCGGCGCCTGCTTCCTTTTGACGGTGCGCCAACCAGCGCCAAACGCAACCTGTTGCAATTTGGTTGCGCTCGTCGCACCGTCAAAAGGACGCAGGCGCCGCCAAACGCATACTGCGCACGGCCTGCGTCCTCAGTGATAAAGATAGGGGATGCATGACGCATGCAGCGTCATGCGCCCGGAGGTGGCGCTACCAGCGGGGGGCGGGGCTTAGCGGGGGCCGTGCGCAGGCCGTCGCTGCACCCTGAAGCGCAAATGTGAAACCGGCCTTAGACAGTTATCTTAGGATATTGTCCTACAGTGAGCCAGATTTATCATAGTAGTTCAGGTTGTTTGATAAATCTAATTTTAAGACTGTCTATTTTAAGTTGAGACCACCTACTAGCAGGCTTTCTCTGTGTGCCAAAAAAGACATACAATATTTTGTTTAATGAAAATCACGCATACAAGTCTATGGGTTATTTTTGCATAAGCAAAAATCACTTATGGTGAAAACTGTCAAAACTCTGATTCAAAAAACTGATGTACGAGTAACGTGTAAAATCACAGCTGTCTGAATGAGGAATATAACACATAAATATGGTGCAAATCATAAAAGAAAGGGGTGGGGTTTTTTGGGTCTCATCCCTGCAAATTTTGCCTAAATTGGTGCATTTAGCGCGATGTGTGCCTCATTGTGTCTGTGCAGGAATGAAAGGGATTAATATAATGTAAATGGAACCTTTACTTTAATAAACTGCAGAGACCGGATGGATACTACTGCAATATCTGCCACTCCTTGTACCCACTGTGTTCCTAGCTGCAAATATTTTTTCTTGAACTCCTATTCAATTTATTCTTTTTCTGTTTTGTACTTTTATCTGTCCACTATTATGAATACCAGCTTTTGACCTACATGTTCGCCACACTTATAGGTCCTTCGTCCTGGTGGGAACCAGCGACCTCTAACCCCTAATCAGAACCAACAGGGACAGCAAAATGATCAGCTGGTAGCAGCAGCGGCAGTGAACTCCGCACTTGCATTTGGGCAGGGGCTTGCTGCTGGCATGCCAGGTCGGTATACGTTTTTTGACGATTTGTTTATGTACTTGCCCAAAAATTTGCTTGTATTCTCTGCAGCGATGGTATCTTTGTATAGAAATATACAGTTGTACTAGCCTTTGGGAAGAGTATAATGGACAGATTGTTTTATTTGTATACTTCTGGTTGAAATAGGATCTGCAAGATATCGGTTTTTAGATTTGAAAATATACGCTGCTTTCTTTTAACCCCTTTACCCCCCCGGGTGGTTTACACGTTCATGACCGGGCCAATTTTTACATTTCTGACCACTGTCACTTTGAGGTAATAACTCTGAAACGCTTCCATGGATTCCGGTGATCCTGACATTGTTTTCTCGTATTGTACTTCATGTTAGTGGTAAAATTTCATTGATATAACTTGCGTTTATTTATGAAAAAACGGAAGTTTGGCGACAATTTCGCAATTTTCCAACTTTGAATTTTTATGCCCTTATTAAAAACTTAATAAATAACATTTCCCGCATGTTTACTTTACATCAGCACAATTTTGGAACCAAATTTTTTTTTGTTAGGAAGTTATAAGGGTTAAAAGTTGACCAGCGATTTCTCATTTTTGCAACACCATTTTATTTTTACGGACCACATCACATTTAAAGTCACTTTGAGGAGTCTATATGGCAGAAAATACCCAAAAGTGACACCATTCTAAAAACTGCACTCCTCAAGGTGCTCAAAACCACATTCAAGAAGTTTATTAACCCTTCAGGTGCTTCACAGGAATGTTTTGAATGTTTAAAAAAATGAACATTTTAACTTTTTTCACAAAAAAAATACTTCAGGTCCAATTTTTTTTTATTTTACCAAGGGTAACAAGAGAAATTGGACTGCAAAAGTTATTGTGCAATTTGTCCTGAGTACGCTGATACCTGATATGTCAGGGGGAACCACTGTTTCGGCCCGTGGCAGACCTCAGTAGGGAAGGAGCGCCGTTTGACTTTTTCAATGCAAAATAGGCTGGAATTCAGATCGGACGCCATGTCAGGTTGGAGAGCCCCTGATGTGCCTAAACAGTGGAAACCCCCCCACAAGTGACCCCATTTTGGAAACTAGACCCCCCAAGGAACTTATCTAGATATGGGGTGAGAACTTTGAACCCACAAGGGCTTCACAGAAGTTTATAACGTACAGCCGTAAAATTAAAAAATCATATTTTTTTTTTCCACAAAAATGATCTTTTCACCCCCAATTTTTATTTTCCCAAGGGTAAAAGGACCCTAAAAGTTATTGTGCAATTTGTCCTGAGTACGCTGATACCCCATATTTGGGTGTAAACGACTATTTGAGCGCATGGCAGAGCTCGGAAGGGAGGCAGCACCATTTGACTTTTTTGGCTGGAATTGAGATCGGACGCAATGTCACGTTTGGAAAGCCCCTGAATGTGCCAAAACAGTGGAAACTCCCCACAAATGACACCATTTTCGAAACTAGACCCCCCCAAGGAACTTACCTAGATGTGTGGAGAGCACTTTGAACCCCCAAGGGCTTCACAGAAATTTATAATGCCCGGGCGTGAAAAGAACAAAATAATATTTTTTCCACAAACATGAACTTTTAGTCCCCAATTTTTTTATTTTCCTAAGAGTAACAGGAGATATTGGACCCCAAAAGTTGTTGTCCAATTTGTCCTGAGTAGGCTGATACCCCACATGTGGAGAAACCTACTGTATGGGCACACGTCGGGGCTCGGAAGGGAAGTAGTGACATTTTGGAATGCAGACTTTGATGGAATGGTCTGCGGGTGTCATGTTGCGTTTAGAGAGCCTCTGATGTACCTAAACTGTTGAAACTCCCCACAAGTGACCCCATTTTGGAAACTACCAAGGAACCCCCTAAGGAACTTATCTAAATGTGTGGTGAGCACCAAGTGCTTCACAGACGTCTATAACGCCCTGGCGTGAAAAAAAAAAAATATATATATATTTTTACTCTGTCGCCTCATTGGGGGACACAGAACCATGGGTGTTATGCTGCTGTCCTCTAGGAGGCGACACTATGCATAATCTGAAAAAGATTAACTTTGGCTCCTCCTCTGCAGTATACACCCCTGGACGGCGTCAGCCTTCTCCAGTTTTTGCTTAGTGTCGCAAGGAGGCACACCTTTTTTTCCGTTCTCTTTTTTTTTCCGTCAGGAACAGATGAAGAAAAGTGGGTCTCCAGCGAGACTCCCGACATGGCTCCTTCCTTGGCCCCCTTTTTAGGGGTGCCCGGTTGAAGTTGAGATGGCCATTCCCCATGTCGCTCCTTCCCCAGTCCTGCGGGTACTGGTCCGAAGTTGAGTCCCCCCCCTCCTTCCCCAACCCCTTTGGGGTCTGGGTTGAGGTTGAGGCGAGGATGAAGACCCCCTGACGGTGACAGACGCACCCTCCCTAATCCCCCGCAGGGGGCATTAGGTTGAGACGCCTCAGGTAGGGTTGGAGAATAGGCACCATTCTGCAGCTTCCAGGGACCCCAGACCAGCTGAGGGATCCTGTTGGGGCCGGGGGAGGGTGCGGACTGGCATGGCACAGCAGAGACAGGGCTTTTCCGGCGTCCCTGTCTCTGCAGCAGCAGCGGCTCCATAGCGCTCCAGGGGCTCCCATACAAGAACCGCTTCCCCTGCTACCCCCACCGCTATCCAGTCGACCATTCAGGGGGGGGGGTCTGGTACAAATTGGGCCCCCCCTCCCCGGACTACCGCACCGCTCTGGAGCCCTCCTGGGCATCAGGCCTCTAATTTAGACCGCGGCTTCGGCCTAGCCGAAGCCGCCGCCTTTCGCCCGCCCCCGGATGACTAAAATGACACGCTGGAGTGTCATAGAAGGGGCGGATTGAGGCAGAAAGGGCGCGTTTTTACACAGCCCAGCGCACCCTTTTCAGCTCTCCGCCCCCTCCTCCCTCTCCTCAGCGTCCCGGTGGCCATCTTTTTTTTGGATGAGATCCAGGAGAGGAGCATCACAGCGGTCTCCGGGGGGCACAGAACTGGGATCTGTCGGCGCTGGACCTAGGGGCACACCGGTGGGGTAAGCTCACAGCTGGGTTCTCATTACTCAGCTGTGAATCCATACTTCCTATAAGGCTCTCTGTGGGTTCCCTCTGCGTAGCCACCCCTGTACGATCCCTAATAGCCAGCCTCTGTGCACTATGCCGGGCTCAAGGAAGAGAACCAGGCAGGAATGTTTCTATGCATTCTGCACAGCCTGCAAAGCCACGCTCCCTAGTGGCAGCACGTATCCGCACTGCCGGGACTGCATCCAGAACTCTGGGTCAGAACCCCAGGGAGTCCCTACTGATGCTTCAGTGTCAGAGGCCACGCCGGAATGGGCAACTCAGATGTCACAGTCTATGACACAGTCCATACACAACCTAACTGCCACATTGCTGCAAGCTCTGCAGAGTCGGGCCCCGGACTGCAGAGCTTGCTGCTTCCGACTCTCACAGATGTAAGCGGACCCACAGGTCTCGATCACCTGAGTCGTCCTATAGCACAAGGTCGTCCCCCCCAGGGAGAGACACCGTCATTCCAGGTCTCCTAGGCAGTCCCCTGTCACAGACAGACAGTGCGATTTACCACAGAGATCCCCCACCACAGAAGACCCCCGCCCCAGGTCGCCCTCCAGGGATCACCTTAGCGAGGCACAGGATTCGGAGGGCATCTGTGACTCCGACTCAGATAACGAAACGGACAGGTCCGTGATACCTTCTCCCCCTAGCAATACAGCGCTAGTTGAGGACATAATCTCTGCCATTCATCGGGTGCTAAAAATTCCAGAGTCGGCCCCGGAAGTCCCAGAACATAGGATTTGCTTCGAAAGTGTTCAGAAACCACCTAAGGTCTTCCCTAATCACCATGAGTTTGAGAAAATACTTACCAAACAGTTTGCGCAGCCTGAGAAAAAATTTGCTAATTGCAAATATTTGGAAGCGAAGTACCCCTTCCCACAGAAAGACATCAAACAATGGACAGATCCACCTGAAGTGGACCCCCCGGTTTCTAGGCTAGCAGCGCAGACCTTACTCTCTCTGCTAGATAGCTCAACCCTCAGGGACGCAGCAGACCGGCAAGTAGAACGCATGGCTCTTTCTATTTTCGAAGCAGCAGGCGCCTCTCTGGGCCCTGCATTTGCTTCAGTTTGGGCGGCCAAGGCCATCCTGGCTTGGGCCAAAAAACTACAGGAGGGTCTTCAAGCTTCAAATCCCGAGCTCTCGGACCAATCGGTCCAGATAGCAGTGGTAGCAGACTACATGATTCATGCAGCCCTGGATTCCGCAAGAGGTGTAGCGGGAATAGCATCAAACGCCATCACGATCCGACGCATCCTCTGGCTGCGAGAATGGAAAGCGGATGCGGCCTCAAAGAAGTCCCTCACGCGACTTCCGTATCTTACTGGAAGACTTTTCAGCGAAAAGTTGGACACAATGATAGCCAATGCCACTTGGGGTAAGAGTACCTCTCTACCTCAACTAAAACCGAAACGCACGTTTAAATGAAGAAACCAGACGCGATTCCGATCCTTTCGGAATTTCTCGGGCTGGTCCGTCTTGCGCCCAGCGCAAAACCGTAAACGCTCTCCATGCAGGGACAACCCACGGACTCAGCAGCGACCGGACAGGTCTTGGCAGTCGAAAGCAGGCCAAGCGAAACCCAAGGGAGGAAAACCTCAGAACTTCGCTTCATCATGACTCACGAACTCCGGAAGACACCCAACCAGTAGGCGGCCGACTTTTACTCTTCCAGCAAGTCTGACTGCCTATTACAGAAGACAGGTGGGTCAGGGAAATAGTGTCTTCCGGATACAAGATAGAGTTCACTTCCGCTCCACCGAACCGGTTCTTCCTTTCTATTCCTCCAACACCACCAGACAAGGCTCGTGCTTTCCACCAAGCGGTCTCCTCTCTCCTTCAAGCAGGAGTTGTGGTGCCGGTTCCCGCGAATGAGAGATTCCGAGGGTTCTACTCAAATCTGTTCGTAGTCCCCAAGAAAGGAGGCAGCGTCCGACCCATACTGGACCTAAAACAGCTCAACAATTACGTACGGGTCCGTCGTTTCCGCATGGAGTCCCCCCGGTCCATCATTGCATCCATGGAGCAGGGAGAATACCTCGCCTCCATAGACATACAGGAGGCGTATCTGCACATACCAATTGCTCCCACCCACCAAAGGTTTCTCAGGTTCGCGGTCAACCAAAACCACTACCAGTTTGTCGCCCTTCCGTTCGGACTCGCCACGGCTCCAAGAACGTTCACCAAAGTCATGGCGGCCACCATGGACGTTCTGCACTCAAGAGGCATTCTAGTCGTCCCGTACCTGGACAACCTCCTCATCAAGTCTCCCACTTTCAAAGACTGCGAGGTCAGTGTCTCAATCACAATAGACACACTGAGTCGCCTGGGATGGCTAGTCAACCTACAGAAATCGTCGACTATCCCAAGTCAGACTCTAACATTCCTGGGAATGTTATTCGACACCTCCAGGGGCCTGGTGCTCCTTCCCAAGGACAAGACACTGGCCATCCGTCTGGGAGTTCGTACACTCCTTCGCAGTCCTCCTCGATCTCTCCGTTTTGCCATGAGAGTCCTCGGCCGGATGGCAGCAGCAATAGAGGCAGTGCCATTTGCCCAGTTTCACCTCAGGGACCTTCAACTAGCCATACTCAGATCTTGGGACAGGAATCCCTTCTCCCTGCATTGGTGGCTCAAACCAACCTCGCTTACACGAGGGAAGCCCTTTCTCTCAGGACAATGGAAGATCCTGACTACCGATGCTAGCCTGACAGGCTGGGGTGCGGTGCACCTACAGTGCCTACAAGTAGTATTCAACCCCCTGCAGATTTAGCAGGTTTGATAAGATGCAAATAAGTTAGAGCCTTCAAACTTCACACAAGAGCAGGATTTATTAACAGATGCATAAATCTTACAAACCAAAAAGTTATGTTGCTCAGTTAAATTTTAATAAATTTTAAACATACAAGTGTGGGTCAATTATTATTCAACCCCTAGGTTTAATATTTTGTGGAATAACCCTTGTTTGCAATTACAGCTAATAATCGTCTTTTAGAAGACCTGATCAGGCCGGCACAGGTCTCTGGAGTTAACTTGGCCCACTCCTCCATGCAGATCTTCTCCAAGTTATCTAGGTTCTTTGGGTGTCTCATGTGGACTTTAATCTTGAGCTCCTTCCACAAGTTTTCAATTGGGTTAAGGTCAGGAGACTGACTAGGCCACTCCAACACCTTGATTTTTTGCCTCTTGAACCAGGCCTTGGTTTTCTTGGCTGTGTGCTTTGGGTCGTTGTCTTGTTGGAAGATGAAATGACGACCCATCTTAAGATCCTTGATGGAGGAGCGGAGGTTCTTGGCCAAAATCTCCAGGTAGGCCGTGCTATCCATCTTCCCATGGATGCAGACCAGATGGCCAGGCCCCTTGGCTGAGAAACAGCCCCACAGCATGATGCTGCCACCACCATGCTTGACTGTAGGGATGGTATTCTTGGGGTCGTATGCAGTGCCATCCAGTCTCCAAACGTCACGTGTGTGGTTGGCACCAAAGATCTCGATCTTGGTCTCATCAGGCCAGAGAACCTTGAACCAGTCTGTCTGAGTCCTCCAAGTGATCATGAGCAAACTGTAGACGAGCCTTGACATGACGCTTTGAAAGTAAAGGTACCTTACGGGCTCGTCTGGAACGGAGACCATTGCGGTGGAGTACGTTACTTATGGTATTGACTGAAACCAATGTCCCCACTGCCATGAGATCTTCCCGGAGCTCCTTCCTTGTTGTCCTTGGGTTAGCCTTGACTCTTCGGACAAGCCTGGCCTCGGCACGGGAGGAAACTTTCAAAGGCTGTCCAGGCCGTGGAAGGCTAACAGTAGTTCCATAAGCCTTCCACTTCCGGATGATGCTCCCAACAGTGGAGACAGGTAGGCCCAACTCCTTGGAAAGGGTTTTGTACCCCTTGCCAGCCTTGTGACCCTCCATGATCTTGTCTCTGATGGCCTTGGAATGCTCCTTTGTCTTTCCCATGTTGACCATGTATGAGTGCTGTTCACAAGTTTGGGGAGGGTCTTAAATAGTCATAAAAGGCTGGAAAAAGAGATAATTAATCCAAACATGTGAAGCTCATTGTTCTTTGTGCCTGAAATACTTCTTAATACTTTAGGGGAACCAAACAGAATTCTGGTGGTTTGAGGGATTGAATAATAAATGACCCTCTGAATAAACTTTTCACAATTTAAAAAAAAATTAAACAAAGAAATAACATTCTTTTTTGCTGCAGTGCATTTCCACTTCCAGGCTGATCTACAGTCCAAATGTCACAATGCAAAGTTAATTCCGAATGTGTAGACCTGCTAAATCTGCAGGGGGTTGAATACTACTTGTAGGCACTGTACATCACAGGGCACAAGGCAAGTGGTCACCGAGGGAAGTGACATTGCCCATCAATATTCTGGAAATCAGGGCCATCCTCTTGGCACTGAGAGCCTTTCATCACTTGCTTGCAGCCTCGCACATACGGATACAGTCGGACAATACCACGGCTGTGGCATACGTGAACCACCAAGGCGGGACCCGCAGCGCCCAGACGATGAGAGAAGTGGCACATATCTTCCGCTGGGCGGAAGACACGAGGTCGGTACTTTCTGCGGTCCACATTCCGGGTGTAGAAAACTGGGAAGCCAACTTCCTCAGCAGGCAAGGAATGGACTTGGGGGAGTGGTCTCTCCATCCCGAGATTTTTTTACCAGATCTGTCAACGCTCGGGAACCCCAGAGGTGGACCTAATGGCATCCCATCTCAATACCAAGGTCCCCAATTTCATGGCCAGGACACACGACCCGCGATCGCTTAGAGCGGATGCCCTGGTCCAGGACTGGTCCCAGTTCCGACTCCTGTACATTTTTCCACCCCTCCCCCTAATCTCCAGGGTCGTGAGAAAGATCAAGCAAGAGGGAGTTCCAACCATCCTCATCGCGCCAGACTGGCCCAGACGTACATGGTACGCCGACATCGTTCAACTGACAGCAGACGCCCCCTGGCGTCTACCCGACCGTCACGACCTTCTGTCTCAAGGTCCGTTCTTCCATCAGAATTCAGGGGCTCTCAATTTGACGGCATGGCCCTTGAAACCTGGATTCTAACCCAGGCAGGTTTTTCACCGGCAGTCATTGCAACTATGATCAGGGCAAGGAAGCCTGCCTCCCCCAAGATCTATTATCGTACCTGGAGAGCTTTCTTTTCTTGGTGCGAATCTCATGGACAAGTCCCACTCCCTTATTCCCTCCCGAAGGTACTAGGTTTTCTTCAGTCGGGCCTAGATGCCAAGCTATCCTTAGGCTCGCTTAAGAGTCAGGTGTCGGCGCTTTCAGTCCTTTTTCAAAAGCGCATTGCTATTAAACCGCACGTAAGGACTTTCATCCAGGGAGTTTCCGATTGGTTCCTCCCTACAAACGTCCGCTGGATACGTGGGACCTCAATCCGGTCCTGACAGCATTGCAAGCTCCACCCTTCGAACCTCTTGGAGGAGTTCCACTCTCCATTCTGTCTCAGAAAGTGGTTTTTCTAGTGGCGATCACCTCGTTACGCAGAGTGTCGGAATTGTCAGCACTTTCCTGCAGACGGCCTTTCCTAGCCTTTCACCAGGACAAGGTGGTTCTCCGCACGGTACCATCCTTCCTTCCGAAGGTTGTGTCCAACTTTCACCTCAATAAGGAGATTTCACTGCCATCCCTTTGCCCGGTTCCGGTTCATAGTGGAGAAGGCTCTGCATACGTTTGACCTCGTCGGAGCATTGCGGATTTACTTGTCCAGGACTGCACCTTTCCGGAAGTCTGATTCCCTCTTCATTCTTCCAGAAGGTAGTCGCAAGGGACTGCCAGCTTCCAAGGCTACTCTTGCCAGGTGGATCAAGTCCACCATACACGAGGCCTACCGACTTAACAGTTCCCCTCTTCCGGCCGGTATCACGGCACACTCTACACGGGCAGTAGGGGCCTCATGGGCCATTCGGCATCAGGCTTCGGCACAACAAGTGTGTAAGGCGGCCACTTGGACTAGCTTACACACATTTACGAAACACTACAGTGTTCATACCCAGTTCTCAGCGGATGCGAGCCTGGGTAGACTGGTTCTGCAGGCGGCAGTGCCCCAAATTTAGGGACCTGCTAGCACAATATTCGTCCATTGCTTCCCACCCAGGGACTGCTTTGGGACGTCCCATGGTTCTGTGTCCCCCAATGAAGCGACAGAGTAAAGGAGATTTTTGTGTACTCACCGTAAAATCTCTTTCTCTTAGCCTCTAATTGGGGGACACAGCTCCCACCCTGTTGCCCTTATTTGTTTACGGTTGAGTTCTCATATTGTTCTTTGAGCTCGTACATAGTAGCCTTCTTACAGGCATGGTTATGTTATTTGGTTATGTTCCTCCTAATGCTTTTGCACAAAACTGGAGAAGGCTGACGCCGTCCAGGGGTGTATACTGCAGAGGAGGAGCCAAAGTTAATCTTTTTCAGATTATGCATAGTGTCGCCTCCTAGTGGACAGCAGCATAACACCCATGGTTCTGTGTCCCCCAATTAGAGGCTAAGAGAAAGAGATTTTACGGTGAGTACACAAAAATCTCCTTTTTTCCACAAAAATGATATTTTTGCCCCCAATTTTTTTATTTTCCGAAGGGTAACAGGAGAAATTGGACCCCAAAAGTTCTTTTGCAATTTGTCCTGAGTAGGCTGATACCCCATATGTTGGGGTAAAACACTGTTTGGGCGCATGGCAGAGCTTGGAAGGGAAGGAGCACCATTTGACTTTTTCAACGCAGAATTGCCTGGAATTGAGATCAGACGCCATGTTGCGTTTGGAGAGCACCTGATGTGCCCAAACAGTGGAAACCCCCCAATTCTAACTCCAACCCTAGCCCTAACCCTAATTGGAAAATGGAAATGAATACATTTTTTTTTTAAATTTTATTATTTTTCCCTAACTAAGGGGGTGATAAAGGGGGGTTTGATTTACCATTTATAGCGGGTTTTTATGTTTTGCAGCTGTCATACGCTAAAAGACACTTTTTATTGTAAAAATAGTTTTTGCATCACCACATTTTGAGAGTTATAATTTTTCCATATTTTGACCCACCGAGTCATGTGAGGTCTTATTTTTTGCGGGACGAGTTGACGTTTTTATTGGTACTATTTACGGGTACGTGACATTTTTTGATAGCTTTTTATTCCGATTTTTGGGACGCAGAATGAACAAAAAACAACATTTCATGAATTTCTTTTGGTTGGTGCGTTTACACCGTTCCATGTGCGGTAAAATTGGTAAAGCGGTTTTATTCTTCGGGTCAGTACGATTACAGCGATCCCTCATTTGTCATTTTTTTGTGTTTTGGCGCTTTTATGCAATGAAAACAATTTTATATAAAAAAATAATTTTTGCATCGCTTTATTCTGCGAGCTATAACTCCATTTTTTCGCTGATGACACTGTATGGCGGCTCGTTTTTAGCGGGACAAGATGACATTTTCAGTGGTACCATGGTTATTTATATCCGTCTTTTTGATCGCACGTTATTGCACTTTTTGTTCGGCGGTATGATAATAAAGCATTATTTTTTTGCTTTTTTTTTTTTTTTATTTTTTAAGGGGTTCGCTAAAGGGGTTAACTAATGGGACAGTTCTATAGGGTGGGTCGTTACGGATGCAGCGATACTAAAAAAAATTTTTTAACAACTTTATTACATTGTCCCAAGGGGGAACATCACTGTAATATGTCAGATCGCTGATCTGACAGGTTGCACAGCACTCTGTCATATCAGCGATGTGACAGGCGCTGCTGCAGGCTTTCTCAGTGCCTGCTCTCTGAGAAAGACGCCTCCCTGCAGGCCCCCGAAGGTCCCCGCCACCATATTGGATCCTGGGACCTACAGGGAAGGAGGCCCCCGCAGCAGCGCTGCACATCGTGCTGCTGCGGGGGTCTCGGGGAAGCACGGAGGAAGCCCCCTCGCTGCCGATGCTTCCCTAAACACCCGGTACACTGCGATCGTGTTTGATCGCAGTGTGCCAGGGGTTAACGTGCCGGGGGGCGGTCCGCGACCGCCCCTGACACATAGTGCCGGGTGTCAGTGGTGATAATCAGCTGACACCCGGCCGCGATCAGCGGAGTTCCCCCCGTGAGCACCGCTAATCGCTATGACGTACTATCCCGTCCATGGGCATAGGGGCCTGGGTACCGTCGACAGGATAGTACGTCAAAGGTCAGGAGGGGGGTTAATATAGGTCTCTTTCTAACGGTTGTGCTTTTTATTGTAGGGTACCCAGTACTTGCTCCAGCTGCATACTATGACCAAACAGGGGCACTCGTTGTGAATACCGGGGCCAGAAATGGACTTGGAGGTCCTGTTAGGTTGGTGGCTCCTGCACCTGTTATAATCAGTCCATCAGCAGCTCAAGCAGGTAATCCTCAAATCTTGCAAATGTACATAATTCGAGCCTTGTAGCTAAGAATTCATTTTTAAAATCATATTGTCAGATATTCTATATTCCAGGTTTCTTTGTATGCCAGAAATAGTATAAACCCAAAGGTTGCGCCAGTAATGTCTGATCTGTACAGCAATGCTAGTTAATATAATATATCCATGTAGATGTTGTGTAGAAAGTAGAGAAATTAGGGTATATTTGTATATAGAGTTAATGTTTCGGTCTTTTTTTTGTTTGGTGCCTCTAGCTGTTGCAGCAGCAGCTGCCACTGCCAACGGACCAGGTGGCAATACTAATGGACCCTTTCGCCAGCTGAATTCCCAGCAACCTCAGGGACAGCCTCAGCCACAGGGCAACCAGAACCTGGCATCAAGCTCTTTTTATGGCAATAACTCCCTAACCAGTAATTCCCAAAGCAGCTCCTTGTTTTCACAGACTTCAGGTCAACCGGCAAACAGTTCGTTGGGGTTTGGTAGTAGTGGATCTCTAGGTGCAACGCTTAGTTCAGCTCTTGGTGGCTTTGGGACAGCAGGTAAGCTGTACAGATGCATCTTGTTTTACGCTTACAAGATGAGAAATAGTTTGCCACAATTACTGCAGATGAAATTAAACTCATGTCTTTTTTTATTTTTTTCATTAGTTACCAATTCTAACACTGGCAGTGGATCGCGCCGTGATTCTCTTACTGGGAGCACTGACCTATACAAAAGGACTTCTACAAGTTTGAATCCAATTGGCCATAGTTTCTACAATGGTCTTGGGTTTTCCTCTTCTCCTGGTCCTGTAGGTATGCCCCTTGCCAGCCAAGGGCCCAGCCATTCCCAGACACCACCACCATCCTTATCATCCCATGGGTCGTCTTCCAGCCTCAATCTTGGTAAGAAGTTAGTGTTTTTCTAACTTTTATAGTTTAGTTTTTTGATTGTACAAAACACTTTTGTTTTATAGTTTCTTTGGGACTTAGACCTGTGATTATTTGATTGCTTATATTATTTGCTGCAGTATATAGCGAAATTGTCAAACTACATATGGCCTCTGTTAGGTCTTCATTGGAAGACCAACAAGGCAGCAATGGGGTTTTTCAGTTGGCCCCTGACTGCCATCCCATCGGGACCCTAGGGTTCCGTTGCATGTTCCCACCAGTATTCTAGCCATTTAACTTGTGCTGTCTGTGATTGACAGTGCAATTAAAATGATTAAACAGCATTGATTAGAGTAAGCTGTTACATGCAAATGCCATCTTTATAGAACAGCTGGCATCTGCAGGGTATGATGTGCCCATGTATTGTAATATACGGTAAATTTGGAGGTGTTATGATTGTTTGAAAGTCTGCAGCTCATTTATATTATTACAGTTTTGGGGGCTTTAACACTATAGATCCACTTTTGCTTTCTTTTAAAAAGAAGAAACTATCACAAAACAAGAATAAATTTGAGCCATCAGTGCTGTATGATTTCCTTTTACAAAACCTTGTCTCATAGGACAAGCATCCCCAGGAGGTAGCCATTTTCCCCAAAGAAGTGTACAGGAAAGCAGCTGCCTTGAATTGAATGCGACTAATAGGTGCTCAACGATGGCCATAAAGATTTGGCTGTGGCAGAGGACTTATTTTTTTTCCTTTGTATCTTGGTAGCACATAAGTTGTTTAACCCCTTAGTGACAGAGCCAGTTTGGTACTTAATGACCAAGCCAATTTTTACAATTCTGACCACTGTCAGTGTATGAGATTATATGTCTTGGACGCTTCAACCTATCCCACTGATTTTGAGATTGTTTTTTCGTGAGATATTGTACATTATGTTAGTGGTAAAATGTATTCGATATAGCTTGCGTTTATTTATGGAAAAAAGGAAATTTGGCACAAATGTTGAAAATTTTGTTATTTTCAAACATTTAATTTTTGTACACTTAAATTAGAGAGTGGTGTCACACAAATTAGTTAATAAATATCTTTTCCCACATGTCTAATTTACTTGAGCACAATTTTGGAAGCAGCCTTTTTTTTTTTTTTTGTTAGGACGTTATAAGCATTAAAAGTTGACCAGCGATTTCTCATTTTTCCAATAAAACTTACAAAAACATTTTTTTAGGGACCACCTCACATTTGAAGTGAGTTTTCAAGGTCATTATAACAGAAAATAACCAAAAGTGACACCATTCTAAAAACTGAACCCCTCAAGGGGCTCAAAACCACATTCAAGAAGTTTAACAACCCTTCAGGTGCTTCCCGAGTACTAAAACAATGTGGAAGGAAAAAATGAACATTTTACTTTTTTCGTAAAAAATTTACTTTGGAACCAATTTTTTTTATTTTCACAAAGGTATCAGGAGAAAATGGACCACACCATTTGTTGTGCAATTTCTACTGAGTCTGCCGATACCCCATATGTAGGGAAAAGCCACTGTTTGGGTGCATGGCAGGGCTCCGAAGGGATGGAGCACCATATGACTTTTTGAACGCAAAATTGGCTGGAGCCAATTTGGGCGCTATGTCGCATTTGAAGACCCCCTGATGTACCTAAACAGTGTAAACTCCCCCAATTCTAACTCCAACCCTAACCCAAACACACTTCTAACCCTAATACCAACCATAACTCTAACCACAAACATAACCCTAACACACCCCTAACCCTAATCCCAACCATAACCACATAACCCTAACTTTAGCCCAACCTTAACTTTAGCCCAACACTAACCCTAATGGAAAAATGGAAATACATTATAAATACATTATTTTAATTTTATTATTTATACCTATTATTTATACCTAACTAAGGGGGTGATAAAGAGGGGTTTGATTTACTATTTTTTATTTATTTATTTTGCTCACTGTTTATCACAGTGATCAAAATGAACCAATAGGAAAAATGTCCTATTGTTGTCGGGTGCCGGCCGGCGTACTTCACGGGGGGGTTGCAGGGACACCACAGGTAACAGGTGGTGAAGGGGCGGCCTATTTCCTATAAGCGGAGACCCCGGAGAAATTCCGAGACTGGGGGGCGCTGTACACTTATTTTTCAGCGCTGTTAAAAAGCGTTGCTGAGGCACAAGTACATTTAACTGCTGCCATTAACACATATCGGCAGTCGTTAAGGGTTTAAAATGTTTACAGTATTTGGATGTTTATCTTACTATTGTAGCTGTATGTTTGCAAATGAATTCCTATATCATATTATTCTAACTACTTCTCCAAAACAAGAGACCCACCTGCATACAATGTGCAGCAGAAGGTTGGTTGGTTTAATGGATGTGCCTTATCTGCTTTGTGGCGACAATTCTGGAATATTTCCACATAGCCCAGTGATTTTGTGGTTGCTTTTTTTTTGAGACACATTATATGTAATGATAATGGGAAATTTAGGTCAATGTGTTTTGCGTTTATTTATAAAAATGTCTAGATTTAGCAATTTTCAAACTTTGAATATAATTAAATATTTAATCCTTTATAGTCATACTACACAAGATAATTAACATTTCTCTGATGTCTGCTTCATCAGCACCATCTGTTAAATGTTTTATTTTGTTAGAAACTTTAAAATTGTAGCAGTAACTTTTTTCATTTTTTACAAGGAAATTTAACAAACTTATTTCTCGTTCGCCTTATTGGGGGACACAGAGACCATGGGTGTATGCTGCTGCCACTAGGAGGCTGACACTATGCACAAAAAAAGGTTAGCTCCTCCTCCGCAGTGTACACCCCACCGACCGGCAGGGAATTCCTCAGTTTAGCTTAGTGTCAGTAGGAGGTGGACACGGGTCTTTCATTAGACCCATATCTACCTCAGTGTGCGTCGTTTTCTTTTCAGGTTTTGCGGAGGGATACAGTGTGAACGGTCACATCTGTAGTCCCACAAGGAGGCTAGGAGTACAGCGTGAACTGCCTCATAGGTCTCCATGGAAGGACCAAGAGCCTGAGCACGGACGCGTGTCAGGCGATCCAACTGGTCCCCCGTCTCCCACCCACTCGCCCACCAGAGCCTGTCGGTCCGGAAGAGACGCGGACATCCTTCGGCTGGATGATAGAGGTACCTCTCTCTCCACAGGTACCAGAAGACACTGAACAGCGGCAGGACTAGAGGGTAAGTATAGGACCCTGAGCCCACAGCAGCCTCTTCCTTTCCCTGAATTCCCCGGCTGCACTTATCTCATTTCAGCAGCCGGGCTGCAGTCAGGCCTCCATCATCCTCCCCGGCTGCACTTATTTCAGCGATGGTTAGCAGCCGGGCTAGTCATGGCTCCATTGAGGAGCGATCGCCGTCCGCGCCGCCCCGCGCTTCACGGCGGCCGCCGCATCTACTACAGGCCCCGGCTTCAGTTTGGGCCTACTTCGGCGTCGCGGCCACGCCACCCCGCCTTCTTCCTCAGACGGACTTCTCTCCGCCAGTTCTAAGCCCGCCCACCGCTCTCTTCCTCGGGCTCTGCGCTCCAGGGGCGGTGTTCAGCCCCCTAGACTGCCTATAGGCAGCGGGCGGCGCCATCTTCCTCATCCTTACTGTGGTCAGCCCGCCCCTTCCTTCTCCCTGTCTGGTCAAGGAAGCGCACGCTTTTCTACCCGGCTTTTCTCAGGCGGCCGCCATTTTTTCTGCCTGTCAGCCGGACTCCGTCTTCTTCCCCATCGTGGGCTCCGCAGATCCAAACGAGTGGTGCAGCATTGGGGGACTCAGCAAGCGTTTGCTGGAAGCATCTACAGGACACTGGACCGTGAGTAGGCTCTGCTGTGCAGACTGACACCTTCCTCTGCCTCCTGTCCCCCAACTTTCTGGCATTACCTCAGGTTTCACTATGTCTAACTCCAAATCTGACCGTAACCGCCCTGCGGCTCCCTCCTGCACTCTAGTCAAGTTCTTTGCATGCTCTTCTTGCAATCGCAAACTTCCCTCAGGTCAGTCCACTTCCCTATGCCTGGACTGTAGCAATCCAATTCAACCTGATGCCGCCCAGGAGCCATCTAGGGCCCCAGGTGAGAGTGAACCCCCATGCCCGGCTGGGCTTCGTCTCTATCACAGTCAGTGGCAGACCTCACCAGGGTGTCTCAGTCCCTAGTAGCCGTTCTGGATAAGTTGCCCCTGGACACCTCTACAGGGTCCAGCAGGCCTCAAGAGGTTCCATCTGAGTCGGCCAGCGCTAGTCGCAAAAGACCCAGGCAGGATCTCCAGCCGGAATCCTTTCCTCGCCCCATGTCACCACATAGTCCTTCTCGTCAGCCTCCCTCCCGGGCCTCCTCTCCCGAGTCAGGTGAGGCGCTCTCGGACAGGTCATCTGAGGGGATCTTAGAGCTGGATTCGGACCAGGATGCGAACATGAGGGTTACTGTACAGAACCTCATTGCAGCGATCCATCATACCTTCGACATTGCGGACTCCCCTGCGAAATCCTCAGATCAGGAGGTTTCGTTCAGACGGGAGGAAACACCCTCCAGGGCATTCCCTCTGCATTCCGAGTTTGGAAAGATTTTTACCAGGGAAAGAGAAGATCTGACCAGACGCTTTCAAAGAGGAAAGCGTCTCGGCGTTCTGTACCCGTTTGCTAAAGAGCTCACGGACAACTGGTCTGCCTCTCCCTTGGTCGATCCGCCCGTGTCCAGGCTTTCTAATAACACGGTTCTCCCGCTTTCAGGCGTGGCGTCTCTAAAGGATTCTAATGATAGGATTATAGAATCCCTAGCGAAGTCTGCCTTCGGAGCAGCTTCGACGGCGGTATGCCCAATCTTTGCTTCATCCTGGGCAGCAAAGGCCATAGCTACTTGGGCAGAGGATCTTTGTCAGGGCATCCTAGAGAAAGCACAACCAGATCGATTGGCCGATCTCGCCAATCAGATTTCCCATGCGGGGGGGATTATCTGCTTTCTGCTTCTTTGGATGCGACATCCTGCGCAGTTCAGGCGTCAAGCAACGTAGTGGCAATCCGACGTACAATTTGGCTCAAGGCCTGGCAGGCGGACTTGTCTTCTAAAAAGTCTCTTACTAATCTGCCTTTTCAGGGAGTGCGCCTTTTTGGTTTCCAATTGGACCAGATTATTAAGGACGCCACCGGAGGCACGAGTTCTCTCCTGCCTCAGTCCAAGCCTCGCAGACCTCCTCTAAGGCTTCAGTTTCAACCCTTTCGGGCTTACCGCCGTTTCAATACGGCGGATACCTCCTCCAGCCAACAAAGACCGTAGGCACGCCAAGATAGGAAGAAAGTTTCCTTCAGACCCACTCCCTCCTGGCGCTCCCACTCTTCGCAGAGCAGACCATCCAGACCCAGATCTGGACGGTCCACATCAGCATGACTATCCTCGGACTCCCGAGGGTCCCTTCCAATTGGGAGGTCGACTCCTGTTCTTCAAGGACGTCTGGCTGGCCTCAGTGGAGGACGCTTGGGTCAGGGAGGTTGTATCGTCAGGATACAAGATAGAGTTTGTCTCTCTTCCACGGGATCATTTCTTCGAATCCCGTCCTCCGAAAGATCCAGCTTTGATCCCGGGGTTCTTTACGGCAATCGACTCTCTCCTCAGTTCTGGGGTGATTGTGCCCGTTCCCGAAGCGGAGCGGTTTACAGGGTTTTATTCAAACCTATTTGTCGTGCCGAAAAGAGACGGGGCGGTCCGACCCATCTTGGATCTCAAGCTGCTCAACAAGAGAGTCCGCCTTCGCCACTTCCGGATGGAGTTGGTTCGTTCGGTAATCGCTTCGATGGAGGAGCAGGAATTCATGTGTTCAATAGACATCCAAGATGCCTATCTACATGTTCCCATATTCTCCGGACATCAGAAGTTCCTGCGTTTTGCGGTTCGCCAGGAACATTACCAGTTCGTCGCGCTGCCCTTCGGTCTCGCCACCGCTCCCAGAGTCTTCACGAAGATCGTGGCTGCGTTGATGGCCTTGTTGAGGATCAGAGGTCTCGTTCTTTTTTCCGTACCTCGACGATATTCTGATCAAAGCTCCCTCTTTCCAACAGGCACGCCTAAGTTTGACGATCGTCCTAGACACTCTTTCCAATTTCGGGTGGATCGTCAACAAGAAAAAGTCCTGTCTGGTTCCTACTCAACGTCTTGTGTTTCTGGGCCTCCTGTTCGACACTCGTCGGTCAAGGGTCTTTCTCCCTCAAGAGAAGATTCTCTCCCTGCGGCAGGATGTACGATCACTGCAGACCACATGATTTTCGTCCCTCCGAACAACCATGAGGGTCCTGGGAAAGATGGTGGCGGCGATAGAGGCATTTCCCTTTGCCCAATTTCACGCCAGACCTCTCCAACACGCCATTCTGTCGAAGTGGAACAGGTCACCCTGTCCCTGGATCGCCCTGTTCGTCTTTCAGGCCGGATCAAGCCGTCACTCAACTGGTGGTTGACGTCACCTCTCATCCTCTTGGGGCGGTCTTTTCTTCCCGTTCACTGGCATATTGTAACAACGAATGCCAGCCTCCTCGGCTGGGGTGCAGTATTCCGCAATCACACTGTTCAGGGTCGTTGGTCGACTCAGGAATCTGCTCTGTCGATCAACGTCCTAGAGATACCCTGGCAGAAGTGTCCAAGATCCTTCGGTGGGCAGAGATTTCGGTACCGACAATCTCCGCGGTACACATTTCCGGCGTAGACAACTGGGCCGCCGATTTTCTCAGCCGCGAGGGTCTCGCGGCAGGAGAGTGGTCCCTACATCCGGAGGTATTTCTTCAGCTCTGCCGTCGTTGGGGAACCCCGGACGTAGATCTGCTAGCTTCTCGCCTCGACAGGAAAGTCCCACAGTTTGTATCCAGGGCTCGAGACCCTCTCGCAGTGGGCGCCGACGCTCTGGCCATTCCTTGGTCGCAGTTCGAGCTCCCCTACCTGTTTCCTCCCCTGCCTCTTCTTCCCAAGCTGTTGAAGAAGATCAAAGCAGAAGGAATTCCAGTCATTCTCATCGCCCCGAATTGGCCCAGAAGGTCTTGGTTCGCGGACATTGTCAACCTTCTCGCGGACGCCCCCTGGAAGCTTCCAGACAGGGCAGATCTGCTGTCTCAAGGCCCGATTTGCCACCCCAATTCTCGGCCGCTCAATTTAACGGCGTGGCTGTTGAGACCGAGGTTTTGAAACAAGCAGGATTCTCCGGTCGAGTAATTCATACCATGATCCGAGCCAGGAAGCCATCATCTACCAAAATTTACTAACGTACTTGGAAGGCCTATTTCACTTGGTGTGAGGCCAATAACATCGTGCACATGTGCTTTTCGCTCCCTTCCGTTCTGGCGTTTCTTCAGGCAGGGCTGGATGCGGGGCTTGCTCAGTTCCTTGAAGGGTCAAGTTTCGGCGCTGTCCATTTTATTTCAAAAGACGTTGGCCTCCCGCCCTCAGGTCAAAACCTTTCATCAGGGCGTGGCTCACACGGCTCCTCCGTATCGAGCGCCTGTGGATCCATGGGATGTTAATCTGGTTCTTGAGGTTCTGCAAGGTTCTCCTTTTGAATCTCTCAGGGATGTTTCCCTTTCTCTCCTTTCTTGGAAGGTAGCTTTTCTGGTGGCCATCACTTCCATCCGGCGCGTGTCGGAATTGGCGGCTCTTTCTTGCCGCTCTCCTTTCTTGGTACTTCACCAGGACAAGGTAGTTCTGCGGCCTCCGCCCTCTTTTCTTCCGAAGGTGGTGTCCTCCTTTCACCTCAATGAGGATATTGTTCTGCCGTCCTTCTGTCCGAGTCCAACTCGCCCTCGGGAGCGGTCCCTGAACAAACTGGATCTGGTCAGGGCGATGAGAGTCTGTCTAGGATAACTTCCTTGCCAAAGACACTCTCTTTTCGTCATTCCAGATGGGGCGCAGAAAGGTCACCCAGCTTCCAAAGCTACTATTGCTCGCTGGATCAGAGCGGCAATTTTGGAGGCCTACCGGGTCAAGCATCGAGTGGCCCCTCCGGGGATCAGAGCGCACTCTAACCGGGCAGTGGGTGCTTCCTGGGCGGTACGCCACAGAGCCTCCGCGCTGCAGCTTTGTAAAGTTGCAACCTGGTCTTCGGTTCACACGTTTGTGAAATTCTACAAGGTCCACACCTACGCTTCGGCGGACGCCAGCCTAGGTAGAAGGATCCTGCAGGCAGCGGTGGTGAGTCCACTGGCCTGATGGAAGTTTGTTTCCCACCCCAGGGACTGCTTTGGGACGTCCCATGGTCTCTGTGTCCCCCAATAAGGCGAACGAGAAAACAGGATTTTTGGGTTGCTTACCGTAAAATCTGTTTCTCGGAGCCTTCATTGGGGGACACCGCACCCCCCCATGTTCTACAACTCCTGTTCTTACTTTGGTTGATTGGTTACAGTTGAGTTGTTTGTTCTGTTTTCAATCTATTCTGTTACTTCTCCTACTGCTTTCTCACTAACTGAGGAATTCCCTGCCGGTCGGTGGGGTGTGCACTGCGGAGGAGGAGCTAACCTTTTTTTTTGTGCATAGTGTCAGCCTCCTGGTGGCAGCAGCATACACCCATGGTCTCTGTGTCCCCCAATGAAGGCAACAGATTTTACGGTAAGCAACCCCAAAAATCCTGGTTTTTTTTTATTGAGCTATTAAATTTTGAAGTGACTTTTGGGGGGAACCTGCATATTGGAAAACCCTCAAAACTTTTAAAAAATGACACCCCTCAACATAGTTAAAACTGCTGTCGGGTAGTTAATTAACCCTTAAGGTGCTTTTCAGGATTTAATGTAATTAATGACCGGAAAGAAAAATGTTATTTTTAGCACTTAAATGTCGCTAATTTCTGAACCGGTCACTATAGCCGGCAAACGCTAAGGCTGCTATTTGACAGTGAATTGCCTTGGCAACCATCAGGACCACATAATCATGATCTCAGGGAGCCTATAGGGTTAAAGTGGAAGCCCATGCACTGTTAAACATCTAGATGATGTAGTCGATAATGAGCAGCTTCTGAGGGGTTAAACTGCCAAGATTGGTGCCAACACCCAGCGCAACTGATACAGCAGGGTACCTGCTGCAGTGTAGAGCTGACAGCTGCTGCATTATCACCTGTTGGGAGATGGTATTTAGTTATATCTCAGATCAGTTTAATGCCATATTGGTTGTCAGTAATGGATTAAGCTGCATTTGCACTCCAAGATGATCGTGAAATGGCCTTGTTATAAACATTTGTTTCACAATTACCGTACTTTATAAGATGCACTTTCCCCAAAAAAAAATTTTGGGGGACGAAATGGGGGTGCGTCTTATAATTCAAATATACCTTACCGGCTGCGGTGGAGCAGGGTCTCTGCTGCAGGAGGCAAGAGTGGTGCATTGCTGCGGGCTGGGATGAGGGGGTGTTTGGAGGCGTGACACTGCGGGTTTTCGGTGCTGCAGGGTCTCCGCTGACATTTTGTGAAAGCCCGGGACCCCCGCACTTCCATGGTTTACATTGAGGTGCCGGGGGCAGCACATGTACAGATGGAGCGCTCAGCGCTATGTTCTCCATCTGCGCACGCGCTGCCCCAGCGGCCTTTTTCCCGAAGTCTACCTCAATGTAAACTATGTAAGTGCGGGGGTCCCAGGCTTTCACAAAATGTCGGCGGAGTCCCCGAACCACTGAACACCTGCAGTGTCGCAATCCTAACACCCCTTTCTCCCAGTCTGGGGTCCGCAGCATCACCCCATTTCACCAGCAACGATCCTGTGACCCTCCCCACTTCAACGCAGCCACCACCCCCAGTAAGCAATAAGACGCATGGATTGTAAGAAGCACCACCATTTTATTTAACAAAAAAAAAAAAAATTCTATTTCTCCTCAAAATTTGGGGTGCGTATTATAATCCGGTGCGTCTTATAAACCACCAAATACAGTAACTTGCCATGTAAATAGGCTGCTGGTGGAGCAAAGTGCTCGTTCATTGCGTGAAATGATCTTTTGGGCAGAGCAAAAGATCATTGTTGTCGGCAGTTCATCGTCCTGTGTATATAGGCTTCGCACACTGCAAAGGAGCATGGCTGCCTGTATGCACTGAGCAATCTAGAATAGATCGCTCAGTGGTCATGGTTTAATTTCTTCTGTTTGTGTAAGCAGCCATTTAAATCAATACCGAATGGTAAGTTTACCGATCAGCAGTCGTATGGCGCCTCCGACCAGTCCATGTAAATGGACCGTTAGGTGCAGCTGATGGGGTTGCTTGCTTGCTTTTATTTAATTTTTTTTTTTTTCCATGGATCACTAGCAGCACTTAAGGCTCCATACAACACAACTTCTATAGCTGGATGTATGAAAGTGATTGCTCACCCCTGCGTGCTTTATCGCATTTTGAATCCTTTTACTAAAGAGCATTTTAGTTGTTTGGTGATAGGACATATTTACACATTCAGCCATCATGTCCTGATGTTTGACCATGGTAATGTTAGCGTGTTTAGATCCAGTGAGCTGAAGCTTTCCACTTTATAATTCCACTACATTTATCAAGGTCCTTGCAAAGTAATATTTCTTGTTTTTAAAGGAGGCCTGACTAATGGTAGTGGGCGCTACATATCTGCTGCACCAGGAGCTGAGGCAAAGTACCGCAGTGCAAGCAGTGCATCGAGTTTGTTTAGCCCGAGTAGCACGCTCTTTCCATCTTCCCGACTCCGATATGGCATGTCTGATGTGATGCCATCAGGTAGAAGCAGGTTACTAGAAGACTTCCGGAACAACCGCTATCCCAACCTACAACTGAGAGAAATAGCAGGTCATATTATGGAGTTTTCCCAGGACCAGCATGGATCAAGGTAATTCAGAAAAGCTTTAGTGTCTTCCAGCAATCCAGCCATCCAGCAAACAACATTTGTCACCTCGCCGCAGGTCAGGTGATAAATGTATAGTTGCTGGTGGTCTGACTGTTGGACCTCTCACTAAGAGAAGGTGGGTCCTGTGTTCCCTTTGTAAATGGGGTGGTTCATTCTTTTAATCGGTTGAGTTCCTAGTTGTTGGATCCCCAGCAATCATACATTTATCACCCATCATTTGTCTGAGAAGCGGTGGAGCTAGAGATCTGAACGCTTCATGTTTTGCTTTCCATCAGGTTCATACAACTGAAACTTGAACGAGCAACCCCAGCGGAAAGGCAATTGGTGTTCAATGAGATCTTGCAGGCAGCTTATCAACTGATGGTTGATGTGTTTGGGAACTACGTCATACAGAAATTTTTCGAGGTTGGTACTTCGTATCTCACATTAAATAGGTGTTTTTACTAATCAATGTTGTGTGTAAGAAAACAGATGTATAATAAGTCACTGTCTGCTGTAGATGATAACTATTACAAATAGAATAGATCATGGATGTTTGTAATTTCTGATAGTTTTAAACGCAAACCAGAAGTTAAATACATACTATGATCTTTGCAGTTTGGGAGCCTAGAACAGAAGTTGGCACTAGCAGAACGTATTCGAGGACATGTATTATCCCTGGCTTTGCAAATGTATGGGTGTCGGGTGATACAGAAGGCATTGGAATTTATTCCACCTGACCAGCAAGTCATTGTAAGTAAATAGCCATATACCGTGTGCTTGAAAGTTTCTGCACCCTTCAGAATTTTCCATATTTTTGCATAAATTTGGCCTTGACTGCATCAGATTTTCTTGCAAGTCTTAAAAGTAGCGACTAAATGAGTTAAAAAAGAATTACAATTATCTCTCTCGCTTCATTTGGGGAGACACAGGAAGCCATGGGTGTATGTTGCTGCCTCTAGGAGGTTGACACTATGCAAAAAAAAGGATAGCTCCTCCCCAGCAGTTTATACCCACCAACTGGCAGAAAGCTATTCAGTTTGTGCAACAACATGCCTGTGTACCCAGTGTTAAAAAGAGGTATGCAGGACAAATGCTGATGTAGGCAGAGCTGAAGTGAAGAGGTGCGGTAGTGGGCGGAGATTAACGGAGGAAGTAGGCTGCCATCTGCAGCGCTACACAACACAAGTGTTGAAACCAGCCTTCGTGTTTTGTGTGGATAATAGTGTGAACAATCCCTGATATTCAGCAAGGTCACAAAGGAACCAAAGGTAACCTGAGCTTCAAAGGGCCTCTCCATATAGCTAATGTTGAAGAGTCCAACATTTGGCGGACAGACACTGAACAATAGTGTGCATAGCAGGAATGCAAGGAGAAAGCCACTGATCCAAAAATATATTACCATCATTGATGGAACTGTGAATTCTGAATTATGACCGCAAATTCTAAAGGAAAATGTTATAACATCTGTCCATTAGCTGAATCTTAAGAGAACGTGGGTCTGAAAGATAAACACACAGCACCTAAGTCATTCTACAAAAGAATGGTTCAAGTTTGTGAATGGCAAAGTCAAAAGGCCTTAATCTCCAAGACACTATCCTAATATGTACTAGGTGTCATAATAATATTAGCAAATACCTCCAATTAGAAAATGGACATTTCAACACCTGCTTTAAAAATAATTTTCTCATAAACCAAGGTATGTACAGTCCAAATTTCAATACAATAGATTCTTTTGGAAGTTACAGCAATTTCTCGTTCGCCTTATTGGGGGACACAGAGACCATGGGTGTATGCTGCTGCCACTAGGAGGCTGACACTATGCACAAAAAAAGGTTAGCTCCTCCTCCGCAGTGTACACCCCACCGACGGGCAGGGAATTCCTCAGTTTAGCTTAGTGTCAGTAGGAGGTGGACACGGGTCTTTAATTAGACCCATATCTACCTCGACGTGCAGGATTTCCCAGAGGGATACAGTGTGAATGGTCACAACTGTACTCCCACAAGGAGTAATAAAATAATAAATAATAATCTTTATTTTTATATAGCGCTAACATATTCCGCAGCGCTTCACAGTTTGCACACATTATCATCACTGTCCCCGATGAGGCTCACAATCTAAATTCCCTATCAGTATGTCTTTTTTTTTTTTTAAAGTGTGGGAGGAAACCCACGCAAACACGGGGAGAACATACAAACTCCTTGCAGATGTTGTCCTTGGTGAGCCACTGAGCCACCGTGCTGCAATAAGGAGTCTGTGAGTATGGCGTGTACTGCCACCCCGTATCCTCACAGTTCTCCGTAGCAGGACCACCAGCCTTCCAGGCGGACGCCAACACGAAGATGTGTCAGCGATCCAGAGGGTCCTCGTCGACAGTCTCCCACCCACTCGCCTACCAGAGCCTGTCGGTTGGATGAGACGCAGGCTCTTCATGTACAGGCACTTTCTTCAAGAAGCGGGTCCGGGACGGGTAAGTATTGGGACCCTTTGGCCAGCAGCATTCCTCCCCGAGGGCGCGTTCGCAGCGTCTTCCCTGGAGCAGGGATGCGGTGGCGCTGCGATCTCCTGCGCCCATCCTGCTCCTACAGCCAGCCCCTTCACCGTCCTCTTCTCCCCCGACACTCCGATCGGGTATCCCATTGCGGCACCTCCGCGCCGACCCCGTGCTGACAGGCGGCCGCCGCTAGTAATTTAGGCCCCGGCTTCAGTTCAGGCCTACTTCGGTATCGCGGCCACGCCCCCCGCCCCTTTCTACTAAGCGGGCTTCTCTCCCGCCCGTTCCAGGCCCTCCCACCGCCCTTCTTAGCCTGTTCCTGGCCAGGGGCGGTGCCGGATTCAGCAGGCGGTTAGCTCCGCCCTCCTTCTTCCCCTGGGAGCGCGTTTTCCCTGATTCCTTCAGGCGGTCGCCATCTTTGCAGCCGCACAGCCGGACGCCCCTGTCAGCCAGATATCGCTCCCTGGGCCTATCCGCCGGATATTCCTCTGACCTGCATCTGCAGAGTGGTGGATACCTTCGTCTCTGGGGTCACCGGACCGTGAGTAGCTCTGCATCTGTAGGCTGACACCCTTCTCTGCACCCTGTCCCCCAACCTTCCAGCTCTCCCTCAGATTTTCACTATGTCTAACTCCAAATCTGACCGTAACCGCCCTGCGGCTTCCCCCCCTGCACTCTAGTCAAGTTCTTTGCATGCTCTTCCTGCAATCGCAAACTTCCCTCAGGTCAGTCCACTTCCCTCTGCCTGGATTGTAGCAATCCTATTCAACCTGACGCCGCCCAGTAGCCATCTAGGGCCCCAGGCGAGAGTGAACCCCCAATGCCCGGCTGGGCCTCGTCTCTATCAGTCAGTGGCAGACCTCACCAGGGTGTCTCAGTCCCTGGTAGCCGTTCTGGATAAGTTGCCCCTGGACACCTCTACAGGGTCCAGCAGGCCTCTAGAGGTTCCATCTGAGTCGGCCAGCGCTAGTCGCAAAAGACCCAGGCAGGATCTCCAGCCGGAATCCTCTCCTCGCACCATGTCTCCACATAGTCCTCGGCAGCCTCCCTCCCGGGCCTCCTCACCCGAGTCAGGTGAAGCGCTCTCGGACAGGTCATCTGAGGGGATCTTAGAGCTGGATTCGGACCAGGATGCGAACATGAGGGTTACTGTGCAGAACCTCATTGCAGCGATCCATCAGACTTTCAACATTGCTGACCCCCCCGGCGAAATCCTCAGGTCAGGAGGTTTCGTTCAGACGGGAGGAAACACCCTCCAGGGTATTCCCTTTACATTCCGAGTTTGGAAAGATTTTTACCAGGGAAAGAGGAGATCCGACCAGACGCTTTCAACGAGGAAAGCGTCTCGGCGTTCTGTACCCGTTTGCTAAAGAGCTCATGGACAACTGGTCTGCTTCCCCCTCGGTCGATCCGCCCGTGTCCAGGCTTTCTAATAACACGGTTCTCCCGCTGTCAGGCGTGTGGCGTCTCTGAAGGATTCTAATGATAGGATTATAGAATCCCTAGCGAAGTCTGCCTTCTAAGCGGCTTTGACGGCGGTATGCCCAATTTTTGCCTCATCTTGGGCAGCAAAGGCCATGGCCACGTGGGCAGAGGATCTTTGTCAGGGCATCCTAGAGAAAGCACAGCCAGATCGATTGGCCGATCTCGCCAATCAGATTTCCCATGCGGGGGATTATCGGCTTTCTGCTTCTTTGGATGCCGCATCCTGCGCAGTTCAGGCGTCCAGTAACGTTGTGGCAATCCGACGTACAATTTGGCTCAAGGCCTGGCAGGCGGACCTGTCTTCTAAAAAGTCTCTTACTAATCTCCCTTTTCAGGGAGGGCGCCTCTTTGGATCCCAATTGGACCAGATTATTAAGGACGCCACCGGAGGCACGAGTTCTCTCCTGCCTCAGTCCAAGCCTCGCAGACCCCCAATAAGGCGTCAGTTTCGACCCTTTCGGGCTTACCGCCGTTTCAATACGGCGGAGACTTCCTCCAACCAACAAAGACTGCAGGCACGCCAAGATAGGAAGAAAGTTTCCTTCAGAACCACTCCCTCCTGGCGCTCCCACTCTTCGCAGGACAGACCATCCACATCCGGATCTGGACGGTCCACATCAGCATGACTATCCTCGGACTCCCGAGGGTCCCTTCCAATTGGGAGGTCGACTCCTGTTCTTCAAAGACGTCTGGCTGGCCTCAGTAGAGGACGCTTGGGTCAGGGAGGTTGTATCGTCAGGATACAAGATAGAGTTTGTCTCTCTTCCACGGGATCATTTCTTCGAATCCCGTCCTCCGAAAGATCCAGCTTTGATCCCGGGGTTCTTTACGGCCATCGACTCTCTCCTCAGTTCTGGGGTGATTATGCCCGTTCCCGAATCGGAGCGGTTTACAGGGTTTTATTCAAACCTGTTTGTCGTGCCGAAAAAAGATGGGGCGGTCCGACCCATCTTGGATCTCAAGCTGCTCAACAAGAGAGTTCGCCTTCGCCACTTCCGGATGGAGTCGGTTCGTTCGGTAATCGCTTCCATGGAGGAGCAGGAATTCATGTGTTCAATAGACATCCAAGATGCCTATCTACATGTTCCCATATTCTCCGGACATCAGAAGTTCCTGCGTTTTGCGGTTCGCCAGGAACATTACCAGTTCGTCGCGCTGCCCTTCGGTCTCGCCACCGCTCCCAGAGTCTTCACGAAGATCGTGGCTGCGTTGATGGCCTTGTTGAGGATCAGAGGTCTCGTTCTTTTTCCGTACCTCGACGATATTCTGATCAAAGCTCCCGCTTTCCAACAGGCACGCCTCAGTTTGGCGATCGTCCTAGACACTCTTTCCAATTTCGGGTGGATCGTCAACAGGAAAAAGTCCTGTCTCGTCCCTACTCAACGTCTTGTGTTTCTGGGCCTACTGTTCGACACTCGTCGGTCAAGGGTCTTTCTCCCACAAGAGAAGATTCTCTCCCTGCAGCAGGATGTACGATCGCTGCAGACCACACGATTTCCGTTCCTCCGTACAGCTATGAGGGTCCTGGGAAAGATGGTGGCGGCGATAGAGGCAGTTCCCTTTGCCCAATTTCACGCCAGGCCTCTCCAACAGGCCATTCTGTCGAGGTGGAACAGGTCGGCTCTGTCCCTGGATCGCCCTGTTCGCCTTTCATGCCGGATCAAGCGGTCACTCAACTGGTGGTTGACGTCACCTCTCATCCTCTTGGGGCGGTCTTTTCTTCCTGTTCACTGGCAGATTGTAACAACGGATGCCAGCCTCCTCGGCTGGGGTGCAGTGTTCCGCAATCACACTGTTCAGGGTCGTTGGTCGACTCAAGAATCTGCTCTGCCGATCAACGTCCTAGAGATATGAGCGATCCATCTGGCTCTCGTCCACTGGGAGAGGCTCCTCGGGCCTGCCTGTCCGGATTCAGACAGACAATGCCACAGCGGTGGCATATGTCAACCGTCAAGGAGGGACACGGAGTGTCTCAGCCCTGGCAGAAGTGTCCAAGATCCTTCAGTGGGCAGAGATTTCGGTACCGACAATCTCCGCGGTACACATTCCCGGCGTAGACAACTGGGCCGCCGATTTTCTCAGCTGCGAGGGTCTCGCGGCAGTAGAGTGGTCCCGACATCCGGAGGTATTTCTTCAGCTCTGCCGTCTTTGGCAAACCCTGGACGTAGATCTGCTAGCTTCTCGCCTCAACAGGAAAGTTCCACAGTTTGTATCCAGGGCTCGAGACCCTCTCGCAGTGGGCGCCGACGCCCTGGCCATTCCTTGGTCGCAGTTCGAGCTCCCCTACCTGTTTCCTCCCCTGCCTATTCTTCCCAAGCTGTTGAAGAAGATCAAAGCAGAAGGAATTCCAGTCATTCTCATCGCCCCGAATTGGCCCAGAAGGTCTTGGTTCGCGGACATTGTCAACCTTCTCGCGGACGCCCCCTGGAAGCTTCCAGACAGGGCAGATCTGCTGTCTCAAGGCCCAATTTGCCACCCCAATTCTCGGCCGCTCAATTTAACGGCGTGGCTGTTGAGACCGAGGTATTGAAACGAGCAGGATTCTCCGGTCGAGTAATTCATACCATGATCCGAGCCAGGAAGCCATCATCTTCCAAAATTTACTACCGTACTTGGAAGGCCTATTTCACTTGGTGTGAGGCCAATAACATCGCGCCCATGTGCTTTTCGCTCCCTTCCGTTCTGGCGTTTCTTCAGGCAGGGCTGGATGCGGGGCTTGCTCTCAGTTCCTTGAAGGGTCAAGTTTCGGCCCTGTCCATTTTGTTTCAGAAGACGTTGGCCTCCCGCCCTCAGGTCAAAACCTTTCTTCAGGGCGTGGCTCACACGGCTCCTCCGTATCGAGCGCCCGTGGATCCATGGGATCTTAATCTGGTTCTTGAGGTTCTGCAAGGTTCTCCTTTTGAACCTCTCAGGGATATTTCCCTTTCTCTCCTTTCTTGGAAGGTAGCTTTTCTGGTGGCCATCACTTCCATCCGGCGCGTGTCAGAATTGGCGGCTCTTTCTTGCCACTCTCCTTTCTTGGTACTTCACCAGGACAAGGTAGTTCTGCGGCCTCCGCCCTCTTTTCTTCCGAAGGTGGTGTCCTCCTTTCACCTCAATGAGGATATTGTTCTGCCGTCCTTCTGTCCGAGTCCAACTCGCCCTCGGGAGCGGTCCCTGAACAAACTGGATCTGGTCAGGGCGATGAGAGTCTGGCGAACGAGAAAACAGGATTTTTGGGTTGCTTACCGTAAAATCTGTTTCTCGGAGCCTTCATTGGGGGACACAGCACCCCCCCATGTTCTACAACTCCTGTTCTTACTTTGGTTGATTGGTTACAGTTGAGTTGTTTGTTCTGTTTTCAATCTATTCTGTTACTTCTACTGCTTTCTCACTAACTGAGGAATTCCCTGACGGTCGGTGGGGTGTACACTGCGGAGGAGGAGCTAACCTTTTTTTGTGCATAGTGTCGGCCTCCTAGTGGCAGCAGCATACACCCATGGTCTCTGTGTCCCCCAATGAAGGCTACGAGAAACAGATTTTACGGTAAGCAACCCAAAAATCCTGTTTTTTTCCTGATAAAATAGCGAATGAATGGGCGATTCATTCGCTATTTTATCAGGAAAAATTGTGCATCATATTGCATTTTACTTCAGCCTGCATTATGCCTATGACCCCGTAGATGCGAGCTTTGCCTTTTGTTTTGGTAACTCTACTGCTGTTTGGTTTTCTTTCTCACTTGAACAATCTTGTTTCTTTAGAATGAAATGGTTCGGGAGTTGGATGGTCACGTTTTGAAATGTGTTAAGGACCAAAATGGCAATCATGTTGTACAGAAGTGTATAGAGTGTGTTCAGCCACAGTCTCTGCAGTTCATCATTGATGCCTTCAAGAGCCAGGTAGATAAATATTTTTCACGCATAAAATTGATGTGTTATACTTGCTCAGATGTCTAATCATTTGTGTCAATGTGGACTTGCTTCCATTTCTACGCATTAGTGTGAGAATACTTTTTGAACTCAGATAATTTATTTTGCAGGTGTTTGCACTCTCTACACATCCATATGGATGCAGAGTTATTCAGAGGATTTTGGAGCACTGCCTTCCTGAGCAAACACTTCCTATTCTGGAGGAGTTGCATCAGCACACTGAGCAGTTAGTACAGGTATATACAAAGTGTGTGTGTGTATATTTTTTATATATAATTTTTTTTCTTTTTTTGCATAGTGATCTGCATCTGCCAGCTCTTCTGTTACCTATTTTAGTGAATGATTTTTATTAACTCATAACATAAACGTTTTGAGGCAACTTTTCTAATAAGACTACATTGTATTGTCCCTGTTACTCCATTTGAAGATTATGAATACATTTGCAACTGGGAGATACAAGTATGTGTGTGACAGAATTTGTCACTGTTAAATCACTTCTGACAAAGTTAGGGCTTGTGTACAGGACTGATTTTTCTCATCCAAGTCCTATCCCGGGATTCTTACAAATAGCACTTGTACCTGTGATATTGTATTGGGCTGTGCGCGTCTGATTTTCTTTCTTTTTTTTTTTTTTTTTCCTTGGGTCGAGTGCTCCCCTAAAATAAATAGGAAACCTTTCAGAATTTGATCTGAGTGTTGGATCAAAATCTGCAATGCAGGCCTATGGATCTAAAAAAAAATCGAACCGCACTCAGACAAGACTGTTAATGAGCACACACCTGTGACCAGGGAAATTGTAACACTCAGTTGTCAAATAATTCATATATTTCTGGGAAGAATAACTGAAGAATAATACAACAGAGTTATCAATGGAGGTTTTGTATTTCCAAAACCAGAGTCAAGAAAGCTGACAGATCTTTAATAAATACCATCGTTTACTCGGAAAAGTTTGTGAAGCTTTTCTATAGCAATGTATTTAGCTGTGCGGCTAACATGAACTCTTAAGATACAAGTTTGTAGACCATAAAAAATGTCTTTGTTTTGGAAAGAACTGATACCATAAGACATGACCAAAATTGACGTATCGTATTTATCGGATTATAAGACACTCCAGATTATAAGACACACCCCTAATTTTGAGGAGAAAAATAGGATTTTTCTTTTAATAAAATGGTGGTGCTTCTTATAATCCATGCAGGTTTTTGCTTACCGGGGGTGGTGGCAGCGGTGAAGCGGGGTCCCAGGGTGGCTGCTGGAGGAGGCAGGAGTGGGGTGATGCTGCAGGCAGCAGGCTGGGATGAGGGGGTGTTCCGATGCGCGGTGCACCACTGCTGGTGTCTGGCGCTGCTGCTGCGGGTGTCTCCAGTGCTATGGGGGTGTCCGACGGTGTTGCCTGGTGCTTCGGGTGTTTCCGGTGCTGCGGGTGCCCAGCGGTGCTACAGGGGTGTCCGGCGCTGCCGAGGCTCTGCCGACATTTTGTGAAAAGCCAGAGCTCTGGCAGTTCCATAGTTTCCTGTGCAGTGGACTCCGGTAAAATGGCCGCCGGGGCGGCGCATGGGCAGATGGAGATCACGGCACCAAGATCTCGAGAGATGAGATTTCAGTACTGCGTTTGCTCAAAGAAGGGAAATATTTCATCTCAAAGAATGTGAATACTGATTGTGACTCAATGCTACTAAAACTTTGTAAAACAGTTCACTGTCTGTTAGCTAAATAACTTTCCATGTCACCACCTGACAGCACACTGGTGTCATGGTTTGAACAGGGTTCTTGCCCTGCACTCACAGTGTTGTGTTCGTGGCCTCTTTCTGGATCTTGGAGGGGTATTTATACTCACTCTTTACCAGAGTTCTCTGTCAGCTATACTGTTGTTCTGGTGTGTCTGACCCCTGGTGTGCGTGTATTCTGCGTTGCTTGTTTGCTTCCTGTGTATGACCCGGGCTGTTCCCTCACTCTGTACTCCATCTCTCACTTTGTTACTATTGTCTTCTCCGGTTCTGACCTCCTGACTTGGCTATCGTTACTCCCGTTACAGTTTGTCCCTATTGTACCGTCTATTGCCCGTTCTGGTTTTTCTGATCTATTGCTACGTCCTGACTATCCATTCTGTCTAAACCTTTGGTACTGTATTGCTATCTTGTGCTTTGACCCTGGCTTCATCTGGTTTCTGTCTCTGTCTATGCCCCTTGGTAACATTGTCCTGTAGTTACCTTTCTAAGAGTTTCCCTGCAGCTCCTACATCTGTGGAGCTTAGGCCACGCCCCCAGCATTCATGTGCTTCAGGTCCTGATACTCTGAAGCATGCATCGTCACTGCTTCTCCCCTGCTCCACAGGTATCTTTGAGCACTGTTTTTGTACTCCGGACACCCGCACTGGCTCAGTGAGCAAGTGCAGCGCGGGGCTCCTGACAACTGGAGGACGTCCTTCTTATCCGCAGTGGGACAGGAAACCACGAGAGTTTAAAAGGATCCTCCCCCTACCACCCTTCAGTGTTTTTCCTGTCCCACTGCAGAAAGGAACGACGAGAGGAAGATCCAGTCCGTTCCGTGCAGATGGTCAGGATCGGGGGGCCAAGCCATTCCCTTCCTGCATAAGAAATAATGCAGCTGATACCCGGCACAGGGTCCCTCAGCCCATCCAGTGTAGCGCTGCTCCTGGACACAGGGTTGCTTCCTCCCGAAGGGGGCTCTCGACCCCGGACGCCACCACTGATATACTGGTACCAGGGCCGCCTCTAGGGAGTCCACTGGCCCCACAAGCGGTCCCCGGCAGAGGACCGCCACACCTCTCCCCCCGCTGTGAGACGCGGCAGGCCAGCGTGCCGTGCCGGGACCAGAGTGCGCTACCTCCGCCCATATCGTCCAGGCCGGGGCTCGGGCGTCATCCAGGCCAGAACGTCCCTTCCGGTCGCATCACCGGGCTGTGGCGTCACTTCCGGTCGCGTCATCAAAGGCGACCGCCCAGCGCTTCAGGAAACTGCCGGTACCATCAGAGAGGGGGCAAAGTTCGGGTGGTGGAGCGGATCGGCAGCGCGGCAGGAGGGAAGAAGACCGCGGTATGCAGGCTATGCGGTAGTAAGAGCCGGACGCTACCCCCCGGCCACTTACAAGTTCCGGTGTCTCCACAGGCAGACAGCCACAGTGAGCCTCTCTATCCAGGATGGAGGACCAGGCGAAGACTGAGACGGGAACAGAGAGCCAGGGTCACGTGAGTAGCCTCAAATGAGGTCATGGCAGGGCCCCAGTAAGACAGACCCCACAAAACACGTTCTTTGTTCCAGGGGGGAACCTCCACCTCAGAAAGGAAGGAGCCCAGGAGGAAGGATAAGAAGTGTCCAGTTTGCTCTAAGAAGCCAAAGGACACATGGCAAAAGACCCTCTGTGATGCATGTACAAAGCGCATAATGGGGGAGGAACAGGCTACGCTCATGTCTAACATGAGAGCGATAATTAGAGAGGAAGTACATGCTTCGGTGTCTGGCCTAGCCATGTCCCAAGCCCCACGGGTGAACCCCCAGGCATCCAGAAAGAGGCAGAGGGAGTCGGACACGTCTTCCGAAGACATCCTGTCTGAATCAGACGCAGAGGAGGAGGAGATCAGAGCACCCAGAAAGGGGAAGGAAATATCTCTTTGCATCCGGCGATACGGATGAGCTGTTGGGGGCAGTGCGGCAGACTATGCTGATTGAGGAACCCCCGACTACTCTTTCGATACAGGATGAGATGTTCGTGGGGTTGCGCTCCCAGACTTCGATGGTCTTCCTTGTAAATACCCATATACAGGCTATGATATTAGACGAGTGGGAGGAAGCAGAGAAGAGATTAACTATTCCCCGAGACTTCAGGCTTCGCCTGCCGTTTGACCCAGAGGAGGTCAAGGTCTGGGAGGAGGTCCCTAAAATCGATATCCCAGTGGCTAGAGTATCAAAAAAGGCAGCCATTCCGTTAAAGGACTCCTCAAGTTTAAAGGAGCCCCTAGATCGGAAGGCAGACAGGCTCTTAAAGAGGGCCTGGGCGAGTTCAGCGGCAGTCATAAAAACAAATATAGCCGCGACATCAGTGGCACGCTCCATGCATCTATGGATAGATGATTTGGAGGAGCACTTGTCAGATAGAACTCCGAGGGAAACTATTCTAAAATCCCTTCCCTTGCTAAAATTAGCTACGGGGTTTTTGGCTGACGCCTCAGCAGAGTCTGTTAGATTCACGGCTAGAAGCCAATCTTTGTCCAACCCAGCCAGAAGAGCTATCTGGCTTAAAAGTTGGTCAGGTGACATGCAGTCAAAGAATAAACTCTGCTCAATTCCCTTCTCGGGGGGTAGAGTCTTCGGGCCCGTGCTTGATGATATCTTAGAGAAGGCATCAGATGAAAAAAGGGGTTCCCGGAAGAGAAACGTAGAAAGTATCAGCCCTTTCGTAGACCCTGTTACAACCAGAGAACGGACTACAGAGGAAAGGGGAAGTCGGGTCGATGGAGCTACCCCAAAGGGGGTGAGGGTAGAAATAGGAGCAGAGATACCATCTTCTCCGGCCCAGGGTCTAGCTCCCGGAAAAAATGACGCCACCAGATTAGGGGGGCGACTGCTCAAATTCAGGGGAGAATGGTGGGAGGTTACCACCAGCCCCTGGGTACTATGGGTAATTTCTCAAGGGTACAAGATAGTTCAACTCCCTACCCCCGAATAGGTTCTTGGTGACCAGCTCACGACTGTCTGACCTCCCCCATGTGGTTGGATATCCAGGACCTCCTAGAAATGGAGGCAATCATGCCAGTACCCGCGCAAGAGGAAGGGGGCGGGACACTACTCAAGCCTCTTAGCAATAAAAAACCATCGGGGGAGACCAGGACCATAATAAATCTCAAGCCCCTAAACAAGTGGGTAGCATACAAACGCTTCAAGATGGAATCGGTAAGATCCACAATTCCGTTGCTGGGAGAAGCGGTGGTAATGTGCACGCTCAATTTAAAAAGCGCGTATTACCACGTCCCCATCCACCCAGACCACCAAAAATATCTCAGGTTTGCGGTCGAAAAGGAAGACAGGATACACCACTACCAGTTTCGCTGCCTCCCCTTCGGCCTAGCATAAACCCCAAGAGTCTTCACAAAGGTAATGGTAGAAGTAGTGGCCTACCTAAGAGCCCAAAACATTACGGTGGTCCCGTACTTAGACCACTTCTTAATCGTAGCAGATTCAGCAGCCCAGCTCAGGGTCGACTGTCAGTCCTCGATCTCCACACTGCAGAGGTTGGGTTGGATCATAAATTGGTCAAAATCAGATCTTACACCCAAGCCCAGAATAAAAAATTTGGGGGTCATGCTGGACTCTGAAAGAAGAATGTCCTATCTTCCAGAGGAAAAGCAGACCAGCATGCGAAAGAACCGGGTATCGATCATAGACGCAATGAGGATCCTGGGGCTGATGACTTCGTGCATTTCCTGTGTCAGATGGAGTCAGTTCCACTCCCGCAAGCTACAACGGGCAGTCCTAGCATCCTGGGACAGAAGGCAGGGCTCACTGGACAAGAAAATACAGTTAATCCCCCAGGTCAGAAGGTCGCTGTTGTGATGGACCGTCCCGAGAAACCTAAAAACCGGTGTCTCATGGATTCAGTCTCCAGAAATCGTAGTAACCACGGACGCAAGTCTGTATAGTTGGGGTGGACACGTCGGAGGAGAGTCAGGACGATGGAGTCGGGAGGACACAAACTTCAGAGAGCTACATGCGGTCTGGAAGGTACTACTCGTCGCCTGGTCTCAGGTGAAGAACAAGCACGTCAAAATACTGTCAGACAATACCACGACAGTAGCCTTTCTCCGCCACCAGGGCGGACCAAGACACCCGGCACTACAGAGCCTAGCCAAACAGATCTTCAGATGGGCGGAAAGAGAAGTCCTCTCAATCTCAGCAGTACATCTGGAAGGCACCAGGAACCAAGTTGCGGACTTCCTCAGCAGAAGAAAAATAACCGCAACAGACTGGGAACTCAACGACGATGTGTTCAGGAGCCTGTGCGACCACTGGGGATAACCGGAAATAGACCTGTTTGCGGACAAGGGGAACACAAAGGTCAGAGCCTTCTACTCCCTGAACCCTGCTGGAAACCCTGACAGGGATAGATTCTCTATCACAGTCCTGGAACAGGGGCCTGTTGTACGCCTTCCCACCTCTAGCTCCACGGGTTCTCAGGAAGGTCTACGAGGACAGAGCCAGGGTCATATTGGTGGTCCCCTATTTTCCAAGAAGAAGTTGGTTTCCTCTACTCAGGAAGATATCACGGGAAGATCCCATTCTTCTGCCAAAAAGAGAAGACCTACTTCACCAGGGTCCGGTCTTCCACCAAAGGCCAGAAGCGCTCAAGTTATCAGCCTGGATCCTGAGCGGCAGGTCCTAAGAGCAAGAGGTCTATCAAACTGTCATATCCATACTACAAGCGATTAGGAAGCCCGTGACAGCAGCAATATATAACAAGATCTGGAAACAATTTTGCAGCTTTTGTGGAGAGGCGACAGTCGAGACTGACCAACCCCACATCCCGAAGATCCATGACGACTTGTTGGCAGGGTTCAAAAAGGGCCTAAGACCAAACACTCTGAGAGTGCAGATTGCGGCCTTAAAGGGGTTGTCTGGGCTTTTCACATAACCTCAGGGCATATCTGGGCTGCAGAATTGTGACAATAAGTAATTTACTTTGTCACTAGTTTACATGGTTTTGTAGATATTCTTAACAGAACGTCCAAGGGGGGGGGGGTGTTATGACATTGAAATGACACCTGGTCGTTTCCTCCTACGCTACTAAAAACATGCAGTCTGTAGCGACAACCCCACCCTCCATAGCTACAGGCCCTCCCCGTCCACATGAAGAAGCCCTCCTTACACAGTAACAAATCCTCCCCGCCGCTCCATTCTCCCCCTCCCTGCCGCAACTAGTCCTGCCTGTTTGTTCTTTGGCCTATAGTAAGCTAACTACTCATAGATAACCCCTTTAGACATGCCCTTATAGTGTGAATCAGTCTATAAGGGTATGTGCAAACAAAATATTTATGCTACCGAACTACATTGCACAAATGGTGCAGTTAAGCTGCACATTTAACTCTGTACATTTTAAAATGTTATGTATGCTGTAACATCTTAAAATTAAGGTAGTGTGGTTTTCAAAGCGGTAGTGATTGGGGTAACTCAGGCTTCAGATGTTCTGGTGCTTTCAACCAATTTCTTATAAGCCCCTACACAGAGCTGCCTAGCTACTAACACAGATTGGGAATCAAATTATTCTGCTGTTGTGCAAATGGAACAGACAACAAGCAAAAATGATAGGCAATTAACAAGACAATCCCTTATATGAAATGGGTTTGCAGGTGGGGGCCACAGACCATATCTCTGTTCTTATTCCTTTTTGGCTGTTGTTTTGGTCACTTTTGCATTTTGTCATTGCTCTCGCCCCTACAGTAGCATGAGGCGCTGTCTTCATCCCACAGAAGTTGCTCAGATAGTGCAGCTCATCCAGGATGGCACATCAATGTGAACTGTGGCAAGAAGGATAGCTGTGTCTGTCAGCACAGTGTCCAGGGCATGGAAAAGATGCCAGGATACAGGCTAGTTTACCAGGAGATATGGCAGGATCCGTAAGAGGGCAACAACCCAGCAGCAGGACCACTACCTCCTCCTTTGTGCAAGGAGGAGCAGTGCCACAGCTCTACAAAATGATCTCCATTAGGCCACTAACATCCATGTGTCTGATCAAATGGTCAGAAACAGACTTCAATAGGGCGATATGAGGGCCCGACGTCCACAAGTGGGTGTTGTGCTTACAGTGCAACACCGTGCAAAGCGATTGGCTTTTGCCAGAGAACACCAACACCAAAATTGGCAGATCCGAAATTGGCGCCCTTTGTTCTTCACGGATGAGAGCAGATTCACACAGAGCAAAAGTGCATGGAGAACATTCTGTTACCTGCAACATCTACCAGCATGATCGATTTGGCAGTGGGTCAGCAATTGTGTGGGGAGGCATTTCTTTGGAGTGCTGCACAGCCCTCCATGTTCTAGCCAGAGGTACCTTGACTGCCATTAGGTACCAGGATGAGATCCTCAGACCCATTGTGAGACCATATGCAGGTGCAGTGGGCCTTGGGTTCCATGACAATTCGATGCCTCGTGGCTGAAATGTGTCAGCAGTTCCTCCATGATAAAAGCATTGATGCTATGAACTGGCCTGCCCGTTTCCCAGACCTGAATCCAATTGAGTGAACATATAATCCCTATAAAAACTAATTTATTTCATATATATATAAAGCACCAATTTCCCAGTGAAACCGTGGCAGATGCCACAATAAAAGACCTGAACTGAGATGCTGCAAAGCCCTGCAATAAGCCTTTCTGATACCTTCCTATCCATGGAGGTTGGCACCCTAGGGATCCTGATTTTTTTGGCTCCCCCACTCAGCGAGGACTATCCCTTACTGCCCTGCCAGTCCCTGATAACACGGGTATGAAAACAATGACCAATAGTGCAGAGATGAATAGTAAGAATGCCCTACGGCTAAAGCAGACAATCACAGATAAAATAGAAAAACAACAATTACCACATCATGACATCAAGGTCCACCATATTTGCATACCCTAACAATGGAGCATACAGTCATATGTTAAAGTTTGGGCACCCCTATTAATGTTAACCTTTTTTCTTTATAACAATTTTGGTTTTTGCAACAGCTATTTCAGTTTCATATATCTAATAACTGATGGGACTCGGTTATATTTCGGGATTCAAATGAGGTTTATTGTACTAACAGAAAATGTGCAATCTGCATTTAAACAAAATTTGACCGGTGCAAAAGTATGGGCACCCTTATCATTTTCTTGATTTGAACACTCCGAACTACTTTTTACTGACTTCCTGAAGCACTAAATTGGTTTTGTAACCTCATTGAGCTTTGAACTTCATAGCCAGGTGTATCAAATCATGAGAAAAGGTATTTAAAGTGGCCACTTGCAAGTAGTTCTCCTATTTGATTCTCCTATGAAGAGTGGCATCATGGGCTCCTCAAAACAACTCTCAAATGATCTGAAAACAAAGATTATTCAACATAGCTTTTCAGGGGAAGGATACAAAAAGTTGTCTCAGAGATTTAATCGGTCAGTTTCCACTGTGAGGAGCAGAGTAAGGAAATGGAAGAACACAGGTACAGTTCTTGTTAAGCCCAGAAGTGGCAGGCCAAGAAAAATATCAGAAAGGCAGAGAAGAAGAATGGTGAGAACAGTCAAGGACAATCCACAGACCACCTCCAAAGACCTGCAGCATCATCTTGCTGCAGATGGTGTCACTGTGCATCGGTCAACAATACAGCGCACTTTGCACAAGGAGAAGCTGTATGGGAGAGTGATGCGAAAGAAGCCGTTTCTGCAAGCACGCCACAAACAGTCGCCTGAGGTATGCAAAAGCACATTTGGACAAGCCAGTTACATTTTGGAAGAAGGTCCTGTGGACTGATGAAACAAAGATTGAGTTGTTTGGTCATACAAAAAGGCGTTATGCATGGAGGCTTTTTTATCATTCCAAGAAAAACACTTGCTCCCCACAGTAAAATTTGGTGGAGGTTCAATCATGCTTTGGGGCTGTGTGGCCAATGCCGGCACCGGGAATCTTGTTAAAGTTGAGGGTCGCATGGATTCAACTCAGTATCAACAGATTCTTGACAATAATGTGCAAGAATCAGTGACGAAGTTGAAGTTACACAGGGGATGGATATTTCAGCAAGTCAATGATCCAAAACACCGCTCCAAATCTACTCAGGCATTCATGCAGAGGAACAATTACAATGTTCTGGAATGGCCATCCCAGTCCCCTGACCTGAATATCATTGAACATCTGTGGGATGATTTGAAGCGGGCTGTCCATGCTCGGCGACCATCAAACTTAACTGAACTGGAATTGTTTTGTAAACAGGAATGGTCACAAATACCTTCATCCAGGAACTCATTAATAGCTACAGGAAGCGACTAGAGGCTGTTATTTTTGCAAAAGGAGGATCTACGAAATATTAATGTCACTTTTATGTTGAGGTGCCCATACTTTTGCACCAGTCAAATTTTGTTTCAATGCAGATTGCACATTTTCTGTTAGTACAACAAACCTCATTTGAATCCAGAAATATGACTGAGTCCATCAGTTATTAGATATATGAAACTGAAATAGCTGTTGCAAAAACCAAAATTGTTATAAAGAAAAAAGGTTAACATTAATAGAGGTGCCCAAACTTTAACATATGACTGTATAAGTGAATAAAGTGGCCACTTATCATTTGTAGAGTACCCCAACGCGTTTTACCCGCAACAGCGGTTCATCAGGAGGCAATGAAGATAAAAGCAGTGTCCATCATGTCAGATATCAGAATGAGATGGCACCCGCGGTCAGAGAAGGCTGACCTTATAAAGCCCCCGTTATTGAACATGGAAACGCCTACCCAATCAGGCGTTCAGATCGCCAGAAAAAAACATGATTAATCCCACAGTTGTCGCAAGAGGTAACTCACGTGTGCACCCAGGTGATCAGTGTCGTCAGGCCTCCGCGTGCGCTCCAGCATGGAGCGCAGGCCGCGGGAGCTTCCGGTAACCATGCACGTCATAGATCACAGTGCGCATGCCCGGAAGATAGTAAACATCCCGTGGAGCCAGAAACAAAAATGGCCACAGCGATAGCAGATCAAAACTGCGCATGCTCAAACATCTTTCTGCAGTTGTGCGCTATATTTCAATTCATCAGGCATAAAGAGAAGTGAAACACATCTAGGCCGCACAAAACCCACACCATTAGGCGCTGTAAGGTAGGCACAAACTTGGATGGACGCTTCGACTTGCAGCACACTCAAAGTGCTTATTGTATGATGTATATCAGTGCCTGACCAACAGGTCAACGATCAGTATTAAAGCGGAGTACAAAGAATGGAATTAATAGATATGCCAAAGTACCGATATTAAACACGGAATGATAAATCAATAAAACCATAAATATGGTATACATATCAAACGTGCTCCCCATCTACTTCAAAACAAGGCCAGTAGTCAAATCAGAACATATTAGATAAAGCAACTGTCAAAAAGTTTTTTCTAATATCTAATCTATGTCTCTTCCCATTCAGTTTCATCCCATTGCTTCTAGTCTTTCCTTGTGCAAATGAGAATAAAGATGATCCTTCTACAATGTGACAGCCCTTTAGATATTTGTAGACAGCTATTAAGTCTCCTCTCAGTCTTCTCTTTTGCAAACTAAACATTCCCAAATCCTGCAACCTTTCCTCATAAGACAGGGTTTGCAGACCGGTCACCATTCTGGTCGCTCTTTTCTGAACTTGCTCCAGTTTGTTGATGTCATTTTTAAAATGTGGTGCCCAAAACTGGACACACTATTCCAGATGAGGTCTGACCAAAGAGGAGTAGAGGGAAATAATGACTTCACGTGATCTAGACTGTATGCTTCTGTTAATACATCCTAGAATTGCATTTGCCTTATTTGCTGCTGCATCACACTGTTGACTCATATTCAATCAAATCAAATTTATTATCGCCAAGTACATATTACATATATACAAGGAATTCTTTGTGGCAAAGAGGCAACATAATACATAACAACAGATACAACAAGTAACATCTAACAAGACAGATACAGTATATAGTCTACACATGACGATTTAATTGTTGAACAGAGAGTGGATAGAAGCTGTTCATATGGCGGTTGGTGCTGCATTTGGGGACTCTGAAGCGACGTCCTGAAGGGAGTAGTTGGAATGAGGAGTGTCCCGGGTGAGAGGGATCGGATGAAATTTTCAATGCGTGGGATCGAATACTCTTATTCAGTCTGTGATCTATTAGTATACCCAAGTCTTTTTCACATGTGCTGTTGATTAGCCCTATTCCTCCCATTCTGTATATGCTTTTTTTCATTTTTATTGCCCAGATGTAGTACTTTGCATTTTTCCCTGTTAAAAACCATTCTGTTAGTTGCTGCCCACTGCTCCAGTTTATTTATATCTTTTTGAATCCTCTCTCTCTTCTCTAGTATTAGCTATCCCTCCTAGCTTTGTGTCATCAGCAAATTTAATCAGTTTACCCTCAATTCCTTCATTTAAATCGTTGATAAAGATGTTGAACAGTACAGGGCCCAGGACAGAGCCCTGTGGTACCCCACTTGAGACATTCTTCCAACTGGATGTGCAGCCATTAACGACCACTCTTTGGGTCCAATCACTAAGCCAGTTATGAATCCACCTAACAGTTGCCTTGTCCATTCCATACTTAGTCATTTTTTCAATAAGGATTGTATGAGATACTTTGTCAAATGCTTTGCTGAAGTCAACATATACTATATCTACAGCATTTCCTTGATCCACCCAATCAGTGATTCCGTCATAGAAGGAAATTAAGTTAGTCTGACATGACTTATTAGTTACAAACCCATGCTGACTCTGTTTAATCACTTCATTCTTATCCAGGTACTGACATACATGTTGTTTAATAATTTGTTCAAAGATCTTTCCTGGTATAGAAGTCAGACTCACCGGCCTATAGTTGCCTGGGTCCGCCTTCTTCCCCTTTTTGAAGATAGGAACAACATTTGCTCTTCTCCAGTCTTCTGGGACTTCTCCTGTTCTCCAAGAATTTTCAAAGATTATGGAGAGGGGTTCAAAAATTTCTTCTGCTATCTCCTTCAGTACTCTGGGGTGTAATTCATCTGGACCTGGAAACTTGAATTCATTTAGGTTAGCTAAGTGTTTCCTCACTATCTTTCTGTTTATAGATATCCTGGATTCTTCTATTCCCTTAATAGGACAGTGAAGAACAGTTGATGTTACATTTCCTTTCTGAGAGAAAACAGATGCAAAATAGAAATTTAAAAGTTCGGCCTTCTCAACATCCTGTCTTCCCATTTCATCATTTTCTTCCTGTAAAAATCCTATAGCATCTTTTACTTTTCTTTTACTTTTGACATATTCCCAAAAATGTTTATTATTGCTTTTGACATCTCTTGCAAGCCTCAATTCATTGTCAGCTTTAGTTAATCTGATTTGTGCCCTGCAGGTTCTGCAGACAGCATTATATTCTTCTTTAGATATGCCTCCCTCTTTCCATTTTATAAACATTTTTTTTCTTCCTTTTTAGCATGTGCTTAAGTTCTGTGTTAATCCATCCTGGTTTCCTTAAATGCTTCCTATTCTTCCCTCTTTTCGGAATTGTTAACAATTGTGCTTTGAGACTTTCATTTTTCAAGATTTCCCATCCTTCCTGAACATATTTGTCTTTAAGGATATCCAGCCATTGGATCCCTCCAATTGTCTTTCTGAATCCCTTAAAATCTGCCTTTCTGAAATCTAACCTTGACGTCTGAGTCTTCACAGGTCTTCCTCCTCTAGTTATCCAAAATTCTAAAATAGCATGGTCGCTACCTCCTAGGGTCCCAGCCACTTTTACCTCCTCAACCATTTCATAGTAACATAGTTATTAAGGTTGAAGGAAGACTTTAAGTCCATCTAGTTCAACCCATATCCTATCCTAACTTGCCCTAACATGTTGATCCAGAGGAAGGCAAAAAAAACCCATGTGGCAAACAGTAAGCTTCACATTGGAGAAAAAAATTATTTCCCGACTCCACATACGGCAATCAGACTAGCTCCCTGGATCAACGCAATATTAAGGAAACTAGTGTATATACCCTGTAATATTATACTTTTCAAGAAAGGCATCCAGTCCCTTCTTAAATTTTAGTAGGGAATCACTCATCACAACATCATATGGCAGAGAGTTCCATAGTCTCACTGCTCTTACAGTAAAGAATCCGCGTCTGTGAGTATGCTTAAACCTTCTTTCCTCCAGACGTAGAGGATGCCCACTTGTCCCTGTCACAGGTCTAAGAGTAAAAAAGATCATTAGAAAGGTCTTGGTATTGTCCCCGCATATATTTATACATTGTAATAAGATCACCCCTAAGCCTTCGATTCTCCAAACTAAATAACCCCAAGTGTAATAACCTGTCTTGGTATTGCAGACCCCCCAGTTCCCTAATAACCTTGGTCGCTCTTCTCTGCACCCGCTCCAGTTCAGCTATGTCTTTCTTATACACCGGAGACCAGAACTGTACACAGTATTCTAAGTGTGGTCGCACTAGTGACTTATATAGAGGTAAAATTATGTTCTCCTCCTGAGCATCTATGCCTCTTTTAATGCATCCCATTATTTTATTTGCCTTTGCAGCAGCTACCTGACACTGGCCACTAAATGTGAGTTTGTCGTCCACCCATACACCCAGGTCTTTTTCAGTGACTGTTTTGCCCAGTGTTTTACAATTAAGCACATAATTATACATCTTGTTCGTTCTACCCAAGTGCATGACCTTACATTTATCCCCATTAAAGCTCATTTGCCATTTATCAGCCCAAGCTTCTAGTTTACATAAATCCTCCTGTAATATAAAATTGTCCTCCGCTGTATTGATTACCCTGCAGAGTTTAGTGTCATCTGCAAATATTGAAATTCTACTCTCTATGCCCCTTACGAGGTCATTAATAAATATGTTAAAAAGAAGCGGGCCCAAAACTGACCCCTGTGGTACCCCACTGCTAACTGTGACCCAGTCCGAGTGTGCTCCATTAATAACCACCCTTTGTTTCCTATCCCTGAGCCAGCTCTTAACCCACCTACACATATTTTCCCCTATCCCCATTGTTCTCATTTTATGTATCAACCTTTTGTGTGGCACCGTATCAAAAGCTTTTGAAAAGTCCATGTACACCACGTCCACTGCATTCCCTTGGTCCAGTCCGGAACTTACCTCTTCATAAAAGCTTATCAGATTAGTCTGACAGGAATGGTCCCTTGTAAACCCATGTTGATATTGGGTCATAAGTTTATTCTTCTCCAGATACTCCAGTATAGTATCTCTTAGAAAACCCTCCAGGATTTTACCCACAGTTGAAGTTAAAACTCACTGGCCTATAATTTCCAAGTTCAGTTTTTGTCCCCTTTTTGAATATTGGCACCACATTTGCTATACGCCAGTCCTGTGGTACAGACCCTGTTATTATGGAATCTTTAAAGATTAAAAATAATGGTCTATCTATGACTGTGCTTAATTCCTGCAGTACTCGGGGGTGTATCCCATCCGGGCCCGGGGATTAGTGATTTTTAGACGCCGCCGTACTTCCTGCTGGGTTAAGCAGGTGACATTTAATGGACAATTTTTATCCCTGATCATGTTATCCGTCATGGGATTTTCTTGTGTAAACACTGTCGAAAAAAAGTCATTTAGCATATTGGCTTTTTCCTCATCCTCCTCCACCATTTCACCCAGACTATTTTTAAGGGGGCCAACATTATCATTTTTTAGCTTCTTACTATTAATGTAGTTAAAGAATATTTTGGGATTATTTTTACTTTCTCTGGCAATGAGTCTCTCTGTCTCAATCTTTGCTGTTTTGATTTGCTTTTTACAGAATTTATTTAATTTTCTGTATTTAGTTAATGCCTCATCACTACCTACTTGCTTTAATTCTTTAAATGCTTTATTTTTATCTCTTATTGCACCCCTTACAGCTCTATTTAGCCATAGTGGTTTCCTCCTATTTCTAGCATGTTTATTCCCATACGGTATATATTGTGCACAGGTCCTATTCAGAATGCTAATAAACGTCTCCCATTTTCTTTGTGTATTTTTATGTCTCAGGATATCGTCCCAGTTAATTGCACCAAGATCATCTCTCATCCGTTGGAAATTTGCTTTCCTGAAGTTTAGTGTCCTTGTAACCCCTCTACTACACATCTTATTAAAGGATACATGAAAACTTATTAATTTGTGATCACTATTACCCAAGTGACCCCCAACCCTTACATTTGATATGCGGTCTGGCCTGTTGGATAATATTAGGTCTAGCAGTGCCCCCCCTCTTGTTGGGTCCTGATCCAGTTGTGAAAGGTAATTGTCTCTCATAGTTGTCAAAAACCTATTACCTTTGCTGGAACTGCAGGTTTCGGTTCCCCAATGTATTTCAGGGTAGTTGAAGTCCCCCATAATAATGACTTCTCCTTGAGTCGCAGCTTCATCTATTTGCTTTATAAGGATATTCTCTGTTGCTTCCATTATTTTTGGAGACCTATAACAAACCCCTATCAGTAATTTATTATTTTTCCCCCCTCCCCTTATCTCTACCCACAGTGACTCTACATTTTCATTAGATTCATATACAGTGGGGAAAAAAAGTATTTAGTCAGTCAGCAATAGTGCAAGTTCCACCACTTAAAAAGATGAGAGGCGTCTGTAATTTACATCATAGGTAGACCTCAACTATGGGAGACAAACTGAGAAAAAAAAATCCAGAAAATCACATTGTCTGGTTTTTTTTCCATTTTATTTGCATATTATGGTGGAAAATAAGTATTTGGTCAGAAACAAAATTTCATCTCAATACTTTGTAATATATCCTTTGTTGGCAATGACAGATGTCAAACGTTTTCTGTAAGTCTTCACAAGGTTGCCACACACTGTTGTTGGTATGTTGGCCCATTCCTCCATGCAGATCTCCTCTAGAGCAGTGATGTTTTTGGCTTTTCGCTTGGCAACACGGACTTTCAACTCCCTCCAAAGGTTTTCTATAGGGTTGAGATCTGGAGACTGGCTAGGCCACTCCAGGACCTTGAAATGCTTCTTACGAAGCCACTCCTTCGTTACCCTGGCTGTGTGCTTTGGATCATTGTCATGTTGAAAGACCCAGCCACGTTTCATCTTCAATGCCCTTGCTGATGGAAGGAGGTTTGCACTCAAAATCTCACGATACATGGCCCCATTCATTCTTTCATGTACCCGGATCAGTCGTCCTGGCCCCTTTGCAGAGAAACAGCCCCAAAGCATGATGTTTCCACCACCATGCTTTACAGTAGGTATGGTGTTTGATGGATGCAACTCAGTATTCTTTTTCCTCCAAACATGACAAGTTGTGTTTCTACCAAACAGTTCCAGTTTGGTTTCATCAGACCATAGGACATTCTCCCAAAACTCCTCTGGATCATCCAAATGCTCTCTAGCAAACTTTAGACAGGCCCGGACATGTACAGGCTTAAGCAGTGGGACACGTCTGGCACTGCAGGATCTAAGTCCATGGTGGCGTAGTGTGTTACTTATGGTAGGCCTTGTTGCATTGGTCCCAGCTCTCTGCAGTTCATTCACTAGGTCCCCCCGCGTGGTTCTGGGATTTTTGCTCACCATTCTTGTGATCATTCTGACCCCACGGGGTGGGATTTTGAGTGGAGCACCAGATCGAGGGAGATTATCAGTGGTCTTGTATGTCTTCCATTTTCTAATTATTGCTCCCACAGTTGATTTCTTCTCTCCAAGCTGGTTGGCTATTGCAGATTCAGTCTTCCCAGCCTGGTGCAGGGCTACAATTTTGTTTCTGGTGTCCTTTGACAGCTCTTTGGTCTTCACCATAGTGGAGTTTGGAGTCAGACTGTTTGAGGGTGTGCACAGGTGTCTTTTTATACTGATAACAAGTTTAAACAGGTGCCATTACTACAGGTAATGAGTGGAGGAAAGAGGAGACTCTTAAAGAAGAAGTTACAGGTCTGTGAGAGCCAGAAATCTTGATTGCTTGTTTCTGACCAAATACTTATTTTCCACCATAATATGCAAATAAAATGAAAAAAAAACAGACAATGTGATTTTCTGGATTTTTTTTTCTCAGTTTGTCTCCCATAGTTGAGATCTACCTATGATGTAAATTACAGACGCCTCTCATCTTTTTAAGTGGTGGAACTTGCACTATTGCTGACTGACTAAATACTTTTTTTCCCCACTGTATATTATCACGAAGGATGGGTTTTAAGGATGATTTTACATATAAACACACGCCTCCCCCTCGTTTATTAGTACGGTCATTTCTGAACAGACTATAGCCCTGTACATTAACAGCCCAGTCATGGCTCTCGTCCAGCCATGTCTCAGATATCCCCACCATCATAATTATGCTCCAACAACATTAACTCCAATTCCTCCATCTTGTTGGCGAGGCTTCTGGCATTAGTATACATGCACTTTATGTATCTCTCTGTACCTCTATTCTTTCTTAAATTATTAACTGTTCTAACCCCACCCCCCATGCCACCCCCACCCCCAATTTCATTATTTGTGCCCAGGTCTCTAGCTGCACTGTCTTCCCCTCCTATAAAAGGAATACCCTCCCCCCTCGTCCCTAGTTTAAACACTCCTCCATCCTTCTAGCCATTTTCTCCCCCAGCACTGCTGCACCCTCCCCATTGAGGTGCAACCCGTCCCTAGCGTAGAGCCTGTAGCCAACTGAGAAGTCGGCCCAGTTCTGCAGGAACCCAAACCCCTCCTTCCTACACCAATTCCTGAGCCACTTATTAACCTCCCTAATCTCCCGCTGCCTCTCTGGCGTGGCACGTGGTACAGGAAGTATTTCCGAAAATACCACCTTGGAGGTCCTTGCTTTAAGCTTACAGCCTAATTCCCTGAAATCATCTTTAAGGACCTTCCACCTACCTCTAACTTTGTCATTTGTGCCAACGTGCACCATGACCGCTGGATCCTCACCAGCCCCTCCCAGTAATCTGTCAACCCGATCAGCGATGTGTCGGACTCGAGCGCCAGGTAGGCAGCACACCGTTCGACGATCCCTGTCTTTGTGACAGATTGCCCCTATCTGTTCCCCTAATAATTGAGTCTCCCACTACCAGAACCTGTCTGGCCTGCCCTGCTCTCCTATTTCCCCCCTTGCTGGAGCAGACACTCCTCCGGCTTTCAGAGGACATGCCTTGCTGCAGCAGTGCTACTCCTGCACTAACACGCCCCTCATCTGCCAACTTGGCAAACTATCCCATGGATTCTGAGATTTTTTTATCGTGACATATTGTACTTCATGTTAGTGGTAAAATTTCATTCATATAACTTGCGTTTATTTGTAAAAAAGGAAATTTGGTGAAAATTTTGCAATTTTCCAACTTTGAATTTTTATGCCCTTAAATCACAGAGATACGGCACACAAAAAACTTAATAAATAATATTTCCCACATGTTTACTTTACATCAACACAATTTGGGAACCAAAATTTTGTTTTTTTGTTAGGAAGTTATAAGGGCTAAAAGTTAACCATCAATCTCTCATTTTTGCAACACCATTTTTTTTTTTTTTTTTTTTTTTTTTTTAGGGATCACATTTAAAGTCACTTTGAGGGGTCTATATGATAGAAAATACCCAAAGGTGACTCCGTTCTGAAAACCGCACTCTTCAAGGTGATCAAAACCACATTCAAGAAGTTTATTAACCCTTCAAGTGCTTCATGTTTAAAAAAAAAAATGAACATTTAACTTTTCTTTGCAGAAAAATTACTTCAGGTCCATTTTTTTTTTACTGTACCAAGGGTAACAGGAGAAATTGGACTGCAAAAGTTATTGTGCAATTTGTCCTGAGTATGCTGATACCTGATATGTGGGGGGGAACCACTGTTTCGGCGCATGGCAGAGTATGGAAGGGAAGGAGCGCCATTTGACTTTTTCAGCGCAAAATTGGCTGGAATTGAGACCATGTCACGTTTGGAGAGCCCCTGATGTGCCTAAACAGTGGAAACCCCCCACAAGTGACCCCATTTTGGAAACTAGACCCCCCAAGAAACTTATCTAGATATGTGGTGAGAACTTTGAACTCACAGTGGCTTCACAGAGGTTTATAACATACAGCCGTACAATTAAAAAATCATATTTTTTCCACAATTAAGAAATCATATTTTTTCCAGAAAAATTATCTTTTCACCCCCAATTTTTATTTCCCCAAGGGTAACAGGACCCCAATAATTATTGTGCAATTTATCATGAGTACTCTTATACCCCATATGTGGGGGTAAACAACTATTTGGGCGCATGGCAGAGCTCGTAAGGGAAGCATCGCCAATTGACTTTTTTGGCTGGAATTGAGATCGGACGCCATGTCGTGTTTGGAAAGCCTCTGATGAGCCAAAACAGTGGAAACCCCCCACAAATAACCCCATTTTGGAAACTAGACCCCCCCTCAAGGAACTTATATAGATGTGTGGTGGTGAACACTTTGAACCCCAAGTGCTTCACAGAAGTTTATAACGCCCGGGCGTGAAAATAAAAATCATATTTTTTCGTCCCAAATTTTTTTATTTTACCGAGGCTAACAGCATAAATTGGACCCCAAAAGTTGTTGTCCAATTTGTCCTGAGTACGCTGATATTCCATATGTGGGAGAAAACTACTGTATGGGCACACGTCGGGGCTCGGAAGGGAAGTAGTGATGTTTTGGAATGCAGACCTTGATGGAATGGTCTGTGGGTGTCATGTTGCCTTTGGAGAGCCCCTGATGTGCCTAAACTGTGGAAACCCCCCACAAGTGACCCCATTTTGGAAACTAGACCCCCAAAGAACTTATCTAGATGTGTGGTGAGCACTTTGAACCCCCAAGTGCTTCACAGAAGTTTATAACGTAGAGTCATAAAAATAAAAAATCATATTTTTTTTCCACAAAAATGATATTTTTGCCCCCAATTTTTTGTTTTCCCAAGGGTAATAAGAGAAATTGGACCCCAAAATTTGTTTTGCAATTTGTCCTGAGTAGGCTGATACCCCATATGTGGGGGTAAACCACTGTTTGGGCACATGGCAGAGCTTGGAAGGGAAGGAGCACCTTTTGACTTTTTGAACGCAGAATTGGCTTGAATTGAGATCAGACGCCATGTTGCGTTTGGAGAGCCCTGTTGTGCCGAAACAGTGGAAACCCCCCAATTCTAACTTCAACCCTTACCCCAACACACCCCTAACCCTAATCTCAGCCATAACCCTAGCCCTAAGCCTAAGGATGTGTGCACACATTGCGGATTTGCTGCGGATCCGCAGCGGATTTGGCCCTGCGGATCCGCAGCAGTTTCTGCTGCGTTGTACAGTATCTTTATATTCAATGGCAAATGAAAAACGCAGTGCACATGCTGCAGATTTTTCCACACAGATTTGCTGCGGTTTTAGATCCGCAGCATGTCACTTCTTTGTGCGGAATCCGCAGCGGTTTGACACCTGCTCCATAACCAGGTGTCAAAACGCAGGGGAAAACTGCAGGCTAATCCGCACTAAATCCACAGGTAAATCGCAGGTCATTTGACCTGCGGATTTAGCCAAATCTGCGCAGCAGAATCTGCATCGTGTGCACACAGCCTTACCCTAACTCTAGCCCTAACCCCAAGACTAATGGGATGATGGAAATAAATACATTTTTTTTTTTTTTAGATTTTATTATTTTTCCCTATTTATGGCGGGTTTTTATGTTTGGCAACGGTCACATGTTAAAAGACTCTTTTCATTGTAAAAAAAAAAGTTTTTGCATCACCACATTTTGAGAGCTATAAATGATTTTTCCATATTTTGACCCACCGAGTCATGTGAGGTCTTAGTTTTTGCGGTACGAGTTGACTGTTTTATTGGTATCATGTTCGGGCACGTGACATTTTTTGATCGCTTTTTATTCCGATTTTTGAGACGCAAAATGAACAAAAACCAGCATTTCATGAATTTCTTTTGGGGGATGTGTGTACACCGTTCCGCGTGTGGTAAAATTCATAAAGCGGTTTTATTCTTCCGGTTAGTACGATTACAGCGATACCTTATTTTATGTGGTTTTTTTTTGTTTTGGCGCTTTTATGCAATGAAAACCATTTTATCAAAAAAAAAAATTATTTTATCGATTTTTTTTTTTCTGCGAGCTATAACTTTTTATTTTTTTGCTGATGACGCTGTATGGCGGCTCATCTTTTGCGGGACAAGATGACGTTTTCAGCGGTACCATGTTAATTCATATTCGTCTGATCGCGCATTATTGCACTTTTTGTTCGGCGGTATGATATAGCATTGTTTTTTGCTGTGTTTTTTTAAAGGGGTTAACTAGTGGGACAGTTTTATAGTGCAGGTCGTTACGGACGTGGCGATACTAAATGTGCATTTTTATCTTTTTTTTATTTACAAAAAAAAATTTATTGGGGATTTTTTTATAAATTATTTTTACACTATTTTTTTTTATTTATTTTTTTTAACTTATATTATATTGTCCCGGGGGGGAGGGGGGGACATCACTATAAAGGTGTCAGATCGCTGATCTGACAGTTTAGACAGCATTCTGTCAGATCAGCGATCTGACAGGCGCTGCTGCAGGCTTCCTCGTACCTGCTCTCAGCAGGCACTGTGGAAGCCGCCTCTCTGCTGGCCCCTGCGGCCATATTAAATCCGAGGGCCTGCAGAGAGGAGACCCTCGAAGTGACGCAGCACATCGCGCTGCTCCTGGGGTCGCAGGGAAGCACGGAGGGAGACCCCTCCCTGCTCGCTTCTCTCCTATGCCCCCAGTTCACTGCGATCATGTTTGATCGCAGTGTGCCAGGGGTTAATGTGCCGGGGGCAGTCCGTTACCGCCCCTGACACATAGTGCCAGGTGTCAGCTGTAATAATCAGCTGACACCCGGCCGCGATCAGTGGCGCTCCCCCCCGTGAACGCCGCTGATCGCGCTGGACGTACTATACCGTCCTTGGGACTTAGGTCCCAGGTCACATGGACGGAATAGTACGTCTAATGTCTTAAAGGGGTTATTAAATAAATTGCTTTTTTTTTTGCATGATTTAAGTATTTGATGCAATAGAAAACAGAACTTAATATTTATACAGATACTAGATTAAGGCCCGATGCTATCGCATCGGGAGGATAGTGACACACCTCTTGCCATGTTAACCCTCAACACACACCTCCTCAACACACACTCCTCTCACCTTTCACTATGTCCACTCACTCTTTCACTCCACATACGACCCTTTCTCTAACTCCGTCTCTCATACTCACGCCGTCATCGCCGCTGCTTCACGATCCCCGACATCATCTTCCGCCGGTGCCATCCTGGATCCAGACGTCGTCCACGCCGGCGACATGTTCTTGCGGCGACGCCATCTTGAGTATCGTGAAATCCCGCGATACTCAAGATGGCGTCGCCGCAAGAACATGTCGCCGGCGTGGGCGACGTCGGGATCCAAAATGGAGTCGGTGAAATATCGCGAGGACGATGTCGGGATCCAAAATGGCGTCGGCGAAATCTCGCGAGATTTCACAGACTCCATTTTGGATCCCGACATCGTCCACGCCGGCGACATGTTCTTGCGGCGATGCCATCTTGAGTATCGCGGGATTTCACGATACTCAAGATGGCGTCGCCGCAAGAACATGTAGCCGGCGTGGACAACGTCTGGATCCAGGATGGCGCCGGCGGAAGAAGTTGTCGGGGATCGTGGAGCAGCGGCGATGACGGCGTGAGTATGAGAGAAGGAGTGAGAGAAAGGGTCGTATGTGGCGTGAAAGGGGGGGGACGTGAGTGGAGATGGTGAAAGGTGAGAGGAGTGTGTGAGGAGGTGTGGTGTGTTGAGGGTTAACATGGCAAGGGGTGTGCGGTGACGTCACCAGTTACAACTGGACGGAAGTTGTTACAACCTGGAAGCTGCTTAGCGCATTTATTATTATTGATGACCCGCGCTAAAGGAAACCACAAAGTACTGAAACGGTGGCTGAACCAGCCTGAAAGCAGGGTGATGGATACCCCCTATGGGTATATGCTGACAGCCAATGAGCAGTGGTAGATAAAAGTACAATGACTGAAAGTGCACTGCTCTTTGGCTGTCAGAATATACCCATAGGGGGTATCCATCACCCTGCTTTCAGGCTAGTTCAGCCACAGTTTCGGTGCTTTGTGGTTTCCTTTAGCGCGGGTCATATCTGTATACATTCTACCTTTGGGCCGACACCTCCCCTCACTTGACCCCAGCAGCTGAGGACATAACCTCATTTACGATTAAGTAAGAGCTTGTCTGTTTTCTGATTATTTTAGAACTTAATATTTGTTACAGAAACCTTTGTTTGCAATTACAGAGGTCGGACATTTCCTGTAGTTCTGACCAAGTTTGCACACACTGCAGCAAGGATTTTAGCCCACTCCCTACAGATCTTCCCCAGATTTTACAGGTTTCAGGGCTGTCACTGGGCAATATTGAATTTCCGCTCCCTCCAAAGATGTTCTATTGGGTTCAGGTCTGGAGACTGGCTAGGTTACTCCAGGACCTTGAAATGCTTCTTATAGAGCCACCCTATAGTTGCTTAGTTGTTTGTTTTGGGTCATTGTCATGCTGAAGACCCATATATGACCTCATCTATCCTCCCTTCAATACAGTGCAATTGTCCTGTGCCCTTTGCAGAGAAACACCCACAAGGTATATTTCCCCCACCATGCTTCATGGTTGGGACTGTGTTCTTGGGGTGGTACTCCTTCTTCCTCCAAATACGGCAAGTGGAGTAGATACCAAAAAGTTCTATTTTGGCCTCATCTGACCACATGACTTCTCCCATGCCAACTCTGGGTCATTCAGATGGTAATTGGTGAACTTCAAACTGGCCTGAACATGTGCTGGCCTGAGCAGGGGGATTTTGCGTTACATGCTGGATTTTAATCCATGACTGCATAATGTGTTACTAACGGTAGTGCTGGACACTGTGGTCCCAGCTCTCTTCAGGTCATTGATCAGGTCCTCGATCAGGTCCTCCCATATAGTTCTGGGCTGATTCCTGACCTTGACAGTGATCTTGTGTTACTTCTATTTTCTAATAATTATGCCAACAGTTGTTGCCTCCTCACCAAGCTGCTTGCCTATTGTCCTGTAGCCAATCCCAGTCTTGTGCAGGACTAGAATTTTGTCCCTGGTGTCCTTAGACAGCTCTTTAGTCTTGGCCATGGTGGAGATGTTGGAGTGTGATTGTGTGTGAACAGGTGTCTTTTATACAAGTAACAAGTTCAAACAGCTGCAATTAATACAGGTAATGAGTGCAGAGAAGGAGGACTTCTTATAGAAAAACTAACAGGTATGTGAGAGCCAGAATTCTTGTTGGTTGGTAGGTGATCAAATACTTCATGCAATAAAATGCCATTTAGTTATGTAACAATCATCCAATTTGATTTTCAGTTTTTTATCTTTAGATTTTGTCTCTCACAGTTAAAGTATTCCTAAGATCAATATTACAGACCTCTCCATTCTTTGTAGGTGGGAAAACCTGCAAAATCGGCAGTGTATCAAATACTTATGTTTCCCACTGTATGTGTGTTATTAATAATAACTATAAATATTATAAAGGACCGCATTTAATTTTGGTTATTTTTTTTCTTTTAACCCACAGTCTACTTACCTAACCTTTTATCCTGATAGGTGCACTTCCTGTACTGAATGCTTATATTTCCTTTGTTTCTAATTTTGCCTGTTCCTTTAATTTTGTTTTGCAGGATCAATATGGAAACTATGTCATTCAGCATGTTCTAGAACATGGCCGGCCTGAAGACAAGAGTAAAATTGTTGCAGAGATTCGGGGCAATGTCTTGGTTCTGAGTCAGCACAAGTTTGCTAGGTGTGTTTTCCCTTAGAATTAAGTATCATCATTTTACAAATGTTTTTGTATCCATTTCAAGTTTTGTGTATGCCCTCTTTAACCCCTTAGTGATAGAGCCAGTTTGCAGCTTAATGACCTGGCCAATTTTTACAATTCTGACCACTGTCTCTTTATGAGGTTATAACTCTGGAACGCTTTAATGGATCCCGCTGATTCTGAGATTGTTGTTTTGTGACATATTTTATTTCATGTTAATGGTAAAATTTCTTCGATATGTCTTATTTATGAAAAAAACGGAAATATGGCGAAAATTTTGCAATTTTAAATTTTTATGCCCTTAAATCAGAGAGCTGTCACACAAATTTCTTAATAAATAACTTTTTCCACATGTCTACTTTACAACAGCACAATTTTGGAAGCAAAATTTTTTTTTGTTAGGAAGTTATAAGGATTAAAAGTTGACCAGCGATTTCTCATTTTTACAACAAAATTTACAAAACCATTTTTTTAGGGACCACATCATATTTAAAGTCATTTTGAGGGGTGTACATGACAGAAAATACCCAAAAGTGACACCGTTCTAAAAACTAGACCCCTCAAGGTGCTCAAAACCACATTCAAGAAGTTTATTAACCCTTTACATGCTTCACAGGAACTAAAGCAATGTGGAAGGAAAAAATTAACATTTAACTTTTTTTTGCAAAAAATTTACTTCAGAACCAATTTTTTTTTTTATTTTCCCAAGTGTTAAAAGAGAAAATAAACCACAAAATTTGTTGTGAAATTTCTCCTGAATACGCCGATACCCCATATGTGGGGGTAAACCACTTTTTCAGCGCACGGCAGAGCTCGGAAGGGAAGGAGCACCGTTTGACTTTTTCAACGCAGAATTGGCTGAAATTGATATCAGATGCCATGTTGCGTTTGGAGAGCCGCTGATGTTCCTAAACAGTGGAAACCCCCAACAAGTGACCCCATTTTGGAAACTAGACTCCTTAAGGAACTTATCTAGATGTGTGGTGAGCACTTTGAACCTTCAAGTGCGTCACAGTAGTTTATAACGTAGAGCCGTGAAAATTAAAAATCATTTCTTTTTCCTCAAAAATTATTTTTTAGCCCGCTATTTTTTTTTTCCTAAGGGTAACAGGAGAAATTTGACCACAAGTTTTTGTGCAATTTGTACTGTTTGGGTGCATGAGAGAGCTTGGAAGGGAAGGAGTGCCATTTTGGAATGCAGACTTTGATGGAACGGTCTGCGTCATGTTGCGTTTGCAGAGCCCCTGATGTACCTAAACAGTGGAAACCCCCACAAGTGACCCTATTTTGGAAACTAGACCCCCTAAGGAGCTTATCTAGATGTGTGGTGAGCAATTTGAACCCGCAAGTGCTTCACAGAAGTTTATAATGCAGAGCCGTGAAAATAGTCTTTTTTATTTCCACAAAAATGATTTTTTTTTTTAGCCCCCAATTTTTAGACCCCCAAAGTTGGTAAATAGTGGAAACCCCCTCTATTCTTGCTACAACCCTAACCCCCAACACACCCCTAACCCTAATCCCAACCCTAATCCTAATTCACCCTAACCCTAATTCTAACCTTAACCCTAGCTCTAACCCTAATGGAAAAATGAAAAAAATATATATTTTCCTTATTTCATTATGTTTGCCTATAACTAAGGGGGTGATAAACGAGGGGGGGGGGGTTTATTTACTATGTTTTTATTTTGATCACTATGATAGTTTATCATAGTGATCAAAATGAATGAATGGAATCTGCCAGCCGGAGCCTGCAGATTCCCGGCGGGCACACTGCGCATGCGCCCGCCATTTTTTTTCCAGATCCAAGATGGCAGCGCCCACCGGAGATCGCCGGTGGGACGCAGGACCACTGGGAGGGGACCCTGAACCACGGAGAGGTATCGGGGGGGGGGGGGGATCGGGGACCCTATTTCTCTCTCCTCTAATGTGCGATCACATCAGAAGAAAGAGAAATTAAATGCAAAATCGCAGGGTTTTTTTTTGCGGTCGCCGTTATAGGATTAATAACGGCGATCGCAAAAGCGGGGTCGGTAAAAACCGACCCGATTCATGTTCTCTGGGGTCTCTGCTATCCCCTGCAGCTGAGACCCCGGAGAAAATCTGACACTGGGGGGCGCTATTTACTTCACAGCGCCGTGAATTCACAGCGCTATGGTTTAAGTACCCTTAATTACCGCCGTTAAAAGGTGTATCGGCGGTCGTTAAGGGGTTAAAGAACACTTTTCAGCAGGTTTTGTTATTATAATGTAAGGAAATTACACAAATAATTGGAGTATATGCCAACCCGAGTATAAGCAGAGACCCCTAATTTTGCCACAAAAAACTGGGAAAACTTATGGACTCAAGTATAAGCCGAGGGTGGTGCTGCACAAGGGTTAATGGTGGTCCAAAAAGATGCTCCATAGATAAATACCCCCCATAAAATGCTGTACAAGGGTTAATGGTGGCCCAAGAAGATGCTCCATAGGTAAATACGGCCCATATATTGCTGCTGCAATAAAAAAAAATGGCATACTCCCCTCTCCATCGCTGGGGGCCAGGTGCCGATGTCCTGAGCACGCTGGGACACCGGCGCGCTATGTGTGCCAGGTGCCGGTGTCGCCGCTGGCTCAGGCCCCCAGCACTGGCGATATTCACCTGTCCCCGTTCCACTGCCGCGTGCCGCTCTGTCTTCCGGGTCCCTGCAGCGACATTCAGCAGAGAGCGCTAACTGACCTGAACGTCACAGTCAGAGGACGCGGAGGACAGAGCGGCGCGTGGCGGTGGAATGGGGACCGGTGAATTTTGCACTGCTCCCTGTCATTCTCACCCCCTCCTGGCGCACAGTCTCTGCAGCCCCCCTGCTTTTTCCATGGTCTCGGCGCGGCAGTGCTTCCAGGTTTCAGTGGTCACGTGGTACCACTCAAAGTCATAAATTTGCGCATATTCATGACTTTAACCCCTTCCTTACCAATGACGGAATAGTACGTCATCGGTAAGGATCCCCCTGCTTTGAGGTGGGCTCCAGTGGTGAGCCCACCTCAAAGTCGCGACATGTCAGCTGTTATGAGCAGCTGACATGTGCCCGCAATAGACGCGAGCAGAATCGCCGTCCGCCCGCGCCTATTAACTAGTTAAATCCCGCTGTCAAAGCTGACAGCGGGCATTTTAATAGCACTTCCGGCCGCAGGGCCGTAAATGAGCTCATCGCTGACCTCCGTCACGTGATCGGGGCTCGGCGTCACGTAGCCTGGACAACAACAGGTCTCATAGAGACCTCTATGGTTTTTCCAGGCAGATGGCTTTGAGCGCCCCCCGGTGGTTGGCGCTCAAAGCACAGCAGTAAATCTGCTACATATGGGCGATATTCTCATTGCACATATGTAGCAGAGCCGATCGGGTTGTGCATGCTTCTATATTGAAACATGCCAAAAATTAAAAAAAAAATGTTTAAAAATAAAAAAAAACTAAAAGTTCAAATCACCCCCCCTTACGCCCCAATCAAAATAAAGCAATAAAAAAATCCCACATACACATATTGGGTATCGCCGCATTCAGAATTACCCTATCTGTCAATAAAAAAAGGCATTAACCCGATCGCTAAACAGCGTAGCTAGAAAAAAAAATTCAAAACGGCAGAATTACGTTTTTTTGGTCGTTGCAACATTGCATTAAAATGGAATAACGGGCGATCAAAAGAACTTATTTGCACAAAAGTGGTATCATTGAAAACATCAGCCCGGCATGCAAAAAATAAGCCCTCTCCCGACCCCAAATCATGAAAAATGGAGACACTACGGGTCTCAGAAAATGGCGCAAATTTTTTTTTTTTTGTAGCAAACGGAATTTTTTTTCACCACTTAGATAAGAGAACCTAGACATGTTTGGTGTCTATGAACTCGTAATGACCTGCAGAATCCTAATGGCAGGTTAGATTTAGCATTTAGTGAACCTAGCAAAAAAGCCAAGCAAAAAACAAGTGTGGGATTGCACTTTTTTGCAATTTCACCACACTTGGAATTTTTAATTGGTGTCGTTTAAAAGTACAACTCGTCCTGCAAAAAGTAAGCCCTCACATGGCCATATTGACGGAAAAATAAAAAAGTTATGGCTCTGGAAAAAAGGGGAGCGATAAACAAAAATCGAAAAAAGCTCCGGGAGTGAAGGGGTTAATGAGCAGTACCACGTGACCACTGAACACAGGAATAGCTGGGGCGCCGAGACCAGGGGGGCTGCAGAGACCGCGCCAGGAGGGGGTATGATCTCTGACACCCGTGCTCCCCGTGTCCCGCCGTCCCCTGGTATATGACTCGAGTATAAGCCGAGAGGGGCACTTTCAGCCTTAAAAAATGGGCTGAAAATCTCTGCTTATACTCGAGTATATACGGTAATTTCTTTTTTTTTTTTTTATGTTAACCCCTTAGCGACAGAGCCAGTTTGCAGCTTAATGACCAGGCCAATTTTTACAATTCTGACCACTGTCCCTTTATGAGGTTATAACTCTGGAATTATCATGCCCTTAAATCAGAGAGATGTGTCACAAACATTTCTTAATAAATAACATTTCCCACATGTCTACTTTACATCACCACAATTTTGGAAGCAAAATATTTTCTTGTTAGGAAGTTATAAGGGTTAAAAGTTGACCAGCGATTTCTCATTTTTACAACAAAATTTACAAAACCATTTTTTTTAGGGACCATATATTTAAAGTCATTTTGAGGGGTGTACATGACAGAAAATATCCAACAGTGGCACCATTCTAAAAACTAGACCCCTCAAGGTGCTCAAAACCACATTCAAGAAGTTTATTAACCCTTTAAGTGCTTCACAGGAACTAAAGCAATGTGGAAGGAAAAAATTAACAGTTACCTTATATACTCGAGTATAAGCCGACCCGAGTATAAGCCGACCCGAGTATAAGCCCCCCCCCCCCCTAATTTTGCCACAAAAAACTGGGAAAACTTATTGACTCGAGTATAAGCCTAGGGTGGGAAATGCTCCATAGATTATTCCCCCATATGGTGTCCCCAGAAGAAGCTCCATAGATTATTCTCCCATATGCTGCCCCCATAAGAAGCTCCATAGATTGTTCCCCCATATGCTGCCCCCATAAGAAGCTCCATAGATTAGTCCCCCATATGCTGCCCCCATACGAAGCTCCATATTGTTCCCCCATTTGCTGCCCCCTTAAGAAGCTCCATAGATTGTTCCCCCATATCCTGCCCCCATAAAAAGCTCCTTAGATTATTCCTCCATGTGCTGCTGCTGCATGTAAAAATAAAAAAAATGACATAATCACCTCTCCATCGCTGGGTGTCAGATACTCACCTGTCCTGCGTCCATGGCTGCTCACCGCTATCTGCCACGTCATCGGTCAGTGACGTTCAGACTGCAGGGGGCGCGGCGCGCACTAATCACTTCACCGCGCCCTCTGCTGTCTGAAGTCACTGACCGATGACAGACAGCAGCAAGCAGTCATGGACGCAGGACAGGTGAGTATCGCTATATTTACCCGTCCTGACGCTGTCGCTTGAGCCCCCAGCTTCTCCGCGCTCTCTTCCTGCGTTCAGCGGTCATGTGATTCCGCTCATTAAAACTCATGAATATGCGCATATTCATGAGTTTTAATGAGCGGTACCACGTGACCGCTGAAGGCAGGAAGAGAGCGTGGAGAAGCTGGGGGCTCAAGCGACAGCGTCAGGACGGGTATGTATGACCTGACACCCCCTCCGACCCCCCGGTGTGTATGACTCGAATATAAGCCGAGAGGGGGACTTTCAGCCCAAAAAACGGTCTGAAAATCTCGGCTTATATTCGAGTATATACGGTAACTTTTTTTTGCAAAAAATTTACTTCAGAACCAATTTTTTTTATTTTCACAAGTGTTAAAAGAGAAAATCAACCACAAAATTTGTTGTACAATTTCTCCTGAATACGCCGATACCCCATATGTGGGGGTAAACCACGTTTTCAGCACACGGCAGAGCTCGCAAGGGATGGAGCACCGTTTGACTTTTTCAACGCAGAATTGGCTGGAATTGAGATCGGATGCCATGTTGCGTTCGGAGAGCCCTTAATGTGCCTAAACAGTGGAAACCTCCAACAAGTGACCCCATTTTGGAAACTAGACCCATTAAGGAACTTATCTAGATGTGTGGTGAGCACTTTGAACCTTCAAGTGCTTCACAGAAGTTTATAACGTAGAGCCGTGAAAATAAGAAATCCATTTTTTTCCACAAAAATGATCTTTTCGCCCCCAAATTTTTATTTTTACAAGGGTAACAGGAGAAATCATACCCCACAGTTGTTGTGCGATTTGTCCTGAGTACACCGATACCCCATATGTGGGGGGGAACCACTGTTTGGTCGCATGGGAGAGCTCGGAAGGGAAGGAGTGCCATTTTGGGATGCAGACTTTGATGGAATGGTCTCCGGGCGTCATGTTGCGTTTGCAGAGCCCCTGATGGGCCTAAACAGTGGAAACCCCCCACAAGTGACCCCATTTTGGAAATTAGACCCCCTAAGGAACTTATCGAGATGTATGGTGAGCACTTTGAACCCCCAAGCGCTTCACAGAAGTTTATAAACGCAGAGCCGTGAAAATAGTCTTTTTTTTATTTACACAAAAGTGATTTTATTTTTAGACCCCCAAAGTTGGTAAATAGTGGAAACCTCTCAATTCTTTCTCCAACCCTAACCCCCAACACACCCCTAACCCTAATCCCAACCCTAACTTTAATCCCAACCCTAATCCTAATTCTAACCCTAATCCTAGTTCGCCCTAACCCTAGCCCAACCCTAGCCCTAACCCTAATGGAAAACTGAAAAAAAAAATATTTTCTTTATTTCGTTATGTTGGCCTAACTAAGGGGGTGATAAACGGGGGGGTTATGTACTATTTTGTTTATTTTGATCACGATGATAGTTTGCACATTCATGACCTGGCCAATCTTTTACAATGCTGACCACTGTCCCTTTATGAGGTAATAACTCTGGAATGCTTCCATGGATCCTGGTGATTGACATTTTCTCGTGACATATTGTACTTCATGTTAGTGGTAAAATTTAATTCACATAACTTGCGTTTATTTGTGAAAAAAACGCAAATTTGGCGAAAATTTTGAAAATTTCGCAATTTTCCAACTTTGAATTTTTATGCCCTTAAATCAAAGCGATATGGCACACAAAAAACTTAATAAATAACATTTCACATATGTTTACTTTACATCAGCACAATTTTGGAACCAAAATTTTTTTTTTGTTAGGAAGTTATAAGGGTTAAAAGTTGACCAGTGATTTCTCATTTTTGCAACACCATTTTATTTTTACGGACCACATCACATTTGAAGTCACTTTGAGGGGTCTATATGATAGAAATTACCCAAAAGTGACACCATTCTAAAAACTGCACCCCTCAAGGTGCTCAAAACCATATTCAAGAAGTTTATTAACCCTTCAGGTGCTTCACAGAAATTTTTTTTTTCAGATCTGACGCTATGTCACGTTTGGCGAGCCCCTGACGTACCTAAACAGTGGAAACCCCCCCACAAGTAACCCCATTTTGGAAAATAGACCCCCCAAGGAACTTATCTAGATATGTGGTGAGAACTTTGAACCCACAAGGGCTTCACAGAAGTTTATAATGTACAGCCGTACAATTAAAAAATCATATTTTTTTCACAAATAATATTTTCACCCCCAATTTTTGTTTTCCCAAGAGTAACAGGACCCTAAAAGTTATTGTGCAATTTGTCCTGAGTAGGCTGAAACCAAATATGTGGGGGTAAAACACTGTTTGGGCACATGGCAGAGCTTGGAAGGGAAGGAGCACCATTTGACTTTTTCAACGCAGAATTGGCTGGAATTGAGATCAGACGTCTTGTTGCATTTGGAGAGCACCTGATGTGCCCAAACAGTGGAAACTCCCCAATTCTAACTCCAACCCTAACCCTAATTTCAGCCCTAACCCAATGGGAAAAAATGGAAATAAAATTAAAAAAATGTATTATTTTTCCCTAACTAAGGGGGTGATAACAGGGGGTTTGATTTACTATTTATGGCGGGTTTTTATTTTTGGCAGCTGTCACACGCTAAAAGACTCTTTTTATTGTAAAAAGATGGATTTTTGGTTCTTACCGTAAAATCTTTCTTGGAGCCTTCATTGGGGGACACAGATTACCATGGTGTATGCTGTTGCTGCTAGGAGGCTGACACTATGCAAAAACAAGAAAATTGACTCCTCCCTGGCAGTATACACCCACCAACAGATACCAAGTACCTCAGTTGGTGAAAAAGCAGTAGGAGAAGCCACGGAACTATAAACATATGTACCAACCCAACAAGGGACTCAAGGACCCAACACGGTACAACTTAAACAGGGCGGTTGCTGTGTCCCCCAGTCAAGGCTCCAAGAAAGAGATTTTACGGTAAGAACCAAAAATCCATCTTTCTTTATCGCCTTATTGGGGGACACAGATTACCATGGGACGTTCCAAAGCAGTCCCAAGGGCGGGAACAGCAATAAGGAACGAAAGAACAGGAAGGGCTTAGGTCGGCCGGTGCGCCACCGCCGCCTGCAGTACCTTTCTACCAACGACTGCATCAGACGAGGCCTGGGTTTGAACCCTGTAGAACCTCGCAAACGTGTGCAAAGACGACCAGGTCGTGGCCCTGCAAATTTACAGAGCCGAAGCCTGGTGTCGAACGGCCCACAAAGCTGCCACCGCCCGGGTGGAGTGAGCTCTCACTCCCGGAGGAGGCCGTTTTTCCTGAAGTCGGTATGCTTCCTGAATGGTAGAACGAATCCAGCGAGCGATCGTGGATTTGGATGCCGGAAGCCCTTTCCGGTGACCTTCAGAGATGACCAGCAATGAATCGGATTGACGAAATGAAGCGGTCCTAGCGAGATAAACACGCAAGCCTCTAACAACGTCCAGTTTGTGGAGTGACTTCTCAAGAGGGTGAGAAGGAGCAGGACAAAACGATGGAAGAACGATATCCTCGTTGATGTGGAAGGAGGATACCACCTTTGGGAGGAAAGAAGGAACGGGCCTAAGGACGACTTTATCCAGATGGAGCACCAGATAAGGAGAACGACATGACAAGGCCGCATGACAAGGCCGTTAATTCAGAAACTTCTGATGTATGAAATGGCGATCAAAAAGGGTACCTTCCATGACAGAAAAGACAAAGGAATGTCCTGGATGAGCTCAAACGGCGCTTTTTGGAGAGCGCTAAGGACGAGATTGAGATCCCACAGTTCTATCGGTGAATGATGAGGAGGGGCCACATGAGCGACTCCTTGGAGGAATGTCTTAACCTGCGGTAAGGAAGCGAGCTCTCTTTGAAAAAGGATAGACAAAGCGGAAACTTGGCCCTTGAGGGTACTGAGAGACAGACTCGAATCTAAGCCAGACTGGAGAAAACCCAGTATGGACGGAATGGAAAAGGACATTGGAAAGACTCATCGTCGCACCAACGGAAAAAAGCCTTCCAATGCCTATGGTAAATGCGGGAAGAGGCTGGTTTCCTAGCTTTGATCATCGTCTGAATCACCTGGTTGGAAAAACCTGATTCTCTTAGGATTGCGGCCTCAACGGCCATGACATTAAATTCAGAGACCGAGAATTCTTGTGGTAAAGGGGGCCTTGCGAGAGAAGATCTGGACGGTCTGGAAGCCTCCAGGGGATGTCCGCGAGCATGTTCACCAGTTCCGCATACCAAGGCCTTCTTGGCCAGTCTGGAGCCACAAGAATCACTGGCACGCCTTCCGATTTTTATCTTCTTGACCACTCTTGGGATCAAGGCAAGAGGTGGAAACAGATAAGGGAGTTGGAACTGGGACCACGGAATTACTAGGGCGTCGCAAGCGACGGCTAGAGGATCCCTAGACCTGGCTACGAAACGCGGAACTTTGTGGTTCATCCGATGCCATGATGTCGACATCCGGATAACCCCAGCGCTGGCATATCTGATCGAAGACTGTGGAATGAAGGGACCATTCGCCTGACGCTAGGCCTTGACGACTCAGAAAGTCAGCTGCCCAGGAATGTGAACAGCGGAGATTGCTGGAACGTACCGTTCTGCCCAGCGCAGTATCTTGGCCACTTCTGACATCACTTGGTTGCTGCGCGTGGTTTATGTACACCATAGCCGTGGCGTTGTCCGACTGAATGTGGATCGGCTTGCCGACGAGAAGAGGTTGCCAGCGAAGAAGGGCCAGGAAGATTGCTCTGATTTCGAGAAGATTGATAGGGAGAAGAGCTTCCTGTGGATTCCAGCGTCCTTGGGCCATTCTCTGATGGAAAACCGCTCCCCAACCTAGAAGGCTGGCATCGGTGGTAATGACTTGACACTTGAGTGGGAGGTAGGACCTCCCCTGGAGGACTGACGTAGGCATTGCCCACCAAGTCAGGGATTGCCTCACTCTGAGAGGGAGGAGAATGGGGCGGTCTAAGGCAAGATTCCATGCCTAGGAAGGTCAGACGCTGAGTGGGTCTGAGAATCGACTTTTCCTTGTTGACTAACCATCTGAGACAGCCGAGGGTATCCAGGGTTATGTGAAGACTTAGGAGACAGTCTTGACGGGACGAGCCTTTGATCAAGAGATCGTCCAGATAAGGGATGATGAGAATCCCCCTGGATCGAAGGATGGCCATGACCGTCGCCATCACCTTCGTGAAAACACGGGGAGCAGAGGCTAGGCCGAAGGGAAGAGCCGTGAACTGATAGTGATTTTCATGAATCGCAAACCGAAGATATTTCTGATGTTGCAAACAAACAGGGATGTGAAGATAAGCATCCCGTATGTCCACAGAGCAGAGGAATTCTCCGGGTTCCATTGAGGCTATCACCGATCGAAGAGACTCCATTTTGAAGTGGAGAATCTTCACATGGCGATTGAGCAATTTGAGGTCCAGGATTGGCTGAAGGGTCCTGTCTTTTTTTCGGGACTACGAAAAGATTTGAGTAGAACCCTGAAAACCGTTCGTCTGAGGGAAATGGGAACAATCACTCCGGCGGAAAGAAGGGAGGAGACGGCTTGAAAGAATCCCGGAATGTGGGACCGCTGTCTTGGAGGTCGAGACAGGAAAATACGTCTGTTTGGCTGGGAAGCAAATTCGATCTTGTATCCGGATGCGATGATTTCCCTGACCCAAGCGTTTTCGACAACAGACAGCCAAGCGTCCGCGAAAAAGGAAAGTCTGCCTCCCACCCTGGAAAAACTTCCAGGTGGGGGTGACCCGTCACTTAGAGGAGAACCTACCGGAACGGGCACCTGAAGACCTGGAGTATTGTCCTCTAGATCTCCAGCGGGGAGCGGGTTTGTAAGATGGTTTTTTCTGCTCTCGCTCCCTAGAGGCGGAAGGCCGATCTTGCTGGGTAGATCTTTCTGTGGGCGAGAAGGGACGAAAGGGCCTAAACGGCCGGAAACCCTTTCTGTTAAAGCGTTTTGGTCGAGACTGGGGGAGAGAAGTGCTCTTACCACCAGTGGCATCCGAAATTATTTGATCCAGCTTGGCTCCAAAGAGCCGAGAACCATGGAAAGGCAGATTGGTAAGCGACTTTTTAGAGGTGGTATCTGCGTTCCATGACTTAAGCCAAAGGACTCGGCGTACGGCTACTATGTTGCTGTTAGCCCTCGCTACGCACCCAGCCGCATCCAAGGAGGCGGCTAAGAGGTATTTACCCGCATGATTAATTTTATCTGCGAGGTCTGCCAACTCGTCCTGAGGAGCGGCCGCTAAGATGCCTCTGCGAAGAATTTTTGCCCAAGCTGAAATGACGTTCGCCACCCAGGAGGAGGCGAAAATAGGACAGAGAGAGGCGCCGGATGCCTCAAAAATAGACTTAGCCAGAGATTCTATCTGCCTGTCTGTTGGATCCTTAAGCGATGCCCCGTCCGGAAAGGATAGAACTGTGTTAGAGGCTATACGAGAGACGGGAGGATCCACTTCGGAGGCTTTGGTCCATTTTGTGAGCAGATCTACATCAAAGGGATACAGGACATCTAAGTACCTGCGGCCTGAAAAGCGTTGTTCAGGGTGCTCCCAATGTTTGGTTAGAGTAGTATCGAGCTCCTTGTGGTTTGGAAAGGTTCGGGATGGAGGCCTCACTCATTTAAATGGGACAGAACATTCCTGAGGAGGAGGCTTGTCCTGCTTAATTTCCAAGGTTTGGAAGATGGCAGAAAGAAGACTATCGACCATATTCCGTGTTTTAGATATGTTATCTGCTTCTCAACTAGATCCCGATTGGGGATCGTCGTCAGACCTAGGGTTGTCCTCTGAAGACAGAGAAGGACACCTGGGAGATGCAGACGGGCCTAGCGAACTGGAAGATGAGCCAGACAGAACACGCTTCCTAGAAATCCTACTCTGCCTGTCCCTCTGAAGGTCGCGGTCAGGTGCGGACGACTCACCCTGAGAGGTGGTCGGTGCACAGGTGGTTGTAGATAACTGATGCAAACGTTCTAAGACCTGGACCAGGGACTGAGAGACTTTAGTCAGATCGGAGACCGACTGCGACATTGCAACGGCCCACTCTGGGAGGTGGGAAGTACCCTCATCCCGGGGATCGGTGTGCTCCTGAGAGGCCGACATAACTGAAGGACTGCAGGACGGACAGAGGGGTGACGACTGACCCGAAGCCCACTTCTTTTTACAGCGTGCACAGGCGTAATGGGTAACGGTGGGCTTGAAAGACAGAGCCGTTGCAGGGTTGAGCATAGGAAAGATACACCTTATGGCTGCACTACACCGAAAAGTACTGCAGAGGGGAGCCAATTTGCCATTAAGCGCCGAGCCTACCGAGAATCTGACGAGCAGCCGGACCCTGACGTGTCCCCCAAGCAGCGCAGGAAGCAGAGAAAATTGCAGGAGGAAACTGGCTGTGAGCCCGGAGGGCGGAATTTGGCGCCCGGAGGAGATTGGGCAATAGCGGGGGGGGCGTGGTAAAAAGGGAGAGTGACATCCCCAAAAAAGAAAGACAAGCTGTGGTAGGGTGGAAAGGGTGCGAGAAAACGCGCACCAAGAAAGAGGAAAGCGTGCCCAGAGTAAAAGGAGCGCGCTCAGAGCGGGGAGAAGGAAGCGCGGCTGAAAGAGAAAGTGAAAGCGGTCTCCCTCCCCGCCCGAGCTTCTACACTGATACCCGCGGCGCTGCTAATTAAGGTGAGCCTGTGCTACCCTGCTATGTAAAAAAGACCCCCCTGAGCCCAGGAAGACCCCCGCGTTATGTGCCTCTGTATTAAAAGGGAGCGCAGCTGATATGAGAGATGCGCGGCTAGTAGAGGCGGGAGTTTCAAATGCAGACTGTGCTCCTGAGACATGCGGGGCTAAGGGATCGTTCAGGATCTTACCTGACGTCCCTGAAGAGTATGACCACAGGGGAGGATGACCACAGGGGCATGAATAGGGAACAGGCCGCTGGGAGAGGTCCTCTTACCCATGTCATGTAGAAGACGGCGTCCTTGTGTTGGGAGCGATGGCGACCGCCGTCTTCCTCTCAGCCCTGTCCCGGGATTGGGATGATGAGTTGTTTTGGCAAGGACCGGCCACCTGTTGTCCGCCCATAGCACCGAATGGTGATAGGGAAAAAGTCCTGCCTGCGGTACTGAGAGTTGCGATGTGGGCGACACCACACTGCTCACTCAGCCGCATGATATGGGAAATCAGGGTGATAGCTACACCCTGTTTCCCGACGGAGAACCTGAAAAATAAATTAGAAAAGATTAAAAGGTTCGGCTAAAAAACCTGAAAGAAAAAGGGATTATTAATCTGCGGATCTGGGGAGATCCCGGTCCGCCTCCTACAGACACTAAGCACAAACTGAGGTACTTGGTATCTGTCGGTGGGTGTATACTGCCGGGGAGGAGTCAATTTTCTTGTTTTTGCATAGTGTCAGCCTCCTAGCAGCAGCAGCATACACCATGGTATTCTGTGTCCTGCGGTTTTATTCTTCGGGTCAGTACAATTACAGCGGAACTTCATTTGTCGTTTTTCTACGTTTTGGCGCTTTTATGCAATGAAAACAATTTTATATAAAAAATTAATTATTTTTGCATCGCTTTATTCTGCGAGCTATATCTTTATTTTTTCGCTGATGACGCTGTATTGCGGCTCGTTTTTTTTTGGGACAAGATGACATTTTCAGCGGTACCATGGTTACTTATATCCGTCTTTTTGATCCTGCGTTATTGCACTTTTTGTTCGGCGTTATGATGATAAAGCTTTATTTTTTGGTTTGTTTTTTTATTTTTTAAGGGGTTCGCTAAGGGAGTTAACTAATGGGACAGTTTTATAGGGCGGGTCGTTATGGACGCGGCGACACCAAATATGTGTACTTTTATTGGTTTTTTTTTTGTTGTTTTTTTATTTCCAAAAAATGAATTTATTAGGGAATTTTTTTTAAAAATTTAGCTTTTTTTTTTTTTTTTTTTTTTTATAAATTATTTTTACTTTTTTTTTTTTTTCTTAGGCTAGTTTCACACTAGCGTTTCTGCCGTCTGCGCACGGCCGCCGATAAGCCCCGCCCCTCCTGACATCTCCTACTATCGCACACGGCTGCATGCGATCTGCGCATCCTATTTTTAACATAGGGTGCGCAGACTGTGCGCTAGTAGGATTTTTGAGTGCGCTGCGCACTTTTGAAGGTGCGCAGAGCGTGCCAAAATGCAACATGCTGCCTTCGGCGCACCTTCAAAAGTGCGCAGCGCACACAAAAATCCTACTAGCGCACGGCCAGCACACAGTCTGCGCACCCTATGTTAAAGATAGGGTGCGCCGATCGCATGCAGCCGTGTGCGATAGTAGGAGGAGATAGCCTTACAATGTCCCAGGGGGGACATAACTGTCATGTGACAGATTGCTGTAACAGATCAGCGATCTGTCACAGGCACTGCAGAAGGCTTCCTCATGCTTGCAAAGCACAGGCACTGAGGAAGCCAGCTAACTGCAGGCCCCCGAAGATCAACGCCGCCATTTTGGATCCAGGGACCTGCAGGGAAGGAGACCCACGCAGCAGCGCTGCACATTGCGCTGCTGTGGGAAGCACGGAGGGAGCCCCCTCCCTCACGATGCTTCCCTAAACCCCTGGTACACTGCGATTGTGTTTGATTGCAGTGTGCCAGGGGCTAACGTGTCGGGGGCGCGCCCCTAACACACAGTGCTGGGTGTCAGCTGTGATAATCAGTTGACACCCGGCCGCGATCAGCTGCGCTCACCACGTGGGCGCCGCTGATCGCTATGACATACTATCTCGTCCCTGGGAACTAAGTCCCAGGGCACATGGATGGGATAGTATGTCATATGGCAGAAAGGGCTTGGCACTGTGTTGACAAACTGCTCCTGCGAGAATTTCCACACCACTGGTTCCATAACCAGATCAATATAATGCTGAAATGTTAGTGTACCTGGAATGTAGACACTGGCTTCGGCTACCGTATGCCACCCCATACCATAATCGCTGGACTAGAACTGTTTTGTTGACGTTCCCTTGTCAAGGCCTCTTTGGCATTGCCCACATGGTCTTTTCAGATTCAAAGACTAGTGAGTAGTGGTCAATTCCTGTGTTGCACAAAATGATTTTAGTGTATTATACAAAGTGAAACTAATGTCACATCCTAAGACTAATGCACTAGACGGTGTCTACACACCCATCAGAACACATTTGTATGTCATTGGGCTACGAGCCAGTAGTTCCATCAACCTCGTGTAAGGCTATCATGGTGCAAAGCAAGACTGCAATGGAGGCTGGGATAGAAGTCTGTCTTTAGTGAGGAGTCTTGCATGCCAAGACATGTACATTTTTCCATTTCTGCATGTGATGCTCCTACTTGGCACTTAATGAATTGAGATGCTTTGAAAACTTTGTTTCCATTTTTTCACAGTTTGAGTATAGTTAACCCCTTCATGACCTGCTGCCTGCTTTTATTTTTATTTACCATGCAAACTGGATAATTGTTTGGGAGGCTTTGCATCCACAGGTCTTTCGACGGTGCTGTTCCATCATGCACTGCTATGTATAACTAATATCACAATCTCCTGTAAACGCCAGCCACGATCTAGTTTTCACAGAATGATTGTGGTAACAGGCACAGGGAACAATCAGCAGGCCCCCTGCCGGCTGTCGTATCATACGTGGAATGACTCACTTCTATGTCAGCATTGTAGATTCACTCTCAAGGCATCAAAACTATGAATTAACACATGTGGAATTATATAATTAACAAAAAAGTGTGAAACAACTGAAAATACTGTATGTTATACTAGGTTCTTCAAAGTAGCCACCTTTTGCTTTGATTACTGCTTTGCATTAATCTTGGCATTCTGTTGATGAGCTTCAAGAGGTAGTCACCGGAAATGGTTTTCACTTCACAGGTGTGCCCTGTCAGGTTTAATGAGTGGGATTTCTTGCCTTATAAATGGGGTTGGGACCATCAGTTGTGTTGTGCAGAAGTCTGGTGGATACACAGCTGATAGTCCTACTGAATAGACTGTTAGCTGCTTTTTTCTTGCCATAATACAAATTCTAAGCAAAGAAAAACATAATAGGCCCTATTCTGGCCCCTACCTGAACCATGCGCCAAATCTGATGCTCCGAGAGAGTATGAAGGGACTATCATGAGCCTTCTGAGGAACTCCCATGTTAGGAGGGAAGCGAGGCGATATGAAGCTTTAATCAGCATTAAGCTAAGTTTCAAGTTGTTTATATTGGCTGATCTAAAATTTGGGCATGTTGCAATATGAGGGCATACAGTAATTATTGGGTTGACACCTACATATGTCTATGGGGGTGAATATGTTTCTCTCTCACCCATGACAGCACCACGGAGCGGGTCCGCGGTGCTGTCATGGGTTCCGAGAAACACAGTTATCGGTGGGTAACTAAGGTATTTTCAAATATGTTATGCTATAATAGATACCCCCAGGAGTATTAATCCAGTCATTTATTTAGATTATTGCCAAGGGACATGGTTTTGATAAGAGATTTATTGCTACGTCACATATGCTCTTCTCCGTAAGGGTTTGAGAGCCTTTTTACATATGATAGCCCTCAAGTAGTTGCCTATGGGATTTAGGAGGTTATTGGTCAACAGTCCATTTAATCCCTATATTGTAGTACCCTCAAGTCTCCTGTTTGTGAGACTAATTTGTTTATATGGAATTTAGGGACAATAAGGGATAGCCGACGCGGAGCGGCGGCACCAATACAAATCAGGGTGAAAAAGCTCCGCTGGTAGGTAGGGACTGTAATAAATAGAGAATCCAGTTAGGAAATTTCCCTCCTCCTGCTCTCCCCATAAAATAATTATTTTCTTCGGTTACTGGTTGTATCTGTTTTACATAAGTTTTGGTGGTGTGTGTTAATCGAAGTCTATTTGAATTGTTATTTATTGGACTGTGTAAAATTGACCAGGTAGTTTTCTTTGTTTGATTGGTCATTTTTTACTCATCTGGAGAAAGTATTAAACAGGGTGAGTAGGGTCAGCCACCGAGGAGCGGGGGCGCCATTTGCGTTTCAAGATGGTGCCAACCTCCGCTGTCAGGTAGGGGCCAGTATAGGGCCTATTAGGGATATGTAGGCCATTGTCCCCCTATCCTGCCTTGTTCTCCAATACACTAATTGGTTTGGAGTTTTTTGATCAGCACCAAGTTGCTTGGTTTGTGTTTGTTCTGTTTTGTGGTTTTATAATAAAGTATATACATTTTTAAAAATTAGTTTTTGTTTAGGAGCCGGTATATATAACTAATTTTCTTTGAAATCTCTTTTTGATGAGTTCATCCGAGTCACCAGCCTCAGAAATCGCAGATTAACAGCAGCTCAGATTAGAGACCAGGTCAATGCTACACAGAGTTCTAGCAGCAGACACATCTCTACAACAACTGTTAAGAGGAGACTTGTGCAGCAGGCCTTCATGGTAAAATAGCTGCTAGGAAACCACTGCTAAGGACAGGCAACAAGCAGAAGAGACTTGTTTGGGCTAAAGAACACAAGGAATGAACATTAGACCAGTGGAAATCTGTGCTTTGGTCTGATGAGTCCAAATTTGAGATCTTTGGTTCCAACCACCGTGTCTTTGTGCGACGCAGAAAAGGTGAACGGATGGACTCTACATGCCTGGTTCCCACCGTGAAGCATGGAGGAGGTTTGATGGTGTGGGGGTGCTTTGCTGGTGACACTGTTCGGGATTTATTCAAAATTGAAGGCATACTGAACCAGCATGGCTACCACAGCATCTTGCAGCGGCATGCTATTCCATCCGGTTTGTGTTTAGTTGGACCATCATTTATTTTTCAACAGGACAATGATCCAAAACACACCTCCAGGCTGTGTAAGGGCTATTTGACCAAGTAGGAGAGTAATGGGGTGCTGCGCCAGATGACCTGGCCTCCACAGTCACCAGACCTGAACCCAATCGAGATGGTTTGGGGTGAGCTGGACCGCAGAGTGAAGGCAAAAGGGCCAACAAGTGCTAAGTATCTCTGGGAACTCTTTCAAGACTTTTGGAAGACCATTTCTGGTGACTACCTCTTGAAGCTCATCAAGAGAATGCCAAGAGTGTGCAAAGCAGTAATCAAAGCAAAAGGTGGCCACTTTGAAGAACCTAGAATATAAGACATATTTTCAGTTGTTTCACAGTTTTTTGTTAATTATATAATTCCAGATGTGTTAATGCATAGTTTTGATGCCTTCAGAGTGAACCTACAATTTTCATGGTCATGCAAATAAAGAAAACTCTCTGAATGAGAAGGCGTGTCCAAACTTTTGGTCTGTACTGTATGTATGTGTGTATATACACTCACTGGCCACTTTATTAGGTACACCTGTCCAACTGTGTGTTAAGACTTAATTTCTAATCAGCCAATCACATGGCGGCAACTCAGTGCATTTAGGCATGTAGACATGGTCAAGACAATCTCCTGCAGTTCAAACCGAGCATCAGTATGGGGAAGAAAGGTGATTTGAGTGCCTTTGAACGTGGCATGATTGTTTTTGCCAGAAGGGCTGGTCTGAGTATTTCAGAAACTGCTGATCTACTGGGATTTTCACGCACAACCATCTCTAGGGTTTACAGAGAATGGTCCGAAAAAGAAAAAAAATCCAGTGAGCGGCAGTTCTGTGGCCGGAAATGCCTTGTTGATGCCAGAGGTCAGAGGAGAATGGGCATACTGGTTCGAGCTGATAGAAAGGCAACAGTGACTCAAATTGCCACCCGTTACAACCAAGGTAGGCAGAAGAGCATCTCTGAAAGCACAGTGCGTCGAACTTTGAGGCAGATGGGCTACAGCAGCAGAAGACCACACTGGGTACCACTCCTCTCAGCTAAGAACAGGAAACTGAGGCTACAATTTGCACAAGCTCATCGAAATTGCACAGTAGAAGATTGGAAAAACGTTGCCTGGTCTGATGAGTCTCGATTTCTGCTGCGACATTCGGATGGTAGGGTCAGAATTTGGCGTAAACAACATGAAAGCATGGATCCATCCTGCCTTGTATCAACGGTTCAGGCTGGTGGTGGTGGTGTCATGGTGTGGGGAATTTTTTCTTGGCACTCTTTGGGCCCCTTGGTACCAATTGAGCATCGTTGCAACGCCACAGCCTACCTGAGTATTGTTGCTGACCATGTCCATCCCTTTATGACCACAATGTACCCAACATCTGATGGCTACTTTCAGCAGGATAATGCGCCATGTCATAAAGCTCGAATCATCTCAGATTGGTTTCTTGAACATGACAATGAGTTCACTGTACTCAAATGGCCTCCTCAGTCACCAGATCTCAATCCAATAGAGCATCTTTGGGATGTGGTGGAACGGGAGATTCGCATCAGGGATGTGCAGCCGACAAATCTGCGCCAACTGTGTGATGCCATCATGTCAATATGGTCCAAAATCTCTGAGGAATGCTTCCAGCACCTTGTTGAATCTCTGCCACGAAGAATTGAGGCAGTTCTGAAGGCAAAAGGGGGTCCAACCCCTTACTAGCATATATATATATAACACACACACACACTATATAATCGTTTTATTCTATCTATTTGTAACTGAAATCCCCCGCTGATTGGACAGGCGGAGTCCGGCCGCGAATTGGCACGGAATTCGAACGACGCACGCCACCGCTACCGTCGGGAGATCTGCGCTAGCCGCTGATCTCCCGACGGTTGTCGCGGATCATCTCCTGCCGCCTGGGTTTTCCGCAATTAGCGATATTGGCTTAGAATTTAAAGGGGATCTGTCACCCCATTTTTGACCTATCAGCTGCAGCCACCGCCATTAGCGGCTTATCTACAGCATTTTGTAATGCTGTAGATAAGCCCCCGATGAAACCTGAAAGAAAAGGAAAACGAGTTAGATTATACTCACCCCAGCGTTTGGTCCGATCCGATGGGTGTCACCGTCCCGTCCGGCGCCTCCCATCTTCATACGATGACATCCTCCTCTTTGCTTCTCCACCGGCTCCTGCGCACGCGTACTTTATCGGCCCTGTTGAGAGCAGAATACTGCAGTGCGCAGGCGCCGGACCTCTCTGACCTTTTCCGGCGCCTGCTCACTACAGTACTTTACTCTGCCCTCAACAGGGCAGATAAAGTACGTGTGCGAAGGAGTCGAGGGAGAAGCAAGGAGGAGGACATCATCGTATGAAGATGGGAGACGCCGGACCAAGACACCCATCGCACCCGCCCCCGGTGAGTAATCTAACGTGTTTTTCTTATTTTTCAGGTTTCATCGGGGGCTTATCTACAGCATTACAGAATGCTGCAGATAAGTCCCTGATGGCGGTGACCCCAGCTTATGGGGTAAAAATGGGGTGACAGATTCCCTATAAATAAACTACATACATATTCTAGAATACCCGATGCGCTAGAATCGGGCCACCATCTACAGTCATGGCCAAAAGTTTAGAGAATGACACAAATATATTTTCACATGATCTGCTGGCCTCTGGTTTTTATGTGTGTTTGTCAGATGTTTTTATCACATACAGAAATATAATTGCAATCATATTATGAGTAACCAAAGGTTATATTGACAGTTAGAATGAGTTAATGCAGCAAGTCAATATTTGCAGTGTTGACCCTTCTTCAGGACCTCAGCAATTCTCCCTGGCATGCTGTCAATCAACTTCTGGATCAAATCCTGACTGATAGCAGTCCATTCTTGCAAAATCAATGCTTTTATTTTGTCTGAATTTGAAGGTTTTTGTTTGTCCACCCGTCTCTTGATGATTGACCACAAGTTCTCATTGGGATTAAGATCTGGGGAGTTTCCAGGCCATGGTCCCAAAATCTCTGTTTTGTTCCCTGAGCCATTTAGTTATCACCTTTGTTTTATGGCAAGGTGCTCCATCATGTTGAAAAAGGCATTGTTGATCGCCAAAATGCTCTTGGACGGTTGGGAGAAGTTGCTCTTGGAGGACATTCTGGTACCATTCTTTATTCATGGCTGTGTTTTTAGGCAAGACTGAGAGAGAGCCCATTCCCTTGGCTGAGAAGCAACCCCACACATGAATGGTTTCAGGATGCTTGACAGTTGGCATGAGATAAGACTGGTGGAAGCGCTCACCTGGTCTTCTCCGAATAAGCCGTTTTCCAGATGTCTCAAACAATCGAAAAGGGGATTCATCAGAGAAAATGACTTTACCCCAGTCCTCAGCAGTCCACTCCCTGTACCTCTTGCAGAATATCAGTCTGTCCATGATGTTTTTTTCTGGAGAGAAGTGGCTTCTTTGCTGCCCTCCTTGAGACCAGGCCTTGCTCCAAGAGTCTCCGCCTCACAGTGCATGCAGATGCACTCACACCTGCCTGCTGCCATTCCTGAGCAAGCTCTGCACTGCTGGTAGCCCGATCCCGCAGCTGAAACACTTTTAAGAGACGGTCCTGGCGCTTGCTGGTCTTTCTTGGGCGCCCTGGAGCCTTTTTGGCAACAAGGGAACCTCTCTCCTTGAAGTTCTTGATGATGCGATAGATTGTTGACTGAGGTGCAATCTTTCTAGCTGCGATACTCTTCCCTGTTAGGCCATTTTTGTGCAGTGCAATGATGACTGCACGTGTTTCTTTAGAGATAGGCATGGTTAACAGAAGAGAAACAATGATGCCAAGCACCAGCCTCCTTTTAAAGTGTCCAGTGGTGTCATACATACTTAATCATGACAGATTGATCTCCAGCCCTGTCCTCATCAACACCCACACCTGTGTTAATGGAGCAATCACTGAAACGATGTTAGCTGGTCCTTTTAAGGCAGGGCTGCAATGATGTTGAAATGTGTTTTGGGGGATAAAGTTCATTTTGTAGGCAAATATTGACTTTGCAAGTAATTGCTGTTAAGCTGATCACTCTTTATAACATTCTGGAGTATATGCAAATTGCCATTAGAAAAAATGAAGCAGTAGACTTTGTAAAAATCAATATTTGTATCATTCTCTAAACTTTTGGCCATGACTGTAGTGTGTATATACCCGATGCGTTAGAATTGGGCCACCATCTAGTGTGTGTATATATGTATATGTGTGTGTGTATATGTGTGTATATATATATATATATATATATATATATATATATATATATATGTGTATATATATATATGTATGTATATATATAATGTATGTATATTTATATTTATATATATATATATATATATATATATATATATATGTATGTATATATATATTATATAATGTATATGTATGTATGATTTATATGAGAGAGTTTTTCCCGTCTCCCATGACGGCACACCTGAGAGAGGGGATCCACCCAGTCAGGACAGGAACCCTACTGAATATAAAATAGCGGTACCTCTCCCTCGCTTCAGTTGGGTTTCCTGTCCCGACAGGGACCTGTGTGCTGAAGACTGCGTGTTAAGATGTCAGCACCTGCCCACCCCCGTGCCAGCGTGCAAGATCAGGCAGAGTCTGTGCGCTGGGCGTCGAGGGTGGAAGCGCTGTCCGCAGGTCCCCCGGGGGCTCGGCGGGCGTCAACGCAGCACGGTCAGGGGTCCAGGGACTCTTCTGTGGCTGCCGCGCCGCCCTCCCCCCCCCCCCCCTCTGCCGATGTCCAGGAGGAGCGGCTGCTTCCGGGTCGCTCCCCTCTGACGTCACACGCAAGGCATGCTGGGAATGGGCGTGCCCGCGTGACGTCAGGGGAGGCGCCGGATCCAAGATGGCAGCGCCCATGAAAAAACGCCGGCCGGCAAAAGATCATCCCAGCGGGGGGGAGGGGCTGTCAATGGGCACCGGAGGAGGCGGAGAGTGCAGTATATCACTCTTAAAAAGCGGGATGACCACAGAAGACGTACTCATTCCCAATGCTTCACAATGGAAGTGGGGCAAGAAGAGCAGCAGCAAGAACTCTCGCCAGATGCCTTGCCGAGCCGCCAGCATACCAGGAGCAGCCGCTCGAGTGGTGGGAGCTGCAGTCCTAAACACGACCAGCATGACTTGAGACGTCTAGAAAAAACGTCACGAGTGCATCTGAGGAGCCTCCGAGATCGGTACCCTTGATTGACAGTGGTGGTGAGTGATCTACGTGAATGTCACCCTTATGGTAACGGGGTTCCATTTTTCTGTTTGATCAGTAGGGGTCGAGGAAGTCTAGCGGCAAAGAATAGAAAATGCGCCCTATGCAGAGACCCGCTGGCAGAGCAGTGGCAGAAAGAGCTCTGTGCTGACTGTATAAACAAAACCATACGGGATGAAACCCCTGATTTGGTGACTAGCCTTAGGGCTATAATACAAGAGGAGGTGAAAGGCTCCCTAAAGGCAGCCCTTAAAAAGACAGATAAAAGCAGCCGCAAAAGGAATTCTGATTCAGAGGCCTCGCTACTGTAGAAAGGTCGGGAAAGATCCCTATCCCCCTCCACCTCCTCTTCCTCTACTCAGTCTTCAGAATCCTCCTCGGACAGCAATATATGGGGCCGTCCGTGTTTCCCAACAGGGTAGGTGGAAAAGCTGGTCAAAGCTATCAGGTCTACAATGGGCCTTAAGGAGGAAAAGACTCCTAAATCATTTTGGAGGATGTTATGTTTGGAGGACTGGAGGAAAGGAAAAAAACGCACCTTCCGTGTAAATGATAAGATAAAGGCCTTAATTGACAGGGAATGGAAAAAACCTGAGAGGTCGGGTGCCTTACCTTCTACATCGAAAAGGAGGTACCCATTTGAACAAAAAGACTCAGAAACTTGGGAAAAGTCCAAAAGATTGATGATGCCGTAGCGAAATCCTCAAAAAAGGTATCTCTACCGTTAGTGGACTCTGGCGTGCTGAAAGACCCGCTTGATAAAAAAGCAGATGTTTCCTGCTACATATCTGGGAAGCATTGGCAGGTGGATTAAAACTGGTAATAGCTGGTACTTGTATCGCTCGTGCCCTCATGGTCTGGCTACAACAAATAGAGGACCAGATCAGGGATAAAGTTCCTAGGGATGAAATACTGTCTAATCTGACACTGGTACATGGAGCAGTAGCTTTCCTAGCGGACACCTCAGCAGATTCCGCGAGATTAACAGCTAGAGCTGCAAGCTTGTCAAATGCGGCAAGACGAGCCCTGTGCCTTAAAGGGTGTCTGGGGGATTTGCCATCGAAACATAGACTGTGTTCCATTCCATGTGATGGCCAATTCCTCTTCGGGAAGAAACTAGAGGAAATTTTGGAGCATGCGGGGGATAGGAAGAAAGGTTTTCCCCGATTCTCGGGAGAACCCAAAATGCAGCTCTTTCGGAGGAGAAGATTTAACAGGGATCGTCCTCCAGGAGATAGGAAAAATTGGGACTTTAAAGAAAGGAGATGTTCGGGCTATATGTTTAAAGGGCCCTCTACTTCCTCCAAAAAATCTCCCCAATGACATCAGGTCAGAGGTAGGGGGAAGGCTTTCTCTCTTCCTTTCCACCTGGGCAAATATCTCCCCCAGTACATGGGTCCTAAGCATAACCAAGGATGGTTTAAAAATAAAATTCACCCGTCCACCCAGGCGAGCATTTATAATGACACCTCGAAGGAAAGCCCAAGAGAAACAACTGGCCCTGGAGACGCAAGTCTTGGGACTAGTGCAAAAACAAGTCCTACAGCAAGTCCCAGTTCAAAAAGAAGGAAAGGGGTTTTACTCCCCCCTCTTTTAATACAAAAACCAGACGGCTCTTGGAGGACCATAGTCAATCTGAGGCTAAATCAGTGGGTAGACAATTGCTCCTTCAAAATGGAGTCAATATGGCCACAAAAATCCTCTTTCAGCACTGCCTCATGGCAGTGATAGACTTAAAAGATGCCTACTATCATATCCCAATCCATCGGGAGTATCAAAAGTACTTGAGAGTAGCGCTCTATGTCCAAGGTCAGATCAAACACTACCAATACGCAGCCCTTCCGTTCGGCCTGTCAACAGCCCCCAGAGTTTTCACCAAGGTGATAGCCGAAGTAATGTCATTTCTTCGTCCCCGGAACATAGTGATCGTCTCATACCTGGACGACTTTCTTGTAGTAAGGAGGTCGGAGACCCATTGCACACACCAAGTGAAGGAAGTGATATCAACTTTAATAGGGCTAGGATGGATAGTAAACATCCCCAAGTCGAGATTAACACCAGTAAAGGTGCAATCCTTCCTAGGGTTAACACTGGACTCCGAGCGACAGCGCTGCCTCCTACCAGAGAACAAAGTGACCAAGATAAGGGGCCTAGCTCGCACAGCAATACAAAGGCCAGCTATGACACTGAGGAACGCAATGTCCCTTTTAGGCTAGTTGACATCATGCATACCCGTGGTAGCATGGGCACAGTACCACTTAAGACAACTGCAGTGGGAAGTTCTGTCAGCGCAGAAACAATTGAAAGGGCGTTTAGAGGGCGAACTATGCCTCTCCATGGAGGTAAGAGATTCCCTACTCTGGTGGACTATAGAAGAGTATCTAACAGCCGGTGTCCCGTGTCAGAAACCAGTCGAGGACATCATTACAACCAACACAAGTGCCACAGGGTGGGGCGCACACCTGAGATCCCACTCGATACAGGGAGCCTGGTCCTCGCTAAAAAAGGATTACGGTTCAAATGTAAAAGAACTATGGACAATAGAAAAAGCCGTGAAACATTTTCTCCCCCTGCTTCGGGGCCGCCACACTCGAGTCATGACAGACAATCGTGCAGTGGTAGCTTACATCAAACACCAGGGGGGAACGAGATCTCGGGGCCTCATGGAAAAAGAGATATCAAATCTACATTTCCAGTTAGCAGAGCAACATCTGTTGTCCATCACGGCACTGCATATAAGGTGTAACGAAAATACACAAGCAGACTTCCTGAGTCGCAGGCATCTAAGACAGGGGGAATGGTCCCTAAACCCCCAAGTTTTCCAACAAATAGTTTAAGCTTGGGGCAGACCGGAAATAGACCTGTTCGCCACCTCACGCAACAGGAGGGTCAGGAAGTTCTGCTCACTGAATCCAAAAGAAAATTTCTTCACAGTAGATTCCCTGGAAGTTCTCCCTGGCCTACGCGTTCCCCCCCGATAATAGTGATCCCTGTAGTAGTCTGGAAAATCAGGGAGGATTGAGCGAGAATAATTCTTATAGCTCTGTTTTGGCCGAGGAGACCTTGGTTCTCCCTTCTGAGACTCATGTCAGTGACAGATCCATGGATGTTACCGGAGGTTCCAGACCTGCTCTCCCAGGGACCAGTGGTCCACTCTCAGGTGAAGGGCTTCCATCTGGCAGCCTGGAATTTGAGAGGGCGCTACTGAGTCGCCCGGGATTCTCACCAGGGTTAGTCTCCACCCTGTTGAAGAGTAGGAAACCTATAATATCCCAAATCTATGATAGAATGTGGAAAAAGTTCCTAGACTTCCTGGAGGAACCTTTAGGGGATAAAGCTCCAGTGGTACCTATCCTAGAATTCCTATAGTCGGGGCTGCAACTCGGGTTAGCTACTAACACCCTCAAAGTCCAGGTCTCAGCTCTGGGGTCCCTATATAACTGCAACCAAGCATCCAATAGGTGGGTGTCCCGGTTCATAAAGTCCTGTGGTAGGTCGAGGCTGGTCATTATCCCAAAGATACCACCCTGGGACCTGAATCTAGTCTTGGAGGCTTTAACCAAAGATCCCTTTGAACCACTGCAAGAGCTGTCACCAAAACTACTCAACTTAAAACTGTATTACTGGTAGCCTTAACATCGGCCCGTACAGTGAGCGACCTACAAGCTCTATCTACAGTCAGGTCCATATATATTTGGACAGAGACAACATTTTTCTAATTTTGGTTCTAGACATTACCACAATGAATTTTAAACAAAACAATTCAGATGCAGTTGAAGTTCAGACTTTCAGCTTTCATTTGAGGGTATCCACATTAAAATTGGATGAAGGGTTTAGGAGTTTCAGCTCCTTAACATGTGCCACCCTGTTTTTAAAGGGACCAAAAGTAATTGGACAATTGACTCCAAGGCTATTTCATGGACAGGTGTGGGCAATCCCTTCGTTATGTCATTCTCAATTAAGCAGATAAAAGGCCTGGAGTTGATTTGAAGTGTGGTGCTTGCATTTGGAAGGTTTTGTTGTGAAGGAAACTTCGGTCAAAGGAGCTCTCCATGCAGGCGAAACAAGCCATCCTTAAGCTGAAAAAACCCATCCGAGAAATTGCTACAACATTAGGAGTGGCAAAATCTACAGTTTTGTACATCCTGAGAAAGAAAGGAAGAAAGCACTGGTGAACTCATCAATGCAAAAAGACCTGGGCGCCCACGGAAGACAACAGTGATGGATGATCGCAGAATAATCTCCATGGTGAAGAGAAACTCCTTCACAACAGCCAACCAAGTGAACAACACTCTCCAGGAGGTAGGCGTATCAATATCCAAATCTACCATAAAGAGAAGACTGCATGAAAGTAAATACAGAGGGTTCACTGCACGGTGCAAGCCACTCAGCATCAAGCATAAAAAGGCTAGACTGGACTTGGCTAAAAAGCATCTAAAAAAGCCAGCACAGTTCTGGAAGAACATTCTTTGGACAGATGAAACCAAGATCAACCTCTACCAGAATGATGGAAAGATAAAACTATGGCGAAGGCATGGTACAGCTCATGATCCAAAGCATACCACATCATCTGTAAAACACAGCGGAGGCAGTGTGATGGCTTGGGCATGCATGGCTGCCAGTGGCACTGGGTCACTAGTGTTTATTGATGATGTGACACAGGACAGAAGCAGCCGAATGAATTCTGAGGTATTCAGAGCCATACTGTATGCTCAGATCCAGCCAAATGCAGCCAAACTGATTGGTCGTTGTTTCATACTACAGATGGACAATGACCCAAAACATAAAGCCAAAGCAACCCAGGAGTTTATTAAAGCAAAGAAGTGGAATATTCTTGAATGGCCAAGTCAGTCATCTGATCTCAACCCAATTGAGCATGCATTTCACTTGTTAAAGACTAAACTTCAGACAGAAAGGCCCACAAACAAACAGCAACTGAAAACCACCGCAGTGAAGGCATGGCAGAGCATCAAAAAGGAGGAAACACAGCGTCTGATGTCCATGAGTTCAAGGCTTCAGGCAGTCATTGCCAACAAAGGGTTTTCAACCAAGTACTAGAAATGAACATTTTATTTACAATTATTTAATCTGTCCAATTACTTTTGGTCCCTTTAAAAACAGGGTGGCACATGTTAAGGAGCTGAAACTTCTAAACCCTTCATCCAATTTTAATGTGGATACCCTCAAATGAAAGCTGAAAGTATGAACTTCAACTGCATCTGAATTTTTTTTGTATAAAATTCATTGTGATAATGTCTAGAACCAAAATTTAAAAAAAGTCTGTCCAAATATATATGTACCTAACTGTATATGCCCTCCATATACGCAGATCTTGGATGACCGAATGATTCTAAGACCAGACCCGGCCTACCTCCTCAAGGTGGTCCAGAAGTTTCATAGGACTCAGGAGATCTCCTTGCCATCATTCTGTAATAATCCTAGAAACCCGGGGGAGCAAAAGTTCCATACATTGGATGTAAGGAGGGCCATATTACAATATACAGTATGTCGATAACTAGTCAGTGGAGGACAGATCAGTCCCTGTTTGTAGCCTTTCAGGGTAGTAGAAAAGGATACGGGGTAGCTAAGAGTACCATTGCCAGATGGATCAGGGAGGCCATTATGTTATCCTACTCTGCAAGTGGCACTCTGGTTCCAGAAGGCAGCAAGGCTCACTCCACCAGAGCCGTGGCTACCTCCTGGGCAGAGAAGGCTGAGGTATCGATTGAGCAGATTTGTAAAACCGCTACTTGGTCCTCACTTTCAACCTTTTTTAAGCACTACCGACTTGATCTATCTTCCTCTACTGACCTAACTTTTGGCAGAAGGGTACTACAAGCGGTCGTCCCTCCCTACGGTGTCTTATTTTGCAAAAGTCTCTCAGGTGTGCCGTCATGGGAGACGGGAAAACACCAAGGTTACTTACCGGTAGCCGGTTTTTCCTGAGTCCATGACGGCACCTGTATATTCCCCCCCCTTATCACTCCTTTGGTGTGCACTATAGTTTGGGTGCTTGTTTAGTTAAATATAATGTGGTGAGAGTTTTTACCATGTGTACTAACCCGGGGGGCCTCTCATGCTCTGTAAACCAACTGAAGCAAGGGAGAGGTACCGCCCTTTTATCTTCAGTAGGGCTCCTGTCCTGCCTGGAGGGATCCCCTCTCTCAGGTGTGCCGTCATGGGCTCCGGAAAAAACGGCTAAAGGTAACCTTGGTGTTTTTGTAGGGTTTCTTAGGTCATGAAAGTTTAATCTTTAAAATCACAGTAAACTGATGTATAGGTCCTGGAACATCCCATAGGTTAATAAAATGTTCAGTTCACTGGAATTGCTGCATCCCATTTGTGTTGACCATTGGTGACTGTTTGATCAGATCCTTAGAGGTGTGCAACCCCAATTTTAAATTGTAAATGCTGCTGCCTTTAACTGCTGATGTGTAGGTCTGGATGTGACACTGATTATTTTTTGCATATAGCAGGCAGCTAGATGTACTTAAAGGGAATCTGTCAGCAAGTTTTCACTGCCTTATCTGTGAGCAGCCTGATGTAGACAAAGAAAATCTGAATCCAACGATGCATCATGTAAGTTGCTGGGTGCAGCCGTTCGGACACAATCACAGCTTTTAGATTTAGAATGAAGCAGAGCTGAGAAAGCTAACCCAGCGCACACCAGGCTCTTGTGTACAAAGTCCATAGATGATCACAGAAGGGGGAATGTGGGACCAAGGCTAGTCAAAGCAATGATAAACTACTTGTTCTAAAACAATCAATGTAAGCAAAAAAAAAAAACAAAACCTTGTGCTACCTTCAGATTGCATAGCTGACAGATTCCCTAAACTGTCTGTTGTATGGGAGGTGTATATTCATCCTTTTTGTCTTTTTTTTTCATAGTAATGTGGTGGAGAAGTGCGTGACACATGCCTCTCGCACAGAGCGGGCAATGTTAATTGATGAAGTTTGTTCGATGAATGACGGGCCTCACAGTGCCTTATACACCATGATGAAGGATCAGTATGCCAACTATGTGGTGCAAAAAATGATTGATGTAGCAGAGCCGGCACAGCGTAAAATTGTCATGCACAAGGTAAATGGAAAAGTCCTACAAGTAATCTTTTAGCTGAAGGGTCTTTGCCCTTCTTTAATATATAAACTAAAACCAAAGAGCCTTTTATGCTTTTAAACAAGACAACAGACCACCCCTTGATGCCCAGAGAAACAAACACGCCACAAACATTTTCTTAAATGCTTCAGAAAACTTTAATTTTTATTAATATCAGAAGTAAAACATTTCATCTTTAAAGGGGTTTACCCACGAACAGAAGTTAATTTTAGTCAATAGATCTTGGAATAATAATCATTTCCACCATTGGATGTGTTTAAATGTTCCTGTGCTGAGATAATCTTATAAATGTGCCCTGCTGTGTACTGTGTAATGGCCGTGTCTGACCGTGCAGGAGCATGGCCTGGTCATATCACAGCTCCTAGGCAGGGGAGGAGGAGGCAAGAGAGTATACAGACAGGACAGTACGGGATCACAGCTGATTCTTTCTGTGAAGTAAAACATTTCCCGGCCTGTTTTTAAGCAATTGTTTACCTCACAGTGAGAATCAGCTGTGTTCCCCTACTGTAATGTCTGTATACTCTATTGCTTCCTCCCTGGGAGCTGTGCTATGATCAGACCATGTTCCTGCACGGTCAGACACGGCCATTACACAGTAAACCGCAAGGGCACATTTATAAGATTATCTCAGCACAGGAACATTTAAACACATCCAATGGTGGAAATTATTATTATTCCAAGATGTATTGATTAAAATGAACTTTTGTTCATAGGAAAACCCCTTAAGATAACAGCAAGAACCTATATGAAATCTCATCACACAAGGAAATGCACACCCTACAAAAAGCACACTACAACTTCAGGTGTCAGTCCACCTTACAACACTTCAGTGTGGTAAAGATGTGGACACGTCATCTTCTTGATCCGGAAGGGAGGCCACTTTTCCAACTGGATTGAATTGTGGAAATTTTTTATTTTTTATCAATTGTATGTGAAATTACAAAATTAAATTGTATCCTAATACAGTCGCATACAACTGATGATATAAATGTGAAGTTTTTCTAAAGCATTTAAAGGGAATCTGTCACCTATTTTTTCACATTGTAAGATGTGGCCACTTCCATCAGGGGCAAATCTACAGCATTCTGTAATGCTGTAGATAAGCCCCCGATATAACTGGAAAGATAAGAAAAACACGTTCTATTCTACTCACCGGGGGGTGGGGTCCGGTCCAGATCCGATGGGTGTCACGGTTTGGGTCTGGCGCCTCCCATCTTCTAGCGATGATGTCCGGCCCAGGCTGAGCAGAGTACTGCAGGTGCTGGGAAAGGTCAGAGAGGTCTGGCGCATGCGCACTGCAGTACTCTGCTCTCAACAGGGCCGATAAAGTACGCGTGCGCAGGAGCCGATGGAGAAGCAAGGAGGAGGACGTCATCGTATGAAGATGGGAGGCGCCGGACGGGACGGCGACACCCATCGGACCGGACCAAACGCCAGGGAGAGCAGCACGCCTGCACCGGAGCCACGACAGGAAGCAAGGAAGAGGACGTCATAGCTAGAAGATGGAAGGCGCCAGACCGCGACACCCATCGGAACGGACTCATGACGCGTCCCCTAGTCCCGTTCACACCTCAGCATCGGCGACTCCTGTCTCTCGCTCTCCCTCTCCTGAGGTTCACAGCGAGCACGACTCTGAATTCGAATCTGACACGTCAGCCCCTCAGAATCCCCCAACTGATCAAGAGTCGCTTGATTCTCTTATAGAATCAGTCAACAGGATTCTGAAGTTGGATAAGGAAAATATTCCCGCTCCAGCACACCCTGTCCCATTTAAGAAAACCAAGCGTGTGCACAGGTTATTTACCAGCCATTAAGGAAATTGTCTAGAAACATAGGGATCATCCACATAAGCAGTTCACAGGGCAAGTGTCTGCTCAGGCTAAATACCCTTTTGATCCAGACCTAATGAATGATTGGTTACAGTCCCCTCCTGTGGACCCTCCTGTATCACGTTTTGCTTCTAAAACGCTCCTATCCATTTCTGAGGGTTCCTCAGTCAGAAACCCCTCAGATCATCAAATTGACTACCTTGCCCATTCAGTTTTTAAAGCTTCAGGAGCAGCGCTTTTTCCATCTTTCGCTGCAATTTGGGTCACTAAGGCAATGGCCGCTTGGGCAGAAGTCTTGATTACTTCCTTCCAGGGCACCAATCTTCCTCCGGAGGCAACAACTGTTGCCAGGCAGATAATTCACGCAGCGGACTTTGTAGTGGACGCTTCTTTTGATGCCGCCAATTGCGCTGCTCAAACTGCCGCTAATGTGATCTCCATTAGAAGAGCTCTATGGCTCCGTGACTGGCGGGCGGATGCCACATCTAAAAGATGGTTGACTTCTCTCCTCTTTCGGGTCGTCTTTTTGGAGAGAAACTGGACCAGCTCATTTCTGATACTACCGGGGGGAAAAAGTAAATTCCTTCCTCAACAAAAGTCTGTTTGGCCGTTTCGCAACCAACAGCCGACGCGTTTTCGATCTTTTCGCAACAATTCCAGTTGGTCCTCCTCTACCTTCTCTTCAGGATCAGGTCGGTCCCCGCGCGGAGACAGAGGCTCCCAGGTCTCATACAGACCTAACCACTCTTGGAAACCCAGGCCTAGTGCTTCTGGATCTAGGGGAGCCAGATCTCATAGATCTACCCAATGACTTGTTGCGGTATCCGGCGACACCGACAAAGTAGGCGGTCGCCTACTTTCCTTCAGCCACACCTGGCTCGCGGTCGTCCACGACAAGTGAGTCAGGGAGCTGGTGTCCTTCGGATACAAGATAGAATTTTCTTCTCCCCCTCCAACTCGGTTTTTCCCTTCCTCTCCCCCCAAGAAAAAGACGAGCCTTCCTTCGGGCTGTTCAGGCTCTGCTAAGGGACGGAGTCATTATTCTGGTCCCTCATCACGAAAGGTTCAGAGGATTTTATTCAAACCTTTTTGTGGTTCCAAAGAAGGACGGGACGATGCGACCCATTCTGGATCTCAAACTGTTAAATCAGTTTGTCAAGGTATGGTGATTCCGAATGGAATCTCTCCGATCAGTTGTCGCTTCCATGGAAAAAGGAGAGTTCCTAGCATCCATCGACATCAAGGACGCTTACCTTCACATTCCGATCTGCCCGTCTACCAGCAGTTCCTGCATTTTGCAATTCACGAGGAACACTTCCAGTTCGTTGCCTTGCCCTTCAGACTCGCCACCGCCACCAGGGTCTTTACCAAGGTCATGGCGGCTGTCATGGCCATTCTTCATTCTCGGGGAGTAGTGGTGTTACCGTATCTGGACGACCTGCTCATCAAGGGTCCGTCCCTTCCAGCCTGCGAGGAATCCGTGGATATAACAGTAAATACACTTTCTCGCCTAGGGTGGAAGATAAACTTCGAAAAGTGTTTCCCAAAACTGGCTCAGCAGATTTCCTTTTTAGGAATGATCATGGACACTTCCCCCGGGTTGGTCATTCTCCCTCCAGCAAAGACCCAAGCCTTACAACAGGCAGCGTGGACTCTATACCGACCAGTTTCTCCATTCATTTCAGCATGAGAGTGCTCGGAAAGATGGTGGCTGCGATGGCAGCAGTTCCATTTGCACAGTTCCATCTCTGTCCCTTACAACATGCGTTGCTGTTAGTTTGGGACCAGAACCCGTTCTCCCTGGACCGTCGGATCCTTCTGTCCCTGCGGGTCAGGCAAGCCCTCAGGTGGTGGACACTGAGGTACTCCCTGAATCAAGGTAGGTCTTTTCTCCCAGTAAGATGGTTGGTAGTAACCACCGACGCAAGTCTTCTTGGCTAGGGTGCGGTCTTTCTTCACCACACGGCACATGTCGTTGGTCAATCCGTGAGTCACGTATCCCCATCAACATTTTAGAGATACTAGCGATCTGATTAGCTCTACACAGTTTCCACCATCTCCTCGCAGGTCACCCCATCAGGATCCAATCCGACAACGCCACGGCTGTAGTGTATATCAACCGCCAGGGAGGTTCCCGGAGCAGGATAGCCATGCACGAATGAGTCACATCCTCCATTGGGCCGAGACCAATCATTTGCCCATCTTGGCAATCCACATCCCGGGCGTAGAAAATTGGGGGGGCAGTTTTTGTCAGTCGCCAAGGCATTGCCTCGGGAGAGTGGTCTCTTCATCTGGAAGTCTTTCAGCAGATTTGTCATCGTTGGGGGACACAGGATGCGGATCTCATGACCTCAAGACTAAACAACAAGGTTCCTCGGTTCATTGCCCGATCACGCGGTCCATGCGCCATCGGAGTGGACACCCTAGTTCTGCCATGGCACCGGTTCCGGCTCCCGTACATCTTTCCCCCTCTTCCCTTGCTTCTGTGGGTCATCAAGAAGATCAGAGTGGAGGGAGTACCAGTGATCCTAGTCGCGCCAGATTGGCCGAACATGGTATACAGACTTCCAGATCGCATGGATCTACTCTCACAGGGCCCGATTTACCATCAGAACTCCGGGGCCCTGTCTTTGACGGCGTGGCCGTTGAATCCTGGATTTTAGTACAGGCTGGGTTCTCTCACAACGTGATTTCCACCATGATTAGTGCTAGGAAGCCTGTGTCCATGCGCATCTATCACCGCACCTGGAAAACCTTCTTTTCGTGGTGCAAGGATCATGGTCGATCCCATCTGGTGTCTTTCATTCCGGCCATATTGGAATTCCTTCAATCCGGATTAAAATCAGGCCTCGCGCTTAGCTCGCTCAAGGGCCAAATTTCGGCCTTGTCAGTGCTTTTCCAATGCAAAATTGCCACCAAACTTCAGGTCAAGATGTTCATTCAGGGAGTTTCCCATGTGGCGCCTCCTTATAGAAGGCCATTGGAATCATGGGACCTTAACCTGGTTCTCGGGGCCTTATAGGAGGCTCCTTTCAAACCACTGTAGGACATGTCACTGACCGTCCTCTCTTGGAAGGTGGTCTTTCTAGTGGCAATTACGTCAATCAGACGAGTTTCGGAATTGGCAGTCCTGTCCTGCCGTTCTCCGTTCCTGAATTTTCATCAGGACAAGGTAGTTCTCAGGACATCCCCGTCCTTCCTGCCCAAGGTGGTCTCCTCTTTCCTTCTCAATTAGGAAATTGCTTTGCCTTCCTTTTGTCCGGTGCCAGTCCATCGCATTGAGAAGGCCCTCCACACCCTGGATGTGGTTAGGGTGCTAAGACGGTACATCTCGCCGACGGCCTTCTTCCGCAAGTCAGATACGCTGTTCATACTTCCAGAGGGGCATAGGAAGGGTCTAGCCGCTTCAAAAGGAACACTAGCCAGGTGGATTCGCTTGGCGCTTCAGGAATCTTACCGTGCCAGGAACGCGCCTGTCCCAGCGGAGATTAAGGCGCACTCTACCCGGTCAGTGGGTGCCTCTTGGGCCATTCGGCATCAGGCCTCGGCAGAACAGGTGTGCATACTTTTACAAAACATTACCAAATTCATTCTCAGGCCTCTGCAGATGCAACTCTCGGCAGACGCATCCTGCAATCGGCAGTATCTCAGTGTTGACTCAGTGGTACATGGGGTATTAGCAGATGCATGCTCCCCACCCAGGGACTGCTTTAGGACGTCCCACTGTCTTGTGTCCCCCAATGAGGCGTAGGAGAAATAGGGATTTTTTTTGTACTCGCCGTAAAATCCTTTTCTCTGAGCCATTCATTGGGGGGGACAGCACCCACCCTGTTTAGCCTACTGGCTCATTGTAGCATTCTTAGGTTGTGACATAGTTGTGGTTTTTGTTGACTGTTTAAGCTCTACTGCTTTTTTCACTGAACTGGAGAAATCTCATCCAGCGACATGGTGTATACTGCAGGGGAGGAGTTAACTTTTTTTTCTGGTTTACTTAGTGTCCTCCTAGTGGCAAGCAGCATAACACCCACTGTCTGTGTCCCCCAATGAATGGCTCGGAGCAAAGTATTTTACGGTGAGTACACAAAAATCCCTATTTTCTTATCTTTCAGGTTAAATAGGGGGCTTATCTACAGCATTATAGAATGCTGTAGACAAGCCCCTAATGGCGGTCGTCACATCTGATATGCGAAAAAATAGGTGACAGATTCCCTTTAATGAAATGTTGATAATGTATATTGTTTTGAAGAGGAGGCTTGTGCAATGCGGTGGCTAGGATCTGCTCATAATTGCTACATTTTTATTTTTTTAGCTAAATGAAAGCCTTACGCATATTCTTCTTTTGTAGATTCGACCCCACATTGCCACCCTACGTAAATACACATATGGCAAACACATTCTTGCTAAGTTGGAGAAGTACTACATGAAGAATGGTATGGATCTGGGGCCGATTTGTGGTCCCTCCAATGGCATCATCTAGAGATCTTCCTGAACCCACTGTATCCGCCTAATTCTGCCCACCGCGTGGGAGATTCAGGGTGTAGCTCTTTCAACAAACCTATGTAAATGTCTTTAATTTTATTACACCTGACATATTATTATTATTTTAAAGATCAACTTTACCCTTCCCACTGTATTTCTGTATAGAATCACTTGTACATATCTTGTACATGTCCCCCTCCCTTTTTGATTGCACATTTTTCCATTATGTGCTTCAGAGCCCGTGTGAATAAATTTGCTCTTTGTGAAGTCCAAAAGGATACTGAAACTTTTTAAGCCAAAACACATTTCCCCCTTTTGCCTTTATTTTAAAATATGCTTTTTTTTTTAAGCAAGAATTTTCCATATCTATCCATGTCATAAACTCATATATAAATTTATATATTAATTTATATATAAATTTACATATGCACTTTCTTTCTTTTTCCAAGCTAGTTCTGTTTTATTGTGCAGATAATGAGATCGAGGCAGATGACTTGCCATTTTTATGACTATTTTGATTTCAAGAGACTTACTTTAGCATGTCCACCTTAATTCTAACCCCCTATACCCTTTTTTCGCTTTGTATAAATATGTAGTGTATACTTGATATAGATATTTGCATATATATAAAACTTTGTAGTATTTTTCTTTTAATTTTTTTGATGTTTAAATACAGATGTATCCTGCAGTTAGTGGACATAAACCCTTTTGACTGTAAAATTGTACATTTGTAAAACCTCAGTAATGTAAATGTGAGTTTGAAAATCAACATAACCCCCTTCCTTTTTGGTAAGAGAAAAGAAAAGATGAAAAAAAAACTTTAGGCCAAACTGTGCATTTTCAGAATTCTTCTACCGATATATTGGTCGTGATGTTGTAAATTGTAAATTGTAATTTCAGCCAGGCAAGACAAAACCGCATCTTCCCCCTTCCCGCTTTTTAGTTCATGTTTGTTTGATATATGATTTTATTTCCACCTTTAATTTGGATAAGTGTTAAATTTGCTCTAAGTTAGTGCAGAACTCTTGTAAAATCCGCTAACTGCAAGTTGAATTTGGACTGAAGACCCCATTGAAATCTTGTTAGTCATTCTTTACTGTACAGACTCTAATGTTTTGTTTTGCATTTTGTCTCACTTGTAAGTTGCTGTATCATATTGTCCACTTAATTCTTGTTTGAATATACAAATGTAATAGTTAAACGGTGTATATTTACAACAGACGTTAAATCCCCTTCTTTTGTGTATATTACAATTGAATTTTCCAAGCACACTTGTTTAACTGTATGTGTATAATTAAGAATCCCCTTTTCAATTGCCAAATGGAGCAGTAGGAGGGCAATGGAAAAGGGGCATTATTGGCCCTGTGGATGCTTCTGATTTAGCAATTATTTTTTGTACTTTGTGTAGAATGTCTATAAACGATGTGTGATCTTTATTTTGAGAATTACAGGACTTTGGAATCTGTTTGTAGTCTATTTTTCTGCATCTGCATCTATGTTCTCAATCTGTCATACACAATCTTCAAGTAAGAGTGCCACATTACTAAAAAAAAAAAAATTAAGCTTCATACCACCTGATTATAGATTTCTGATTTATAGACTCATTGATTGTTTTTGCCATTCTTAATCAAGGGCATGTTATCTTAGAGAAAATTTCTGTAAAGCAGTACATGTGATAATATCTGTATTTTGGAGCACCATCTGCTGAGCTATAGGAAAAGTAGTGCTTTTTGCTCTTGATACTGGATTTAGCCAGGGCACTTGCTACTGATAGTGGTTGTCACAACATTTTCGCTCAAATAGGGTCATTTTAAAGCTTTTAAGATACTTTTATGGCATAACAGCTTTGAATTGGCCTCTACATTTTTTAAAAAATTAAGTAGGCAGTGCAGCATATGCCCGCCGTTTTATAATGAATACCGCCAACATTAATTCCTCTTATATTAGTGTCTTGTGTTCTAGTTTGGACTAGGGAATTCATTACTCATGCGTACATAAATCTTTATATATTTGCCTTGTAATGTTTTCATTACCTGTTCTGTCCAGATGTCACTGTATCCCAGAATTCCAAGCGGAGGAAGTTCACCGACTGCCATATTGGGACACCCAATTGATAGGTGTCTCAATATGGAAACTGCTGCTGGTATCAACCTATTGCATGGTACAACCAGCGGAACACCGTTGTAGCACACACACTCCTCTCTCTCACTCAGACGACCTCACTAACTCTCGCGGTACTACCAGCTGAACACCGTCGCACTGTGCCTGCGTGAATTCGGCGCAGGCTCAGTGAATCATTCGGCTGATCCCAGCGGTAGATGCACAACGTGTCTGCAGGCAGAGGAAGCTGGTCACATTAACTGTGTATTCCCATGAGCTAAAGTAAATTTTAAAAATTGTCTGTGTCTGACCTTATACGACGCATACTACATCTCCTGGGCAGGGGAGAAAGCAAAAGACAATACTGACATTACAGCAGCAGATCACAGAGGATTCATTTTGTGAGGTAAAATATTTCACTGACTGTTTTTAAACAATATTTTACCTCACAAAATGTATCCCCTGCGATCTCCTGCGGTAATGTCAGTATTGTCTTTTGCTTCGTCCCCTGCCCAGGAGCTGTAGTATGTTCTGTACACGGTCAGACACAGGGGGGAGGCAGGTCAAACGGGACAGCACATGAGGGGAGAACACAAAGCAGGAAGGAGAGAGACAGCAGACAAGGGGATAGCACATGGGGTAGACAGGTCAAAGAATAGAGCACAGACGGGAGAAGTCAGCACATGGGGAAAGAGTGGATAGGTGGGTGAGCACTTGGTGGAGAGATTCTCAACGCCGCAAAGCCTGCCCCCATCGTGACATTACCGCCCTCCAGATGCAATAGCATCGGGCCTCCGTCTAGTACATACATAGGTAGTGATAAAGGCATATTTGCCTAGTTCTAGATAAAATTTAGAATGTAACAGATTGAGCCATTTATGCACAGGTTCACAGTGACATGAGAATCTATTTATAAAATTGCATTCACAAGGGGCAAGTGGAAATAAGATTTCATGCTTGAAAATCCAGACTATCTCCGTGATAGTGGATTTTGTTACAGCCATTGCCTAGAGGACTATTTTTTTTTTTTATTTTTTTTTTTTATATAAAAGATTTCATAAATATGAGATATAGGAGACAGAATTGTCTTTCCCTGAAGGCAAGTGCTCTGACCTGTGTTTTCCGCATTACATATTACCTTCTGCGAGTGAGATGTGTTCATAAAACGACCCATTGTGAATATCAACTTTTTGAGTTAAATGTATGGTATTGTACACTTTTTTAATTTCTCATCACTAGACAATTCTTGTAATACACTGAAGAAAGATGAATTTACCAAAAGGTGTCCGTAAATGCTAATTCAATGGCACTTCATGACAAAACTTAATTCAAAATAATCTGGTGCACAGTTACTCCAGAGACAAGAAGAGATCCCTTATGATAAAATATATACATTTATTAATTTCATTTAAAACCATAAATGCAACAACAAGATGGTAAAAAAGGAGGATGCCATAAACGCCTGGTAATATATATAAAAAATAAGGAGGTAAACGCCTATTAATATGTAATGAGGTAGTTATGTATTGGGTTAAGATTAAAGGGGTTGTCCGGGCTCTTCACATAATCTCAGTACATATCTGGGCTGCAAAATTCTGACAATAAGTAATTTACTTTCTGTCACTAGTTTGCACGGTTTTCTAGATATTCTGAACAGAACATCCAAGGGGGGGATGTGTTATGGCATTGAAATGAGAACTGGTCGTAACCTCCTACTCTACTCCAAGCATGCCCTCTATAGCAACAACCCCACCCTCCATAGCTACAGGCCCTCCCCATCCACATGAAGCCCTCGTCACACAGTAACAAATCCTCCCCCTCTAGTAGCCCCACTGCAGAGTGCAGACCACCCAGCTGCTCCTCCCCCAGACATATGCTGAACAGTGATCTATGGAAAGTGAAACTAGTGAGGAGGGAAAATCGTCCTGTATTCTGGGCCACTCCATGACTACAATACAGAACTCATTATCAGTAATTCCCTCACTGTCTGAGGCTGCTGGCAGCAGTGAGAACAGACTGTGTGATGGCCAGTGATGGGGGTCTGCAGCTTCTAATTTGCACAGGGGATGGCAGTCACTGATGTAATCTGTTGTGTGACAAAGCCTCTGCTGTGTGAATGAGACAGCTCTGTGTCACTGATGTCTTCACACAGCAGCAGATTTGGTGCAGTGTATGTGTGAGCACTGTGTCTCTAATGACACAAATACTGATGGGAGCAGCCTTTCCAATCAGCAGCTGTAACAGTGTGAAGTGTTGGGGGGGGGGGGTGTATGTATGGAGATATATATAATACTAAGGATTCTGATACTATAAATAAAGGGCTTGTTTGTGTTGTTGAGCCCTTCCTTCATTCCTTCCTAGCTTTTCACTATTCCTTTCTGACCCTGGCATACCTCCAGCCTGTGTAAGGTGTGTACCTATATCCTATCACTTTATAATGTTTCTAGCAGAAATACATAACCGGTGCACGCGGACCATTCACCTCTGCCAGTGCTGGGAAAGACCAGCTGCAATTTATTTATGTATTTTCCCATCACCTCCGGGCAATTTTCTTTTTTTCATTTTTCCCTTCCATAACTTTTCTATTTTTCCGTCAATACAGACATATGAGCCTTGTTGTTTTTTGCAGGACGAGTTGTTCTTTTGAATCATGTCATTTATTTTACCATATAATGTACTGGAGATTGGGAAAAAATTCAAAGTGCGATTACACATTTGTTTTTTGGGTTTTTTATTCACCATGTTTACTATATGGTAACACTGATATGTCGGTGTGATGTCTCGGGTCAGTACTATATGGCCACACTGAGGTGTTGGTGTGATACCTCGGGTCCGTAAATAGGGCAGCACGGTGGCTCAGTGGTTAGCGCTGCAGCCTTGCAGCACTGGGGTCCTGGGTTCGAATCCCACCAAGGACAACATCTGCAAGGAGTTTGTATGTTCTCCCCGTGTTTGCGTGGGTTTCCTCCGGGTACTCCGGTTTCCTCCCACACCCAAAAGACATACTGATAGGGAATTTAGATTGTGAGCCCCATCGGGGACAGTGATGATAATGTGTGCAAAACTGTAAAGCGCTGTGGAATATGTTAGCGCTATATAAAAATAAAGATTATTATTATTATTATATGGTAACACTGATATGTCAGTATGATGTCTCGGGTCAGAGTTACATATACACGTGTGCATCTACTGGCTACTTGGTGGGAGGAGTTTTTGGACTATTTTTTAGATTAGATTAGATTAGATTAGATTAGATAAACTTTATTGATCCCGGAGGAAATTACAGTATTTTACCTCATCTTTTACCCCAAAATTTGTTGCGCAATTCCTCCTGAGTACGCCGATACCCCATATGTAGTCTAAAACTACTTTTGAGGCACAGTGCAAAGCTCAGAAGGGAAGAAACGCATTATTACAGTGCAGATTTTGCTGGAATGGTTTGAGGGGGCCAGGTCACATTAGCAGAGACCCCTCCCCCCATAACACCATTTTTTAAACTGCATCTCGGTGAATTCATCTAGGGGTGCAGTGACCATTTTGACACCACAGGTGCGTCTCAGAATTTTATACCATTGGGCAGTGAACCAAAAAAGTTAATTTTACAACCAAAAGTTGTAAAAGCCTCTGCCCCCGTACTGCTGCCAGCTGTTACATCATGGGCCTTTACTGTTAAAAGGATTACTTTTATGTTTTACAAAATTATCACACTTTTAGAAAAAAGTTTTTAATAAACAAACTGTTTTAAATTTACAAAAAAAAAAAGAAATAGCACCATCAACAGGACAGAGTGGGGGGGTGGGACGTCTAGCTTGGTTGGTGGTGAGCCCAAAAACTTTTTAAAAATTTTCGTAATCTGGATCGTATCCATATGTTGGAAACATGTCTTGTGAAGACATCATAGAGTTGGGGGCAATAATATTATGGCCTGAGATTTAAGGTGCAGGTGGTCGGCAATAACAAAATGCTGCTGCAGCGTCAGGCATGGATGCTGCCGCCTGCCCAAAACGCTATGATGCAGCTGCTGGTGGTGGTGGAGGCCCGCTTTGGGGATTAAAAATATTAAGAATCCCCGTCATAGCTGATGACGGGCGAATTGGGGATGGGACGTCAACAGACGTTAAAAGCATATTGACTGCAGACATGAACAGGTTCTGCCGTTCCGTGGCATGGATCTTAGGCGGCTGGCTAAAAATGAGCCGAATTTGTCCAGCTCATCTTGCTTCGACGAAGTGTCGAGCATACTGAGGGTTCGACTAGTGAGGTTTTGTAATGCATTAGTTGAAGTCTCAATATTTTGGACCTCCTTGGGTGCCGCCCTTCTCGATGCCACGGGACAGACAGAAGCAGTCACCATCCTAGTGGGCCTTGACATGCCACCAGCAGAGCTACAGGCAGCGCCTGAGGTAGGAGCAGCAACGCTGGCCACTGACGCCACCTCCACCACAGATGGCGAAATCCCAGCCGCAGAACAGGTTGCCGTTGAAGGTGTGACATCCGAGGGCGACGACGATGAAGGCCTGGCCTCCGAAGCATCCAGGGAGGAGTACAGCAGATGGTCCCTCCTCTCCCTGACCCTGCCTGGGGCTGTTTGTTTGGGCTAGAGGCGTTTCAGCCCTCATGTTGCTGATAGTTCTGTAGAAGGAAGAAAAAAGACATGTTAATAAGACTACTTAAAATGTTAACAAAATAATAAATCTATATCATTTACCTCCGCAAGATCCTGCTCGTTAATATGAATTGCAGTTGGTCCGAATATTGAACCATCTTCGGAGGCGAGCTTCCACTGGCCGGTTTCATTGATTTCATGAAACGATCCGTCACTGACCTCCAACATTTCTTGACGTCGTCCACTGAAATGAAATAAACAGGATTTTAAAAAGAAATTTTTAAAAAACTGGACAAATTCAAATTAAGAAATATTAATTTTTTGCCCAGTTACAGGCAGCTGAGGCCATTGTGGATATAGCTCCGTCACTTGCCGGCCAGACATCACGTTTTGAGGCTTTATACTCGCAGGCGCGGTCCCAAACTGCAGGATATTTCTCGATCTACAATAAAGTGAAGAAACTATTCCAAAACTAGTCCTGAAAAACTATTCCAAAATATAAACATTAGATCATTATCTGCAATTGCACCCATAAATTCACATATATCCACACTGAAACACACTTTCAAAACCAATATAAGTATTTATTAATCCATGTACACATATGCGCACACAACCCCCCCCCCCAACACGGCTCTTTCACCCTACTCTCCGGTACGATTACCTTAACCCCAACCATAATCCCAACCCTAATCACAACCCTAAACCCAACCCTAATCCCAACTCCAACCCTAATCTGTTATGATTGGGTCACCGAGGAGGAGAGCAAGACCAAGCTAAGCCACAGAAAACCAGAGAGGTTGGTAACTAAGCGGATTGCAGACCCCTGATCCTATCCAAATAACTAGCAGTAGCCGTGGAGCGTACCTACGATCCTAGATGCCTCGACACAGCCGGAGAGCTAAATAAGCCTAAAGCAGGAAAGGGGAAATTAATCTGCCCCAGAGCAGACCCCAAAGGAATAGATAGCCCCCAAACATATTGTCGGTAAGACAAGATGAAAACACAAACGCAGGTAGGAAAATAGACTGAGCAAACAATGGGGCCCACACTAACAGGAAAGGAAAGACACTGTCTATCACGCAAAAAACCCTGCAAAAAATGTCCAACACGTCTGATAGGAAAAATACTGAAGTCGCACGACTTCGCCCATTATATCAGTACTCTGGCCTCTTTTTGCTCTGCTTTCAGAATATACCAATCTAATAAGGGACAAAAACAAACTGGCACAAGCAGTAACATGGATGGAGATTCAGCACAGCCCCAGCCGGAGCTGGCTGGCCACACAAAACAGAAATAGACAAAACCAGATCAAATGAGAACAATAGCAAAAGAATACTTAGCTGAGCATGCAGGAACTGAGCTGGAAACGAAGACCTCAGGAGGCAGGAAAAAATCACCAGCAGGGATAGAGGGAGTCGGCTGTCTTAAATCCAGTCAGAAACTCCAGATCTCCAATCGTCGTCCTCATCAGGTGGCATGCCTCTGTTAATCAAATCAGCTCCATTACCTCCAGTAACCACCAGAGGGAGCCCAGAAAGAGAACTCGCGACCCCTCTGTCAATACAACCAGCTCCACTACATTCACCAGTAACCAGAGGTAGGCCAGAAAGCGAATTCACAACACTAATCCCAAACCATAATTTTAAATTGTTTTTAATTCAAATTAGGATTAGGGATGGGATTATGGTTAGGGTTTGTATTAGGGTTAGAGTTGGGATTCGGGCAAGTGTAGGGTAAAAAAAAAATTTTTTGGGTAGGGGGGGTTAAAAAAAAAAATTTGGGGCAAAAAAAAGCGTGGTCTGAAACACAATTTTCTTTGCCAGAGTGGGAAAGCAGATGGCCAGGGGCCAATATTTGTAGCCTGGGAAGGGGTTAATACCCATGGCCCCCTCCCAGGCTATGAATATCAGCCCGCAGCTGTCTGCATTGGCTTTACTGGCTATTTAAATTGTGGAACCCCCCAAAAAAATTGACGTGGGATCCCACTATATTTTATAGCCAGAAAGGCTATGCAGACAGCTGCAGGCTGATATTCATAGCCTAGGAAGGGGCCATGGATATTTGCCCCCCCCCGGCTACAAATACCAGTCCGCAGCTGCCCCAGAAATGGCGCATCTATAAGATGCGCCAATTCTGGAACTTAGTCCCTCTCTTCCCACTCCCGTGTTGCGGTGGGATATGGGGTAATAAGGGGTTAATGTCACCTTTGATTGTCAGGTGACATTAAGCCGGGTTAATAATGGAGCTGCGTCAATGAGACACCTATCCATTTTTAACCCTGCAATAAGGTTTTAAAAAAACACGTTAATTAAAAAAAAATATTTTAATGAAATAATAAGTTTTTGACCATTTTTTATTTTTCTGGGAATCCCCAAAAAAAATTATCTGAAAAAAAATACAAACCTCTCTGCAGTACAGTCAGGTCCCATGCTGTAATCCATCAAAGGGTTAAAGAGTTTACATCAGGGACCAGTGCTAATGCGACCAGCCCTGATGTATACTAGTGCAGAATGAGGTCATTCTGCTCTGCGCAGGCGCCCTGGCTCACCTGAGATGAACTAATTGGCGTGGGAAAATTTCCCACGCTCTTGAGTTCACCTCAGGTCAGCCTGGGAGTCCGCGCAGCCACAGTGAGCACCGCCCGAGTTCACCCGAGCAGCGCATGTTATGTGGCTGCTCTAAACTGTAGATCTTTGTGGGACATTTTTTTTTGGGGATTCTGCGGAGGGTAGGTATTTTTGTGGTTTATTTTATTTTTTTTAGGTGGAACATGGTCTTCGGGGAATTAGCTGTGTAGGTGAGTAGGGTTTTTTTTTTTTTATCTTAGGTGGTGACGTCGGGGACAGGTATTTATAATTTTTTTCCACAGGTAACCACTGGCCACCAATGAAAAAAAATTATTGGACAAATTTAAAAAAAAAAAAGGCATGTTTGAAAAAAAAGGGAATTAAAAATTTTGGGGTCCCTAATAAATATTATTAATAATATATTTAGAAATATAAGGGGGGGAAGAAGAAAAAAAATGTTTTTTTTTTAAAGCAGGAACAGCTCGATGGGAAATACTGCTCCCATCAAGCTGAGCATTCTGCAACTCGTGTGTAGGGGAACAGACATAGGCCGATGGGAGTAGTAGTCGGCCTATGCCAGACAGAACACAGATGCCGCACACACACCACATATACACTACACACCCCGACACCACACTGATCATGTGCGCCACATCCAGGTCCATCCTGTGATACCATTCCATACTGGCAGCCATGATCCAGGATGACAGAAATTATGGGATTGAATCTCGCCTTCCTGCATTATGGGATGCTCATGGGATGGCCTGATGTCATTTCCTGTTTGCGTTTTGAGACGCTTGAAAAACCGCAAATATTTGTTACATTTGCGATTTTCAATCGTTTCAATACAAGTCTATGTATGTGGAATCTCATAATTAATGAGCATGCTGCGATTTTTACCGCTAAGCGATTCCGCAGCGGTAAAAATCGCAGCATTAACACATGTGCGGAATCACATAGGAATGCATGGGATGCTTTTTTTTTGCGGTTCCGTGGCAAAATCATGCGTTTTAAATCGCAGCGGAAATGCAAAAAAACGCTACATGGGCACACGCACACAGCCTTACTCTGGATTCCATCTGGCCTCTGTTCAGCGGTGCCCTTTTTTCAGGGGTGCAGTAAACTGGCCGAAGGCACTTTAACGCCATCCTAATAAAAAGTTGGACACTGCCGGATCACATGCCAGTCGGCGTCCACAATGCCTCCATCTTCTGCCGGGGGTTCCATCTGAATCACATATTTCAGAGATGTACATGGAAACCCTGTGATTACAGCGATACTGGATTTGTATCGGATTTTTCCGTTTGGCTGTTGTCACACAGTAAAAGACAATTTTTCTGTTTTCAAAAACTAGTTTTTGCATCACCATATTCTGAGCTATAATTTTTCCATATTTCTGCCAACAGACGTGAGGGCTTGGAACAGTAGATCTGGAATTTCTGGCGATATACATGGCTTAGTCACTGACCTTATTCTCATCCAGGCAACCCAACAAAGCTATCAGGATTACCCTTGCTCAATCTTCCCTAATCCTTTTTGTAATTTCTGGGACCAGCATCACATTAGGAAATGCATATGCCAGACTGATATCCCATTTGAGCAGGAAGGTATCCCATCCACTGCTTGCTGGAATCCCTTGGGATCCATTAAACAGAATTTTCTCACCTTTCTCTTCTGTCTGTCTGCAATAAGATCTATGGCGTCCTCTATTGGTCCACAAGCTGCTTAACACTGTCTAATTCGGAGTCCACTCACACATCCGTTTTTCCCCCATCAGTCAAAATCTGCCGTTTTGTAAAAAAGAAAAACGGATCCGCCATTTTTTTGGCGGATCCGTTTTCTTTCCCATAGACTTGCATTAGTGGCTAAAGCGGATCATCCAAAAAACGTATCCGGTAGCATCCGTTTGTGGCAAAATGGAAACGGATCCGTTTTTTCACACTTTGGCGGACGCCAAAAAACTGATGTGTGAAACGGGCCTTTAAGAGGTAAGACGCCAACATCGGAAGGTCTGATCAGTGTCATTAGGGATCTGGACCTAGTCCCCCCCCTGATGATTTATGTAAGCTAGTTACCTGACAAGACCTTTGGCGTGGTGACTAGAGATGTGCGCATATGTTCGAAAAACAATCGCCAAACCTAAATTCGGCACGACTAGGGCATATTCGGATACATGATCAAAAACACAAGTGAAAACTCAGAAACATTTGATAAAAAAATACGGGAAAATATTTGCGTTTCCACTGAAGTATTTTCCCTAGGATAGTGGTGGTGTATGATGCGCATGGGGCACGTGTTTGATGAGGTTTGGGGGTGGGGAGAGCCCAGAGTAGCGTTGTGCTTGTAAAATTATTATTTAATTTTGTGCCCATTGCGTCTAGTCAATGAAGGCTCAGGAAATATCCACAATGTCCAGCTACAACGGCGTGTGTCATTAGCTCCTGAAATCACATGTCCCTCTAATAAAAGAGCAGACATCTTGTTTTAGCAATATTTTGTTACCGGGACAGTGCAGAGAGGCCGCTCCTGACACAGGGTCTGGGTGCTGATTAGATTTTAGCTAGTTAGCAAGGCGGTTGTTTCTATCTCAGATAGTTTAGATAGCTATAGTGTGCTGTGCTATGACATAGACCTTCCAGCACATTTATTTTCTTTTTTTTTGTGCCATTACTGAGGTCTACAGACAAAGACAGCAGGGCACATTTCATAGAAGTGTGTTATGCACTGTTTCTATTGTGCACCATGCATGAGTAGACCTTTCTAAATCTTATTTTTTCACTTGCTAAACGTGATAAATCACGCCATATCCTATCTTATCATTTAGTGCTAGTGAAATTGTTCTGTGATTTGAGCTGTTTTACAGTAAAAAAAAATTGTCAGTTGCTAACGGGATTCAGCACACCATATCTCACCTTGTCATTTAGTGGTGGTGAAATTGTTCTGTGTGCAGAGCTTTTTTTACAGTAATCTAATATATAAAGCTCAATGTGGGTGTGTATGTCCGGGATTGGCATCCGCACCGTCGCAGCTACAGCCACAAAATTTGGCACAGTCACACGTCTGGACCCCGAGAGTGTCATAGGCTATGTTGTGAGGCGAAATTATTATCCCACGCCTTCCAATTCACCAAACAATTTTGCCCCTATCTACATAATGGGGAAAAAGTGTGTATCAAGCCCCGCCCCTCATTATGATGTCATAATGGTTGCCATGGCGACACTGATGTCATAATAGGTTGCAAGCCCCGCACCTCATGATGTCATAGTGGTTGCCATGGCGACGCTAATGTCATAATAGGTTGCAATGGCGAAGATGCTGTTACAATGGTTGCCATGGTGACGATGTCTTAATAGGTTGCAATGGTGACGGTTATGTCATAACGGTTGCCATGGTGATGATGATGTCATAATGGGTATATGGGCACGGGACTATGGGATGGAGGATGTATGATGGGTATGTGGGCACTGGACTATGGGATGGAGGATATGTATGACGGGTATATGGGCACGGCTATGGGATGGTGGATATGTATGATGGGTATATGGGCATGGGACTATGGGATGGAGGATATGTATGACGGGTATATGGGCATGGGACTATGAGATGAAGGATGTGTGATGGGTATATGGGCACTCAACTATGGGATGGCGAATATGATGGGTATATGGGCATGGGACGGAGAATATGTATGATGGGTATATGGACATGGGATGGAGGATGTGTATATGGGCACTCGACTATGGGATTTAGGATATGTAAGATGGGTATATGGGCACAGGCCTATGGGATGGTGGTTATGTATGATGGGTATATGGGCACGGGACTATGAGATGGAGGATAAATATAATTTGTTATAACTAGCCACAGTTAGTTACTATGCCCGGGCATAGAAAGAACAGAAAGAGAAAGAAAACAGTGAGAGAGAAAGAGGGGGAGAGAAAGAGGGGGAAAGAAAGAACAGAGAGAAAGAAAGAACAGAGAGAAAGAAAGGGGAAAGAAAGAAAGAAAAAACAGAGAGAAAGGGGAAAGAAAGAAAGAAAGAACAGAGAGATAGAAAGAAAGGGGAAAGAAAGAACCAAGAAAAATAAAGAGGACAGAAAAAAAGAACAGAGGGAGAGCTAAAGACAGAAAGAGAGGAAAGAAAGGTTAAAGAAGGAAAAAAAAAGAAAGAACAGAGAGAGAAAGGGGAAAGAAAGAACAGAGATAGAGAGAAAGAAAGAGGGGAAAGAAAGAACATAGAGAGAGAACGAAAGAAAGAAGTAAAGACAGAGAAAGGGAAAAAAAGAAAGATTAGAGAAGGAAAGAACAGAGAGAAAGAAAATGAGAGGGAAAGACAGATCAGAATGAGAAAGAAACAGAGAGAAAAAAAAACAGAGAAATAAAGAAACAGAAAGAAAGATTCTATAAAGATACCATAGCAGCCCGGCTCCCATTGTAATGCCCACCTGACCCTCCCGGTGCAAGACATATCATGATCCGCTCACATGGCCGGCATCCTCGATTCCAAGGCGATCCTGCTGTCCGCGCTGTCAGAAGAGGACATGGTGATGGATCTGAAGCATTCCTGGTTCCGTCACAATCTCATGAAATTACCTCATTTCCGGTCAGTTTACAGCACATCACTTCTGGTGTAACATCATGTGCGAGTTTTAAAGTGCTCCTTGGGGCTCCGCCATGTACTCCTGTGTCCGTGGGAAAAGCCCGCTTTGTATGCCTCGTACACACTTGGCTCCACTCCGTACATACACGCTTCCACTCCGTACACACACACAGCTCCGCTCCGTACACCAAGTACACACATGACTGCCCCACACACCCCGTACACACGTGGCTCCACTCTGTTACCTCACACACGTGGCTCCGTACACCCCGTACACACGCGGCTCTGCTCTGTACACCTCATACACACGCGGCTCCACTCCATAACCTCGTACATGCGTGGCTCCGAACACATCGTACACACGCAGCTCTGCTCCGTACGCCCCGTACACATGCGGCTCCACTCCGTACACCTCGTACACACGCGACTCCACTCCGTACACCTCGTACACATGCGGCTCCGCTCCGTACACCTCACACGTGGCTCCGTACACCTTGTACACACATGGCTCTGCTCCATACAACTCGTACACACGTGGCTCAGTACACCTCGTACACACGGCTCCCCTCCGTACACCTTGTATACACGGCTCCGTTCCGTACACCTTGTACACACACGGCTCCACTCTGCACATTGTACACACGGCTGCGCTCCATACACCTCGTACACATGGTTCTGCTACATCCACACTGTAAACCCCTCCTGACCCCACACAGAAGCTTCACCTCATCCAGCACTATGACAACCAGCACAGCAGAGTCCTGCAGACATGGAGGCCCCTGATCATGTGACCCCTGACTCCTCCCCTCCTGTGACCTCATCACAGGTCCTGTGCAGACAGCCACAGAACAGCCCAGCCACATCATTGCAGGCTGCAGTGGGTCTCTGGGAGGGCGAGGATGGGGTCGGTGCATGGGGGGCGTGGCGGCTCAGTGCAATGCGGGAAAAATAGCGTCCCGGGCGGGACGCGGGTAGGTGTGTCAAAAACGGGACTGTCCCACAAGAATCGGGACGGTTGGGAGCTATGAGTAAGCATTGCCGTAGTCACAAAGTGTGACAGGAGTATATAGAAGCCAAAGTGGACCATAATGTGCACAAATCAGAGGCTGTACATCACTTACCATGGAGTGAGGGAGGAGCCAGGCTGGCACAGGAGCAGAAAGCAGAAACTCATGCTTTTCGCGTGTGGTATTCAATAGCTTTTTCAAAGGCATATCTCACCATGTCAGACCTGTGCAAAGTGCGGCCCTCCAGCTGTCTCAGGCCGGCAGACAGCTGTGGGGCTGGAAATTAGAGGTCCACTGGCCACACGGTGCCTGCCCGCTTGCTGTTTCCATGTGTGGCTCTGCGCTGCAGTGCTGACTCCTTTGATCAAGGAGAGGCCTCTGGCCACTTCCACCAATCAGCATGTGAAACATCTGACGTGATGACGTCATTTGATCGGGTCAGTTGTGTACTCCGGAGAGCCCGTGCACCGGAGTGTGGGAAGGTGACTTGACGGACAGACGTGACTGGCAATAGGAGAGGTCGGTTTGTGCAGGAGAGACGGAGATTGACAAGATAGAAGGGTGACAGCTAGGAAAGGTAGGGGGGTGTAGTACCGAGAAATGACCACAAGATGGCAGGGGAGAGTAGTTGAGGACTGAACAACAGCTTATGGCTCAAGAAAATGCTTAGTCATGGGGGGCGGGGAGACAGGAACCCAGGAGGGGAATTCCCCTGTGAGAGAGGGGATAAATAGAAGGAGGGGTTCCAGACTAGACTATTCCCGGGAGGATCTCAGCAGAGGAAGACAGAAGACGGAGACTGCTGAGGAGCTCGGCCAGGGGACAGACAGAGGAGAGACAGTCAGGGGGGTGGCTCCTGACCCGACGGACCGCAGGACAGATGAGGCCCCGGGGGTACCGATTGGACGACTTCGGACAGGTGAAGCGCTGGGGGTAGATTGGTCTAGGACAGCCCCCAGTGAAAGATCCGCGAGGTGCGTTACTGTGACTGGAACGAAGGTGCAGGTACCCGGGCCTGGAGACAGTGTGAAGAAGCTGCGGTGCATGTTTGGTGGTCATCAGGAGGATGACTAATAAATCCGGAACTGTTACACGTGAAATCTGTCACTGCCTCGTCCTTGAGTCGCCTTGTGTCTGCGGCGTCCGAACAGGGTAAGCAGTGGTCCACCCCCCAAGCCCGGCCCCTACCACATTTGGCGTAGTCGGCAGGATCGCCGCCGCTAATACGACACCTTCCGTGGCAGGCCTGCGTTTGAAGAACTTCGAGTGACTTGGACTGTTCCCCAGTGGATTGCAAACACCTGTGGATTGCATGATCGCTTACTTGTGGATTACAATTTGAAGACTTTGTTCCGGATCATCTCTGCCATCAGAGGATCCGGACCGGTAAATAAACTTAGCAAGATGGAGCCCGCATGGAATACCAATTGGGACTGTGTTTGGGATCACCAGAAGAAACCCCGAAAAAGGCACTGTGCCTCTCCAGCGCTGGTGACCGCCGGGCAGGAGGAAGTTGGCGCTGAATTGGTCTACTCGGGGCAGCCGCTGGGGGAACTGTTACCGACCCCCTCTGCGGAACTATCGGGCCTGGAGGCTGGTCCTGCCGGAGGGCGGGATGAAGAACAACAGCGGACCTCCAATGACGGGACCAGGAGCTGCAGAGGAGCAGCGGAGAACAGCGACTCCCCGCACCGATCCCTGGGAGAACGGTGGGACTGCCTGGACGGAGCTGCGGCGCCGGGGAAGGTCAGCGTTCCCCCGGCTTGGCCGGCGGCCCCGCAGGCAGGTCCTGTTTCCCCACTCCATGCTCCCGGAGACTCTGCGGCCCCCGCAGGGCCGACCAACGCCCTCGTCGATGACCCCGAGCCGCCGCGTCCGGCGGCGCCCCGTCCCGCGTCACCGGCGTGGAGCGGACCAGCAGCCATCCCTGCCGCACTTCACCCCCCGGCGGCCTGCCTGTCTCGGCCTTCCGCTGCCGCGACCGTGCTACAGTCTGGCGCAGAGGCTGGGCCGTCTGTCGCCGCGGCCTCTTTGCTGACAGCCGCCGTTATTCCATCTTCGGCCTTGGCTGCGGCCTGCTCTGCGGCCGTCGCTGGTACGTTTGTGGCTCCGGCCGCGGCCTACCCGGCAGCACCCACGGCCGCTTCTGCCTCGCTTATGGTTCCAGCTGCGGCCTGCTCATCGGTACCCGGGGCCGCCTCTGCCGCACTCCATACCACGGCTGCGGCCTGCCCATCATGGACCGCGGCTGTTCCGGCCTCGCTCTTGATTGCGGCTTTGGCCGGGTCACCGGGCTCCGCCGCCTCTGTGGAGCTGTCTGCCATCCACACTAGCAGGCCCCAGCTTCGCCGCCCACTTCTTTTCGGTCAACGACCCCAGCCCCTCACCTGCGGTTGGAGCTGCAGGAGCTGGGGGCTGGATGGAGCGAAGCCACCACGTCAACAGAGATACACGCGTCCACGCCACCACCGGTGGTGGACTGCCGGTTCCCGCTCCCAAGCAGAGAACTGGCGCGGAACCACTTTTGGCCCCTTCTACCCCTTTTGACTCATCTTTCAGGAGGGAGATGACCCCTGAACCCTGGGCAAAAGGAACACTCGGGGCCCTTGAACATTCGAGATATCTCGGGGACCTCACGGCTGTGGGGTTCCCTGCTAGACTGGCGCAACATCAGCTGTCAGGAGATGGGCTGGACTACCGGGATTTCGCTGCACCATTGTGCAGGCCCCAATAGGACAGTTCGACGTCCAAGATAAGGGACATGTTTTATTGTTGATTGTTTGCTCCTGATATAGTGGGGATATGAAAAGGGGGTATTAATGTTAAAGGGAGGAGGAGTCTTCATTTTAAAGATGCTGTGAGAAAATGTTATGTTGAAAGGAAAGAAAAAAAAAAAAGAAAGGGGGTTACCCCTGTTGGGTAACTCATACTGTTGTTAAAGTAGAAGTAATTATATATGCAGTAGACGAAAAGTTGGATTAATGTATAACACGTTTAAAACAAAAAATGTATGTAACAGGTTCCGGGTGCAAGGTAGGAGTGATGAATACGCTCACCATGACTCTTTTAAGGGAAGGACGAAGAGACGAAGAACGGTGAACCAGGCAGTAGTCCGCCAGTCAGGTCCCCAACACCACAGACACCCCCAAAAGGACGAGCGGGCGTCGATGACCTGGAAGGCGAAAGGCCTCGGTCATGGCATTCCGGACAACTGAAGGTAGTGGAAGGGGAGAGCAGTGGGAGGTTCACGCCGTAGAGTAGTCCGGGTGGACCTCGCCAACCCGAAGGAAGTTGTCACGTGGCGTGCGCGCTGGCTAGTAGCGGTAGGCTGCTCAGAGCATGGTGCTCCCGGTTTAGTTTCCCCCCTAGGTGGCGGGTGTGGCCAACGACCGGTCCGACAACAGACTGTGGGTAAGATTCAGAATGACGTAGGTAGGATGATTGTCGGGACGACAATGGACAAAGGGAGGAGGAGTGTGGGGAAGGTGACTTGACGGACAGACGTGACTGGCAATAGGAGAGGACGGTTTGTGCAGGAGAGACGGAGATTGACAGGATAGAAGGGTGACAGCTAGGAAAGGTAGAAAGAGGGGTGTAGTTCCGAGAAATGACCATAAGATGGCACGGGAGAGTAGTTGAGGACTGAACAACAGATTATGGCTCAAGAAAATGCTTAATCATGGGGGGCAGGGAGACAGGAACCCAGGAGGGGAATTCCCCTGTGAGAGGGGATAATTAGAAGAAGGAGGGGTTCCAGACTAGACTAGTCCCGGGAGGATCGCAGCAGTGGAAGACACAGGACAGAAGACGAGACTGCTGAGGAGCTTGGCCAGGGGACAGACAGAGGAGAGACAGTCAAGGGGGGTGGCTTCTGACCCGACGGACCGCAGGACAGACGAGGCCCCGGGGGTACCGATTGGACGACGACCTCAGACAGGTGAAGCGCTGGGGGTAGATTGGTCTAGGACAGCCCCCAGTGAAAGATCCGCGAGGTGCGTTACTGTGACTGGAACGAAGGTGCTGGTACCTGGGCCTGGAGACAGTGTGAAGAAGCTGCATTGCATGTTTGGTGGTCGTCAGGAGGACGACAAATAAATCCGGAACTGTTACACATGAAATCTGTCTCCGTCTCGTCCTTGAGTCGCCTGGTGTCTGCAGCGTCCGAACAGGGTAAGCAGTGGTCCACCCCCATGCCCGGCCCCTACCACAGGAGGCAGGGAGAGAAGCAGAGCCCTGGGAAATGGGACCGAGGTGAGTTTGTGGTTCTTCTTTTTTCTTCTCATGTGTTTGGGTGGGCATGGGGAGGCTATAGGGGTGGCAGGGTGGTGCACATAGGGGTGATGTGCATATGGGGTGACATGCTGCACATGGTGCTGCATATGGGGGTGACATGCTGCACATGGTGCTGCATATGGGGGTGACATACTTCACGTGGTGCTGCATATGGGGCAACATGCATCACATGGGGAGGCTATGGGGGTGACATGCTGCATATGGAGAGGCTATGGGCGACATACAGTGTATATACTGAGGCTGTGTGGTCCTCAGGCAGTGTTTATAGAGAGGCTGTGTGCGGCTCATGCTGCATATGGGGGGGAGGCTTTGTAGGGCTCATGCCGCATATGGGGGAGGCTATGGCAGAGGCAGAGGCTGTGTGTTGCTCATGCCATGCCACATAAAAGGGGCTATTGGGGGCTCATACGATATACAGGCTGTGTGGTGCTCATGCCACATAAAAGGGGCTATTGGGGGCTCATACGATATTCAGAAGGGGCTGTGCTTGAGTTCACACGATATATAAGGAGATGTTAGCATACTTAATTCTGCTCAATATTAAGTGATACAATTAATATTAATAAAATTATCAATAATATAATAATTATAATATATCAATATTAATATTGAGCAGAACTAATTTTGGCCTATTGGTTCGGCCTTCCCCTACAGACACAGTCTCTCATGTGGCCCCTTGGGAAAATTAATTGTCCATCCCTTCACCATGTCATTTAGTGGCGGTGAAATTGTTCTGTGTTTCGAGCTGTCGCTCAGTAAAAGAATATATTTTTGGCAGTTGCTAAAGTGATTCAGCATGCCATATCTTATCTTGCCATTTAGTGGCAGTGAAATTAATCTTTCTGCACAGCTGTTGCTTAGTAAAAAAAACTATTTTTTTTTCTGCTGCTAAAAGTGATACAGCACGCCACATCCCACCTCGTGATTTAGTGGCGGTGAAATTGTTCTGTGTGCAGAGCTGTTGCACAGTGAAAATAAAATATTCTGTGACAAACGTGATAGAGCAGGCTAAATAAGAGTTTTAAATTATTTGGAGCATATACACATAAAAAATACTTTCTTCAATTACAAATGTCATACAGTAGGGGAGATCTCATTTTTATAACTGGAGCATATCTTTTTTGTTATACAGGCCTCATCTACACAAACAATTCTTCTATGACTAACGTGATACAGTAGGGGGAGATCTCAGTTTGAAATTGTATGGAGCATATCTTTGTCATACAGGCCTCATCCACATTGAAACAATTCTTTCTGTGACTGATGCGATTCAACATGTCATACTTCACCTAGTCATTTAGTGCCGCTGAAATTCAATTGTGTGCAGAACTGGTGCAGAGTAAAAAAAAAAATCTTATTTTTTGTCACCATTACTGTGATCCTACCGCACTACCTGAGCAACATGACTGGGAAAAAGCAAGGTCATGGTGGAAGGGGAATTAGGTTTGTTGTTCAAGGTGTACATGGGATAGGTGGTAAGGTTAGTGAAGCACTAGTGAACCAACAACGTCACATCCTATACAAACACAACTGACAACTTATGTTACTGAACGGGTTATTCCACTACCTTTGTTTGGCAGCCGCACAGTGGTATGCCTTGTTGATGAGGCCCAGAAAGAGCATGTACAGTACAGTTCACAGAGGTGACCTCCCCACATCATAACTTTCCAACCGCCCAACTGACTGTAGGGAACCACAGACAGGTAAGTCTGCAGCGCTGTTCACACGTTCTATGCCATGGGCATCCTAAGCATACTCCAAAGATTCACAGAGTCAAGAGGAGGAAATCATCTGCAACGATGCCCAAATTTTTTTTATCTTGGATCCGGAGCAGGACGAAGTAGGGTCCGATCAGCATCCTGACCCTCATCTCCAGATGTTAACCCCCTGGGGAGGTGATTCTGATGAGACTCAGATATCTGAGGCTCATGCGAATTGTACTGTGCTGTCAGGACAGAAAGAGGAGGAGGGTGACTCAGGGCGAGGTATGTGATAACACACAGGAGGATGATGAGGTTGTAGATCCCACTTGGCATGAACAACATAGGCGCGCAGCTGAGTAGGTCATCTGAGGAGGAGGGAGATGAGGTTGCGTTGCACCGTATGGCGCAGACACGGAATGATACAACCATGACGAGTCCTGCATCCGCATCCAAAACTGTGGCTGTGGCCAGCAGTGTTCACAGCTCTGCAGCTCAGAGTGGCAGAAAGGGTTGCCTAGCCTGGGCCTTTTTTGACACCGAAAAGTATGAGCCAACCTCACGTTATCTGCCAACATTGCAAAAAAAAACTGAGTAGAGGTAAAAAGTGCAATAATTTGACTACTACATGCATGAACCTTCGTATGTGCAATCAACATGCTTTACTCTGGCAATCCCTCTGAGATAAAATGCCGACCTCAACAACCATAAGCCGCCCCAACAACCGCATCTGCTACTTCCTCCTCCACTGTTACCGGGCAAAGTATTTCACACAGGTCTCTGACCGCAGAACCTCTGGTTCTTTACCCACTCCAGTCACACTGAGTGAAAGCCTCCCTTCAGCTGAAGAGGATATGCCTGCTCTTTTAGACCGATCTCCGAGGACGAGCACACAACTTTATCAATCCACCATAACATCACCGCCTGCACCTCACTCACAGTCCAGCAGTTTGTCCGGTTCACCATACTCCACCCTCAGTACTGCAGCCAGCCCACAGTCCCGCAGTTGTAGCCACATAAAAGATTGTTTCCTACTACATATGACAAAGCTAAAAGGTTGAATGCCACCATCTCCAATCTGTTGGCCACGAAATGCTGCCTTTCTGCCTGGTAGATAAAATGAAAACCTGGCACTCAACTTGATGCTTGGTGAGGCAGTTTATTGTAGTACCAGAAAACGTTTCGGTCAATATAGACCTTCATCGGTTACTACAGTGTGAAAAAAATAAATAAAATAAAGTATGTACAAAAATCACATAAAATGCAATTCGGTCGTGGATAGAGTTGAGCGACTTTTGTTTTTTTAGGGTCGAGTTTCGTTTCATGAAACCCGACTTCTACAAAAGTCGGGTCGAGCAAAATCGGCCGACTATAGGGAAAAGTCGGGGTTCCGACCGAAACACGAAACCCAATGTAAGTCAATGGGGAATTAAAGTCGGCAGTGAGAGGAGGACAGGAAACACACCTACAGTGCCCATTTGAATGCCAAAAGCATCAATTCTTATTACTTAAGCTTGTCAACCTTAATTTACTTCATAATACTAGTTACGCACTGAAAAATGGGGGCTATTTGGCTACAGTTGTGGGGGGGTAGGGCTGGCTCCAGGTTTTCGTGGGCCCAGGGCCAAAGAGCGCCCCTTTAACACATACCACAACTCATGATGCTCCGATACGGCAGAGAAATAGTATAGTACAATGAAAAATACTTCACTTCTTACATCTCATGACTGATATCCATTTTAAATTCTCCAATACCTCCAAAAACGGACAGTATATAACTCCATACAGAATTATGGCCAGCGCTTAGTGCGCTATAGAGTAATGAGGCCCATATATTTATCCACATGGAATCATTGATCCCCTATAATGTTTCAAACCATATATGATGAGCTCCACATAATGCTATAGTATATGTTGGTCCCAATGGATGAAGCTCCACTGTCTTATGGGTCCAAATAATGCTCCATATATAATGGGCCCCATTTCTACTGCTCTAGTGTATAATGGGCCCTGCAAATGCTGCTCCAGTGTCTGATGTCCACCTTTGGAATGCTCCAGTGTATGGTGGGCCCCATATATCATTCACCAGAGTATAGTGCTCCCCAAAAATTGCTGTTCCAACATGGAAAACAATTACATAAGTCTCCTTGCTAGGGAATCCCTGCACTACTCTGAACTCCTTGTCGTCCCCATCTTCCATCTCACTGCACTTGGCTGTTTAGGCCCTCCCACCGGCAGAGACACTTTTGCGTACTATGCGGTGCCCTGTGCCAGTGCCATCGCCCATGAGTATGCCCCCCACCTGCTCAAGGAACTTGCACTTTCATCTGCACCTTCCTCTTTGTCACCGTGTAAGGTGGTATAGTATGTGGGAAGGGGAACCTGAGTTTCCTCTGGGTCAGATTCTGGCAGTGTAGAGTGCGAGGGGAATGTAGTGGTCTGGGTCAATGTACCAGCAGCATCATCCAGCAGTGGCTGGGCCTCAGTACACTTGTGGCGTCCCCAAGAGTACGGTCGCCACTGTGGCATTACCTTCCTCCTAGGGAGTGTGTTGTCAAGCTTGGAAGCAACGAAGGATCTCTCTAGCAGTGAAACCAACACACAACACATTTCCCACTCCAGGCTAGCAGGGAGACCTCTGAACCTGACTGCTGAGGAGCTGCTCTCTGTGGTCGGGAGGAGGTAAGTTAGGGCACTCTGTGCAGGGAAGGGGAAGTGGTGGACGTGAGAAGGGGAGCTGGAGGATGAGCAGAGTTAAGGCTCACTCCTAGTTGGAGCGCATGGTCCCGATTCCGGTCTCCGAGTTTGTAGGGACACTGACGTTCCTGCAGCAGAAACCGGGGGAAGTAGCAGCTATAAATGCTCTGTACCCAACTAAGGCTCGGAGGCCCCAGCATCGACGTGTGGGAGCCAGAAGGAAAAGGCTACAGCTGTCTGCCATACAAGTAAAGTCTGAGGAACATCTGTAAGACAGGAGGCGCTTCAGTGAACCACGGTCCTGTGAGTGCTTCCCCCACAAGCGCTAGAAAGGAGACGTTCAGGAAGGTACATGTTGGCTGAGTGTTGGAAGGGAGCTTTCCATTTTGGTCCCGGAGGTTGGCTGAGGTCCTGACCCGGAGGACACAGCACGGAGGCAGGCATCAGTGTAACCTGCAGACTGTGAGTAAAGCTTTGGAAATGCATGCTCTGGTGTCCTACAGTTATTCCAGCACCGCTACATCTGGGTACCAGCACCAACACCGCCTGTGCCTTTCCCCTATCACTACATCTACACTTCCCTGGGACTCCAGCTCCACCTGTGGGGAGCTTCACCATCTTTGCTGCACAACACATCAGTCCCAGAGGATCTGCATGCAGCGTCGGCCTAAAATATATGTTACCGAACACCACAGGTGGCGTCAAACTATCTATATAAACTCTTTACCATTATACCACGCCATTTACATGGGCACCAAGGGCCACCGTCCGGGTCACCGCTGCTGTGACACATCCCACTGACACCGGCCCGGTACCGAGTACTCCACAGCCCTGGGAGGGCGACCCATATGCTGACTGCTGATCGGGCGGCGTTATTCCCACGAACCTCCAAACAGCGTCCATTAAGGCAAAGTTTTTGGTTTCCAGGGGAAGTATGATTGCAAAGCTGAACCTTAAAGAAATGTCCGAAAGGGCACCACCAGGAGTGGAGCCTGTGGCTTAATTGGACTCCACCCGGGAAACCACAACCATGCCACCTAAAGAAAAGATGCACACTTTGAAAGCTGTGTCGATTCTGTGTGTGGTGTGCTATGTGTGTTTGTAGTTGTGCTAGCGATTTCTCAGCTTTATTCCGTTAACAACCGAGACTGGCATGGCCCCGCAGTACACGTCAAGCTTACTAGCGGGATAAGCGAGGCTCTGGCACGTGAGATCGAGCAATAACAGGTCTAGCATTCCAGTACATGTCCAGGGCTGCATGCACGCTACACAGAAAGGACCAGCTTTTGTCGCTTACAGGTGCAGATAACCTGCTGAACTCCATTAGTGATGGGGATCTGGGATTCAGATTATTCCCCGCGAACAAACGATGATTTCCCAGTAAGTTCAGGTCAACCGCAATTCCGGAGTTAGGCCTAACCGTCATTCCTGAAAAAATTACGTGTCCAAACCACAGGTGCTGTAGCTTGCTTAACAGCTCGGCAGCCGTTCTCAGGCCCAGTATGGATTCAACAACATTGTAGAAAGTTGATAAAGGGTACCGTTTCACCGGATAACACGTATATATGTAGCCTAGTTTACACATTAAAAATATATGTCTATAGATCAGGAGGCAGACTCAGATGTTCTCAGGCCCAGTATGGATTTGACCAGATTGTACAAAGTTGAGAAAGGGTACTTTATCACTGGATAGCAGGTATATATCCGTTCCGTACACCTTGTACACACACGGCTCCACTCTGCACATCGTACACACGGCTGCGCTCCATACACCTCGTACACATGGTTCTGCTACATCCACACTGTAAACCCCTCCTGACCCCACACAGAAACTTCACCTCATCCAGCACTATGACAACCAGCACAGCAGAGTCCTGCAGACATGGAGGCCCCTGATCATGTGACCCCTGACTCCTCCCCTCCTGTGACCTCATCACAGGTCCTGTGCAGACAGCCACAGAACAGCCCAGCCACATCATTGCAGGCTGCAGTGGGTCTCTGGGAGGGCGAGGATGGGGTCGGTGCATGGGGGGCATGGCGGCTCAGTGCAATGCGGGAAAAATAGCGTCCCGGGCGGGACGCGAGTAGGTGTGTCAAAAACGGGACTGTCCCACAAGAATCGGGACGGTTGGGAGCTATGAGTAAGCATTGCCGTAGTCACAAAGTGTGACAGGAGTATATAGAAGCCAAAGTGGACCATAATGTGTACAAATCAGAGGCTGTACATCACTTACCATGGAGTGAGGGAGGAGCCAGGCTGGCACAGGAGCAGAAAGCAGAAACTCATGCTTTTCGCGTGTGGTATTCAATAGCTTTTTCAAAGGCATATCTCACCATGTCAGACCTGTGCAAAGTGCGGCTCTCCAGCTGTCTCAGGCCGGCAGACAGCTGTGGGGCTGGAAATTAGAGGTCCACTGGCCACACGGTGCCTGCCCGCTTGCTGTTTCCATGTGTGGCTCTGCGCTGCAGTGCTGACTCCTTTGATCAAGGAGAGGCCTCTGGCCACTTCCACCAATCAGCATGTGAAACATCTGACGTGATGACGTCATTTGATCGGGTCAGTTGTGTACTCCGGAGAGCCCGTGCACCAGAGTGTGGGAAGGTGACTTGACGGACAGACGTGACTGGCAATAGGAGAGGTCGGTTTGTGCAGGAGAGACGGAGATTGACAAGATAGAAGGGTGACAGCTAGGAAAGGTAGGGGGGTGTAGTACCGAGAAATGACCACAAGATGGCAGGGGAGAGTAGTTGAGGACTGAACAACAGCTTATGGCTCAAGAAAATGCTTAGTCATGGGGGGCGGGGAGACAGGAACCCAGGAGGGGAATTCCCCTGTGAGAGAGGGGATAAATAGAAGGAGGGGTTCCAGACTAGACTATTCCCGGGAGGATCTCAGCAGAGGAAGACAGAAGACGGAGACTGCTGAGGAGCACGGCCAGGGGACAGACAGAGGAGAGACAGGGGGGTGGCTCCTGACCCGACGGACCGCAGGACAGATGAGGCCCCGGGGGTACCGATTGGACGACGACTTCGGACAGGTGAAGCGCTGGGGGTAGATTGGTCTAGGACAGCCCCCAGTGAAAGATCCGCGAGGTGCGTTACTGTGACTGGAACGAAGGTGCAGGTACCCGGGCCTGGAGACAGTGTGAAGAAGCTGCGGTGCATGTTTGGTGGTCATCAGGAGGATGACTAATAAATCCGGAACTGTTACACGTGAAATCTGTCACTGCCTCGTCCTTGAGTCGCCTTGTGTCTGCGGCGTCCGAACAGGGTAAGCAGTGGTCCACCCCCCAAGCCCGGCCCCTACCACATTTGGCGTAGTCGGCAGGATCGCCGCCGCTAATACGACACCTTCTGTGGCAGGCCTGCGTTTGAAGAACTTCGAGTGACTTGGACTGTTCCCCTGTGGATTACAAGTGCCAGTGGATTGCAAACACCTGTGGATTGCATGATCGCTTACTTGTGGATTACAATTTGAAGACTTTGTTCCGGATCATCTCTGCCATCAGAGGATCCGGACCGGTAAATAAACTTAGCAAGATGGAGCCCGCATGGAATACCAATTGGGACTGTGTTTGGGATCACCAGAAGAAACCCCGAAAAAGGCACTGTGCCTCTCCAGCGCTGGTGACCGCCGGGCAGGAGGAAGTTGGTGCTGAATTGGTCTACTCGGGGCAGCCGCTGGGGGAACTGTTACCGACCCCCTCTGCGGAACTATCGGGCCTGGAGGCTGGTCCTGCCGGAGGGCGGGATGAAGAATAACAGCGGACCTCCAATGACGGGACCGGGAGCTGCAGAGGAGCAGCGGAGAACAGCGACTCCCCGCACCGATCCCTGGGAGAACGGTGGGACTGCCTGGACGGAGCTGCGGCGCCGGGGAAGGTCAGCGTTCCCCTGGCTTGGCCGGCGGCCCCGCAGGCAGGTCCTGTTTCCCCACTCCATGCTCCCGGAGACTCTGCGGCCCCCGCAGGGCCGACCAACGCCCTCGTCGATGACCCCGAGCCGCCACGTCCGGCGGCGCCCCGTCCCGCGTCACAGGCGTGGAGCGGACCAGCAGCCATCCCTGCCGCACTTCACCCCCCGGCGGCCTGCCTGTCTCGGCCTTCCGCTGCCGCGACCGTGCTACAGTCCGGCGCAGAGGCTGGGCCGTCTGTCGCCGCGGCCTCTTTGCTGACAGCCGCCGTTATTCCATCTTCGGCCTTGGCTGCGGCCTGCTCTGCGGCCGTCGCTGGTACGTTTGTGGCTCCGGCCGCGGCCTACCCGGCAGCACCCGCGGCCGCTTCTGCCTCGCTTATGGTTCCAGCTGCGGCCTGCTCATCGGTACCCGGGGCCGCCTCTGCCGCACTCCATACCACGGCTGCGGCCTGCCCATCATGGACCGCGGCTGTTCCGGCCTCGCTCTTGATTGCGGCTTTGGCCGGGTCACCGGGCTCTGCCGCCTCTGTGGAGCTGTCTGCCATCCACACTAGCAGACCCCAGCTTCGCCGCCCACTTCTTTTCGGTCAACGACCCCAGCCCCTCACCTGCGGTTGGAGCTGCAGGAGCTGGGGGCTGGATGGAGCGAAGCCACCACGTCAACAGAGATACACGCGTCCACGCCACCACCGGTGGTGGACTGCCGGTTCCCGCTCCCAAGCAGAGAACTGGCGCGGAACCACTTTTGGCCCCTTCTACCCCTTTTGACTCATCTTTCAGGAGGGAGATGACCCCTGAACCCTGGGCAAAAGGAACACTCGGGGCCCTTGAACATTCGAGATATCTCGGGGACCTCACGGCTGTGGGGTTCCCTGCTAGACTGGCGCAACATCAGCTGTCAGGAGATGGGCCGGACTACCGGGATTTCGCTGCACCATTGTGCAGGCCCCAAGAGGACAGTTCGACGTCCAAGATAAGGGACATGTTTTATTGTTGATTGTTTGCTCCTGATATAGTGGGGATATGAAAAGGGGGTATTAATGTTAAAGGGAGGAGGAGTCTTCATTTTAAAGATGCTGTGAGAAAATGTTATGTTGAAAGGAAAGAAAAAAAAAAAGAAAGGGGGTTACCCCTGTTGGGTAACTCATACTGTTGTTAAAGTAGAAGTAATTATATATGCAGTAGACTAAAAGTTGGATTAATGTATAACACGTTTAAAACAAAAAATGTATGTAACAGGTTCCGGGTGCAAGGTAGGAGTGATGAATACGCTCACCATGACTCTTTTAAGGGAAGGACGAAGAGACGAAGAATGGTGAACCAGACAGTAGTCCGCCAGTCAGGTCCCCAACACCACAGACACCCCCAAAAGGACGAGCGGGCGTCGATGACCTGGAAGGCGAAAGGCCTCGGTCATGGCATTCCGGACAACTGAAGGTAGTGGAAGGGGAGAGCAGTGGGAGGTTCACGCCGTAGAGTAGTCCGGGTGGACCTCGCCAACCCGAAGGAAGTTGTCACGTGGCGTGCGCGCTGGCTAGTAGCGGTAGGCTGCTCAGAGCATGGTGCTCCCGGTTTAGTTTCCCCCCCTAGGTGGCGGGTGTGGCCAACGACCGGTCCGACAACAGACTGTGGGTAAGATTCAGAATGACGTAGGTAGGATGATTGTCGGGACGACAATGGACAAAGGGAGGAGGAGTGTGGGGAAGGTGACTTGACGGACAGAGGTGACTGGCAATAGGAGAGGACGGTTTGTGCAGGAGAGACGGAGATTGACAGGATAGAAGGGTGACAGCTAGGAAAGGTAGAAAGAGGGGTGTAGTTCCGAGAAATGACCATAAGATGGCACGGGAGAGTAGTTGAGGACTGAACAACAGATTATGGCTCAAGAAAATGCTTAGTCATGGGGGGCAGGGAGACAGGAACCCAGGAGGGGAATTCCCCTGTGAGAGGGGATAAATAGAAGAAGGAGGGGTTCCAGACTAGACTAGTCCCGGGAGGATCGCAGCAGTGGAAGACACAGGACAGAAGACGAGACTGCTGAGGAGCTTGGCCAGGGGACAGACAGAGGAGACACAGTCAAGGGGGGTGGCTTCTGACCCGACGGACCGCAGGACAGACGAGGCCCCGGGGGTACCGATTGGACGACGACCTCAGACAGGTGAAGCGCTGGGGGTAGATTGGTCTAGGACAGCCCCCAGTGAAAGATCCGCGAGGTGCGTTACTGTGACTGGAACGAAGGTGCAGGTACCTGGGCCTGGAGACAGTGTGAAGAAGCTGCATTGCATGTTTGGTGGTCGTCAGGAGGACGACAAATAAATCCGGAACTGTTACACATGAAATCTGTCTCCGTCTCGTCCTTGAGTCGCCTGGTGTCTGCAGCGTCCGAACAGGGTAAGCAGTGGTCCACCCCCATGCCCGGCCCCTACCACAGGAGGCAGGGAGAGAAGCAGAGCCCTGGGAAATGGGACCGAGGTGAGTTTGTGGTTCTTTTTTCTTCTCATGTGTTTTGGTGGGCATGGGGAGGCTATAGGGGTGGCAGGGTGGTGCACATAGGGGTGATGTGCATATGGGGTGACATGCTGCACATGGTGCTGCATATGGGGGTGACATGCTGCACATAGTGCTGCATATGGGGGTGACATACTTCACGTGGTGCTGCATATGGGGCAACATGCATCACATGGGGAGGCTATGGGGGTGACATGCACATAGGGAGGCTATGGGGGTGACATGCTGCATATGGAGAGGCTATGGGCGACATACAGTGTATATACTGAGGCTGTGTGGTCCTCAGGCAGTGTTTATAGAGAGGCTGTGTGCGGCTCATGCTGCATATGGGGGGGAGGCTTTGTAGGGCTCATGCCGCATATGGGGGAGGCTATGGCAGAGGCAGAGGCTGTGTGTTGCTCATGCCATGCCACATAAAAGGGGCTATTGGGGGCTCATACGATATACAGGCTGTGTGGTGCTCATGCCACATAAAAGGGGCTATTGGGGGCTCATACGATATTCAGAAGGGGCTGTGCTTGAGTTCACACGATATATAAGGAGATGTTAGCATACTTAATTCTGCTCAATATTAAGTGATACAATTAATATTAATAAAATTATCAATAATATAATAATTATAATATATCAATATTAATATTGAGCAGAACTAATTTTGGCCTATTGGTTCGGCCTTCCCCTACAGACACAGTCTCTCATGTGGCCCCTTGGGAAAATTAATTGTCCATCCCTTCACCATGTCATTTAGTGGCGGTGAAATTGTTCTGTGTTTCGAGCTGTCGCTCAGTAAAAGAATATATTTTTGGCAGTTGCTAAAGTGATTCAGCATGCCATATCTTATCTTGCCATTTAGTGGCAGTGAAATTAATCTTTCTGCACAGCTGTTGCTTAGTAAAAAAAACTATTTTTTTTTCTGCTGCTAAAAGTGATACAGCACGCCACATCCCACCTCGTGATTTAGTGGCGGTGAAATTGTTCTGTGTGCAGAGCTGTTGCACAGTGAAAATAAAATATTCTGTGACAAACGTGATAGAGCAGGCTAAATAAGAGTTTTAAATTATTTGGAGCATATACACATAAAAAATACTTTCTTCAATTACAAATGTCATACAGTAGGGGAGATCTCATTTTTATAACTGGAGCATATCTTTTTTGTTATACAGGCCTCATCTACACAAACAATTCTTCTATGACTAACGTGATACAGTAGGGGGAGATCTCAGTTTGAAATTGTATGGAGCATATCTTTGTCATACAGGCCTCATCCACATTGAAACAATTCTTTCTGTGACTGATGCGATTCAACATGTCATACTTCACCTAGTCATTTAGTGCCGCTGAAATTCAATTGTGTGCAGAACTGGTGCAGAGTAAAAAAAAAAATCTTATTTTTTGTCACCATTACTGTGATCCTACCGCACTACCTGAGCAACATGACTGGGAAAAAGCAAGGTCATGGTGGAAGGGGAATTAGGTTTGTTGTTCAAGGTGTACATGGGATAGGTGGTAAGGTTAGTGAAGCACTAGTGAACCAACAACGTCACATCCTATACAAACACAACTGACAACTTATGTTACTGAACGGGTTATTCCACTACCTTTGTTTGGCAGCCGCACAGTGGTATGCCTTGTTGATGAGGCCCAGAAAGAGCATGTACAGTACAGTTCACAGAGGTGACCTCCCCACATCATAACTTTCCAACCGCCCAACTGACTGTAGGGAACCACAGACAGGTAAGTCTGCAGCGCTGTTCACACGTTCTATGCCATGGGCATCCTAAGCATACTCCAAAGATTCACAGAGTCAAGAGGAGGAAATCATCTGCAACGATGCCCAAATTTTTTTTATCTTGGATCCGGAGCAGGACGAAGTAGGGTCCGATCAGCATCCTGACCCTCATCTCCAGATGTTAACCCCCTGGGGAGGTGATTCTGATGAGACTCAGATATCTGAGGCTCATGCGAATTGTACTGTGCTGTCAGGACAGAAAGAGGAGGAGGGTGACTCAGGGCGAGGTATGTGATAACACACAGGAGGATGATGAGGTTGTAGATCCCACTTGGCATGAACAACATAGGCGCGCAGCTGAGTAGGTCATCTGAGGAGGAGGGAGATGAGGTTGCGTTGCACCGTATGGCGCAGACACGGAATGATACAACCATGACGAGTCCTGCATCCGCATCCAAAACTGTGGCTGTGGCCAGCAGTGTTCACAGCTCTGCAGCTCAGAGTGGCAGAAAGGGTTGCCTAGCCTGGGCCTTTTTTGACACCGAAAAGTATGAGCCAACCTCACGTTATCTGCCAACATTGCAAAAAAAAACTGAGTAGAGGTAAAAAGTGCAATAATTTGACTACTACATGCATGAACCTTCGTATGTGCAATCAACATGCTTTACTCTGGCAATCCCTCTGAGATAAAATGCCGACCTCAACAACCATAAGCCGCCCCAACAACCGCATCTGCTACTTCCTCCTCCACTGTTACCGGGCAAAGTATTTCACACAGGTCTCTGACCGCAGAACCTCTGGTTCTTTACCCACTCCAGTCACACTGAGTGAAAGCCTCCCTTCAGCTGAAGAGGATATGCCTGCTCTTTTAGACCGATCTCCGAGGACGAGCACACAACTTTATCAATCCACCATAACATCACCGCCTGCACCTCACTCACAGTCCAGCAGTTTGTCCGGTTCACCATACTCCACCCTCAGTACTGCAGCCAGCCCACAGTCCCGCAGTTGTAGCCACATAAAAGATTGTTTCCTACTACATATGACAAAGCTAAAAGGTTGAATGCCACCATCTCCAATCTGTTGGCCACGAAATGCTGCCTTTCTGCCTGGTAGATAAAATGAAAACCTGGCACTCAACTTGATGCTTGGTGAGGCAGTTTATTGTAGTACCAGAAAACGTTTCGGTCAATATAGACCTTCATCGGTTACTACAGTGTGAAAAAAATAAATAAAATAAAGTATGTACAAAAATCACATAAAATGCAATTCGGTCGTGGATAGAGTTGAGCGACTTTTGTTTTTTTAGGGTCGAGTTTCGTTTCATGAAACCCGACTTCTACAAAAGTCGGGTCGAGCAAAATCGGCCGACTATAGGGAAAAGTCGGGGTTCCGACCGAAACACGAAACCCAATGTAAGTCAATGGGGAATTAAAGTCGGCAGTGAGAGGAGGACAGGAAACACACCTACAGTGCCCATTTGAATGCCAAAAGCATCAATTCTTATTACTTAAGCTTGTCAACCTTAATTTACTTCATAATACTAGTTACGCACTGAAAAATGGGGGCTATTTGGCTACAGTTGTGGGGGGGTAGGGCTGGCTCCAGGTTTTCGTGGGCCCAGGGCCAAAGAGCGCCCCTTTAACACATACCACAACTCATGATGCTCCGATACGGCAGAGAAATAGTATAGTACAATGAAAAATACTTCACTTCTTACATCTCATGACTGATATCCATTTTAAATTCTCCAATACCTCCAAAAACGGACAGTATATAACTCCATACAGAATTATGGCCAGCGCTTAGTGCGCTATAGAGTAATGAGGCCCATATATTTATCCACATGGAATCATTGATCCCCTATAATGTTTCAAACCATATATGATGAGCTCCACATAATGCTATAGTATATGTTGGTCCCAATGGATGAAGCTCCACTGTCTTATGGGTCCAAATAATGCTCCATATATAATGGGCCCCATTTCTACTGCTCTAGTGTATAATGGGCCCTGCAAATGCTGCTCCAGTGTCTGATGTCCACCTTTGGAATGCTCCAGTGTATGGTGGGCCCCATATATCATTCACCAGAGTATAGTGCTCCCCAAAAATTGCTGTTCCAACATGGAAAACAATTACATAAGTCTCCTTGCTAGGGAATCCCTGCACTACTCTGAACTCCTTGTCGTCCCCATCTTCCATCTCACTGCACTTGGCTGTTTAGGCCCTCCCACCGGCAGAGACACTTTTGCGTACTATGCGGTGCCCTGTGCCAGTGCCATCGCCCATGAGTATGCCCCCCACCTGCTCAAGGAACTTGCACTTTCATCTGCACCTTCCTCTTTGTCACCGTGTAAGGTGGTATAGTATGTGGGAAGGGGAACCTGAGTTTCCTCTGGGTCAGATTCTGGCAGTGTAGAGTGCGAGGGGAATGTAGTGGTCTGGGTCAATGTACCAGCAGCATCATCCAGCAGTGGCTGGGCCTCAGTACACTTGTGGCGTCCCCAAGAGTACGGTCGCCACTGTGGCATTACCTTCCTCCTAGGGAGTGTGTTGTCAAGCTTGGAAGCAACGAAGGATCTCTCTAGCAGTGAAACCAACACACAACACATTTCCCACTCCAGGCTAGCAGGGAGACCTCTGAACCTGACTGCTGAGGAGCTGCTCTCTGTGGTCGGGAGGAGGTAAGTTAGGGCACTCTGTGCAGGGAAGGGGAAGTGGTGGACGTGAGAAGGGGAGCTGGAGGATGAGCAGAGTTAAGGCTCACTCCTAGCTGGAGCGCATGGTCCCGATTCCGGTCTCCGAGTTTGTAGGGACACTGACGTTCCTGCAGCAGAAACCGGGGGAAGTAGCAGCTATAAATGCTCTGTACCCAACTAAGGCTCGGAGGCCCCAGCATCGACGTGTGGGAGCCAGAAGGAAAAGGCTACAGCTGTCTGCCATACAAGTAAAGTCTGAGGAACATCTGTAAGACAGGAGGCGCTTCAGTGAACCACGGTCCTGTGAGTGCTTCCCCCACAAGCGCTAGAAAGGAGACGTTCAGGAAGGTACATGTTGGCTGAGTGTTGGAAGGGAGCTTTCCATTTTGGTCCCGGAGGTTGGCTGAGGTCCTGACCCGGAGGACACAGCACGGAGGCAGGCATCAGTGTAACCTGCAGACTGTGAGTAAAGCTTTGGAAATGCATGCTCTGGTGTCCTACAGTTATTCCAGCACCGCTACATCTGGGTACCAGCACCAACACCGCCTGTGCCTTTCCCCTATCACTACATCTACACTTCCCTGGGACTCCAGCTCCACCTGTGGGGAGCTTCACCATCTTTGCTGCACAACACATCAGTCCCAGAGGATCTGCATGCAGCGTCGGCCTAAAATATATGTTACCGAACACCACAGGTGGCGTCAAACTATCTATATAAACTCTTTACCATTATACCACGCCATTTACATGGGCACCAAGGGCCACCGTCCGGGTCACCGCTGCTGTGACACATCCCACTGACACCGGCCCGGTACCGAGTACTCCACAGCCCTGGGAGGGCGACCCATATGCTGACTGCTGATCGGGCGGCGTTATTCCCACGAACCTCCAAACAGCGTCCATTAAGGCAAAGTTTTTGGTTTCCAGGGGAAGTATGATTGCAAAGCTGAACCTTAAAGAAATGTCCGAAAGGGCACCACCAGGAGTGGAGCCTGTGGCTTAATTGGACTCCACCCGGGAAACCACAACCATGCCACCTAAAGAAAAGATGCACACTTTGAAAGCTGTGTCGATTCTGTGTGTGGTGTGCTATGTGTGTTTGTAGTTGTGCTAGCGATTTCTCAGCTTTATTCCGTTAACAACCGAGACTGGCATGGCCCCGCAGTACACGTCAAGCTTACTAGCGGGATAAGCGAGGCTCTGGCACGTGAGATCGAGCAATAACAGGTCTAGCATTCCAGTACATGTCCAGGGCTGCATGCACGCTACACAGAAAGGACCAGCTTTTGTCGCTTACAGGTGCAGATAACCTGCTGAACTCCATTAGTGATGGGGATCTGGGATTCAGATTATTCCCTGCGAACAAACGATGATTTCCCAGTAAGTTCAGGTCAACCGCAATTCCGGAGTTAGGCCTAACCGTCATTCCTGAAAAAATTACGTGTCCAAACCACAGGTGCTGTAGCTTGCTTAACAGCTCGGCAGCCGTTCTCAGGCCCAGTATGGATTCAACAACATTGTAGAAAGTTGATAAAGGGTACCGTTTCACCGGATAACACGTATATATGTAGCCTAGTTTACACATTAAAAATATATGTCTATAGATCAGGAGGCAGACTCAGATGTTCTCAGGCCCAGTATGGATTTGACCAGATTGTACAAAGTTGAGAAAGGGTACTTTATCACTGGATAGCAGGTATATATAGCATAGTTTAAACATGTAAAATCTCTGTGTTCTCAGTATGGATTACACAGCAATCTAAAAAGTGGAAAAAAGGAAATGCATTTGAAGCGTACACAACTATATACTTTTGGTGTTATTTTTAAATTTTCATATATATTTCTGTCTCAGTAATACAGTCCAGCCTCTCTGCAATAGGAAATGAGATGCATACAATTACTGACATAAAGGCTAGTGATTGCAGAAATCTGGGAATTACTATTCACGGGAAAAACTTCCGTCACAATTCTCATAGGCGATGCTGACCCTCAATTAATTTGTGTGTTGAGACAGTGAAAACATTTTTTGTGAATAAAGTCTTGCTGTTTCGCACTTCCGTTGATTCCATCACTGTTACTCATCTCAATCAAATTTTTATCACAGGGAGCGATGTAAACATGGTGCTCACTGGCTATCATGATCTGTCATGTAACTTTGGAGTGCAAAAGACAGAAGCCACAGGCCGTAGGCGATTCTATTTGATTGGCATGAGAGGGCACATTTTAAAATGTGCGCCGGAATGTCACACGTTTGTGAGTAGGAAAACTGTGAAAGCTGATGATAAACCACCACTGCATGTCATTGTGAGTCGACGTCCATAAGAAATGGAAGCCATTGATCATCTGGAGCTAGAGCCCGGCCAGCAGGACAGGGCATAGCTACATCTTAACCATCATCTTTCAGTTCAATCAATTTGTAGTTTCAGTCCCAGTGAAGGAATTGACAGCCCAGACTACACAGCGGAGGAGCAGGGAGAGGTAAACATTGCAAATGCTGGGGCCCTGCCCAAGCCAGGGGGGCACACTCATGGGCGTCGGTACTGGCACTGGGCCCCTCATAGTACGGCGGTGTGTCTGACGGCGGGTGTGCACCACCACCGTCAGACACTTGATTGCACTATGAGGGACCCTGTGCCAGTGCCCGCGCCCAAGAGTCGGCCTACCCACCTGTCCAGGGCAACGGCACTCGCACGGTTTCGTGCGCTAGGTGGTGACCCCGGCCATGGGGGGGGCAGCCCAGTTAGGGCGGTTTACAAAGTGGCATATGTTGATGTGGGACATTCAGCTGCTGCAAAAGGCGAAATAGGTCAAGTTCGCAGAATAGGAGGAGGACCAAAGCAAGCCATTTTTCTGGCAACCTATGTGTCATCAGGGTAAGGTGGGACAAAATCCTTGGAAACCCATGCATGGTTCATTTTAATGAAGGTTAGATCATCCACATTTTGGGTTGACAGATGGGTCCTTTTTTCTGTCAGGATTGATCCAGCTGCACTGAAGACTAGTGTTGAGCGACTTTTGTTTTTTTAGGGTCGAGTTTCGTTTCATGAAACCCGACTTTTCCAAAAGTCGGGTCCAGCAAAATCGGCCGACTATAGGGAAAAGTCGGGGTCGTCCCGAAACACGAAACCCAATGTAAGTCAATGGAGAATTAAAGTCGGCAGTGAGAGGACAGGAAACACACCAATAGTGCCCATTTGAATGCCAAAAGCATAAATTCTTGTTACTGAGGCTTGTCAACCTTAATTAACTTCATAATACTAGTTACGCACTGAAAAATGGGGGTTATTTGGCTACAGTTGTGGGGGGAGGGCTGGCTCCAGGTTTTCGTGGGCCCAGGGCCAAAGAGCGCCCCTTTAACACATACCACAACTCATGATGCTCCGATACGGCAGAGAAATAGCAGTATAGTACAATGAAAAATACTTCACTTCTTACATCTCATGACTGATATCCATTTTAAATTCTCCAATACCTCCAAAAACGGACAGTATATAACTCCATACAGTATTATGGCCAGCGCTTAGTGCGCTATACAGAGTAATGAGGCCCATATATTTCTCCATACGGAATCATTATTTCCATATAATGTTTCAAACCGTATATGATGAGCTCCACATAATGCTACAGTATATGTTGGTCCCAATGGATGAAGCTCCACTGTCTTATGGGCCCAAATAATGCTCCATATATAATGGGCCACATTTCTACTGCTCTAGTGTATAATGGGCCCTGTAAATGCTGCTTCAGTGTCTGATGTCCACCTTTGGAATGCTCCAATGTATGGTGGGCCCCATATATCATTCACCAGAGTATAGCGCTCCCCAAAAATTGCTGTCCCAACATTGAAAACAATTACATAAGTCTCCTTGCTAGGGAATCCCTGCACTACTCTGAACTCCTTGTCGTCCCCATCTTCCATCTCACTGCACTTGGCTGTTTAGGCCCTCCCACCGGCAGAGACACTTTTGCGTACTATGCGGTGCCCTGTGCCAGTGACATCGCCCATGAGTATGCCCCCCACCTGCTCAAGGAACCTGCACTTTCATCTGCACCTTCCTCTTTGTCACCGTGTAAGGTGGCAATAGTATGCGGGAAGGGGAACCTGAGTTTCCTCTGGGTCAGATTCTGGCAGTGTAGTGTGCGAGGGGAATGTAGTGGTCTGGGTCATTGTACCAGCAGCATCATCCAGCAGTGGCTGGGCCTCAGTGCACTTGTGGCGTCCCCAAGAGTACGGTCGCCACTGTGGCATTGCCTTCCTCCTAGGGAGTGTGTTGTCAAGCTTGGGAGCAACGAAGGATCTCTCTAGCAGTGAAACCAACACACAACACATTTCCCACTCCAGGCCAGCAGGGAGACCTCTGAACCTGACTGCTGAGGAGCTGCTCTCTGTGGTCGGGAGGAGGTAAGTTATGGCACTCTGTGCAGGGAAGGGGAAGTGTGTGGACGTGAGAAGGGGAGCTGGAGGATGAGCAGAGTTAAGGCTCACTCCTAGCTGGAGCGCATGGTCCCGATTCCGGTCTCCGAGTTTGTAGGGGCACTGATGTTCCTGCAGCAGAAACCGGCGGAAGTAGCAGCTATAAATGCTCTGTACCCAACTAAGGCTCGGAGGCCCCAGCATTGACGTGTGTGAGGCAGAAGGAAAAGGCTACAGCTGTCTGCCATACAAGTAAAGTCTGAGGAATATCTGTTAGACAGGAGGCGTTTCAGTGAACCATGGTCCTGTGAGTGCTTCCCCCACAAGCGCTAGAAAGGAGACGTTCAGGAAGGTACATGTTGGCGGAGTGTTGGAAGGGACCTTTCCATTCTGGTCCCAGAGGTTGGCAGAGGTCCTGACCCGGAGGACACAGCACGGAGGCAGGCATCAGTGTAACCTGCAGACTGTGAGTAAAGCTTTGGAACTGCACGCTCTGGTGTCCTACAGTTATTCCAGCACCGCTACACCTGGGTACCAGCACCTACACCGCCTGTGCCTTTCCCCCATCACTACATCTACACTTCCCTGGGACTCCAGCTCCACCTGTGGGGAGCTTCACCATCTTTGCTGCACAACACCATCAGTCCCAGAGGATCTGCATTGCGCGTCGGCCTAACATCTATGTTGCCGAACACCACAGGTGGCATCAAACTATCTATATAAATTCTTTACCATTATACCACGCCATTTACATGGGCGCCCAGGGCCACCGTCTGGGTCACCGCTGCTGTGACACATCCCACTGACACTGGCCCGGTACCAAGTACCCCACAGCCCTGGGAGGGCGACCCATATGCCGACTGCTGATCGGGCGGCGTTATTCCCACGAGCCTCCAAACAGCATCCCTGAAGGCAAAGTTTTTGGTTTCCGGGGGCAGTATGATTGCAAAGCTGAACCTTAAAGGAATGTCCAAAAGGGCACCACCAGGAGTGGAGCCTGTGGCTTAATTGGACTGCACCCGGGAAACCACTACCATACAAGCTACAGAAAAGATGGACAGATTGCAAGCTTTGTTGATTCTGTGTGTGGTGTGGTATGTCCGTTTTTAGTTGTGCTAGCGATTTCTCAGCTTTATTCCGTTAACGACCGAGACTCCAGCATGGCGCCGCGGTACGCATCAAGCTTACTAGAGGGATACGCGAGGCTGTGGCACGTGAGATCGAGCAATAACAGGTCTAGCATTCCAGTACATGTCCAGGGCTGCATGCACGCTACACTGAAAGGACCAGCTTTTGTCGCTTACAGGTGCAGATAACCTGCTGAACTCCGTTAGCGATGGGGATCTGGGATTCAGATTATTCCTCGCGAACGATGATTTCCCAGTAAGTTCAGGTCAACCGCAATTCCGGAGTTAGGCCTAACCGTCATTCCTGAAAAAATTACGTGTCCAAACCACAGGTGCTGTAGCTTGCTTAACAGCTCGGCAGCCGTTCTCAGGCCCAGTATGGATTCAACAACATTGTAGAAAGTTGATAAAGGGTACAGTTTCACCGGATAACACGTATATATGTAGCCTAGTTTACACATTAAAAATATATGTCTATAGATCAGAAGGCAGACTCAGATGTTCTCAGGCCCAGTATGGATTTGACCAGATTGTACAAAGTTGAGAAAGGGTACTTTATCACTGGATAGCAGGTATATATAGCATAGTTTAAACATGTAAAATCTACGTGTTCTCAGTATGGATTACACAGCAATCTAAAAAGTGGAAAAAAGGAAATGCATTTGAAGCGTACACAACTATATACTTTTGGTGTTATTTTTAAATCTTCATATATATTTCTGTCTCAGTAATACAGTCCAGCCTCTCCGCAATAGGAAATGAGATGCATACAATTAGTGACATAAAGGCTACTGATTGCAGAAATCTAGGAATTATTATTCATGGGAAAACTTCCATCACAATTCTCATAGGCGATGCTGACCCTCAATTAATTTGTGTGTTGAGACAGTGAAAACATTTTTTTGTGAATAAAGTCTTGCTGTATCGCACTTCCGTTGATTCCATCACTGTTACTCATCTCAATCCAATTTTTATCACAGGGAGCGATGTAAACATGGTGCTCACTGGCTATCATGATCTGTCACGTAACTTTGGAGTGCAAAAGACAGAAGCCACAGGCCGTAGGCGATTCTATTTGATTGGCATGAGAGGGCACATTTTGAAATGTGCGCTGGAATGTCACACGTTTGTGAGTAGGAAATCTGTGAAAGCTGATGATAAACCACCATTGCATGTAATTGTGAGTCGACGTCCATAAGAAGTGGAAGCCACTGATCATCTGGAGCTAGAGCCCGGCCAGCAGGACAGGGCATAGCTACATCTTAACCATCATCTTTCAGTTCAATCAATTTGTAGTGGCAGTCCCAGTGAAGGATTTGACAGCCCAGACTACGCAGGGAGAGGTAAACATTGCAAATGCTGGGGCCCTGCCCAAGCAAGGGGGGCACACTCATGGGCGTCGGTACTGGCACTGGGCCCCTCATAGTACGGCGGTGTGTCTGACGGTGGGTGTGCACCACTACTGTCAGAGACACTTGATTGCACTATGAGGGACCCTATGCTAGTGCCCGCGCCCAAGAGTCGGCCTACCCACCTGTCCAGGGCAACGGCACTCGCACGGTTTTGTGTGCTAGGTGGTGACCCCGGCCATGGGGGGGGCCGCCCACTTAGGGAGGTTTACAAAGTGGCATATTCAGATGTGGGTCATTCAGCTGCTGCAAAAGGCGAAATAGGTCAAGTTCGCGGAATAGGAGGAGGACCAAAGCAAGCCATTTTTCTGGCAACCTATGTGTCATCAAGGGAAGGTGGGACAAAATCCTTGGAAACCCATGCATGGTTCATTTTAATGAAGGTTAGATCATCCACATTTTGGGTTGACAGACGGGTCCTTTTTTCTGTCAGGATTGATCCAGCTGCACTGAAGACTCTTTCCGATAGCACACTTGCAGCTGGGCAAGCGAGCTCCTGTAAGGCATATTGTGCCAATTCAGGCCAGGTGTCCAGTTTAGCGGCCCAATAGTCAAAGGGGAATGACCTGTGCGGGAGAACATCGATATGGGAGGAAAAGTAGTTGTTAACCATAGTTGACCACTGCTGTCTCCTGTCACTTTCCATCGATGCAGTATTACCAGTTGTATGAGCGGTCCGTGAAAAATCAGTCCACAACATTGTCATGAAACCCCTGTCTCCAACGCCACTTCTGCTGTGTGCACCACGAACACCTCTGCCAAGCTGCCCCCGGCCCGTATAGCTCGTGTGAGAAACATCACCACTGCTGTGTGCTGGGAATGCCTCAACCAACCGGTTAACCAGAGTTGCTTGTTTATTAGCCAATATTAGGTCAAGGTTCTCCTGTGGCATGATGTTTTGTAATTTGCCTTTATAGCGTGGATCCAGGATGCTGGCCAACCAGTAGTCGTCATTGTTCATCATTTTGGCAATGCGTGGGTCCCTTTTTAGGATCTGCAAGGCATAATCTGACATGTGGGCCAATGTTCCCGGTGTCAATGATGCACTGCGAGTGCTGGGTGGAGAAGCACTTTCTGGCAAATCCACATCCCTCCAGTCACGCACAAACCCTGTACCAGACCTTGCCACGCCAACATTTTCACTTGCCCCACGAGATGCATCCTCCTCCCCTAAGTAATCATCCCCATCATCATCCTCTTCCTCCTCTTCTTCCTCCACCTCGTCCAGGAGAGGTCCCTGAGCAGACAATGGCTGAATGTCATCAAGGATTCCCTCCACCTCTTCCTCCTCGTCAACATTGGCTGCAGACGCCTGCTCCTTAAGGTGCATCAAAGTTTGCATGAGCAGACGCATAAGTGGGATGCTCATGCTTAGGATGGTGTCATCTGCGCTTACCAGCCGTGTGCATTCCTCAAAACACTGAAGGACTTTACAGAGGTCTTTCAGCTTCGACCACTGCACACCTGTCAACTCCATGTCTGCTCTCAAAGTGCCTGGCCGTGTATCCTCCCACAAATGCATTATGGCCTGCATCTGCTCGCACAGCCGCTCAACCATGTGCAGGGTGGAGTTCCACCTTGTTGCAATGACGATAATGAGGCGGTGGTTGGGAAGGTGGAGCAATCGCCGCAGCTTCTGCATACGAATGGAGTGTACAGGCGACCGGCGGATGTGCGCGCACAGTCTTTGCACCTTCTGGAGCAGGGCTGTTAACTCCGGATAATTATTGAGGAAGCACTGCACCACCAGGTTCAAGGTGTGAGCCAAGCAAGGTATGTGGCTGAGTTTTGAAAGGGCTATGGCTGCCACAAAATTATGGCCGTTATCACTAACTACCTTGCCTGCCTCAAGATGTACACTGCCCAGCCATGACTCAGTTTGTCGCTGAAAGTACTCGGCCAGCACCTCGGCAGTGTGTCTGTCGCCCAAACACATCATCTGCAACACAGCCTGCTGACGCTTTCCACTAGCTGCTCGATAGGGGGACACCTCGTGTGCAACAGTGGCAGCTGCAGATGGAGTGCTCGTACGACTGCGCTCTGTGGATGAGCTTTCGCTTTTGGAGGAGGAGGGTCGAACGCCTACAGCCAACTGTTTCCTATACCGTGGGCTAGGCAGGGCTGTCCCCTGTGGACCCTGCATCCACCACATTAACCCAATGCGCAGTTATGGACACGTAACGGCCCTGGCCATGCCGACTGGACCATGCATCAGTTGTGAGGTGCACCTTTCCACTCACTGACTGCTTGAGTGCATGGACAATGCGGTCTTTCACATGATGGTGGAGGGCTGGGATGGCTTTGCGAGAGAAGAAGTGGCGACTGGGTAGGTCATAGCGTGGTACTGCATAGGCCATGAGTTTGCGGAAAGCTGCGCTTTCCACCAACCGATAGGACATCATCTCTAATGAGATTAGTTTGGCAATGTGGGCGTTCAAACCCAGTGTACGCGGATGAGAGACTGAGTACTTTCTTGACCTACTCATAGTCTCTGGGAGGGTGAGCTGGACTTGAGAGCTGCATATGGTGGAACTAGCGGTGGACAGGGTGGACTGAGAGAGGGTTGATGATGGTGATGGAGTTGGTGTTCTTTCTGATGGCCTAGATTCAGTCTTTCATTGATATAACAGTGGGATTCCCTGACTGCTGTGGCCTTGCAACGACACCTCAACATTTGCTGCTGTGCTAACCGGTGGGCTTACAGTGGGGGAAACAATGTAGCATTGCTGACTACCTTCTTTGTGATCAGTTGCACATGTGGTACTTGAGGTTTGGTGTTGTGTCCACGCTTGCAAGTGCATGCTGGTTAAATGTCTAAGCATGCAACTGGTATTCAAATTTTTCAGATTTTTCCCTCGGCTAAAGGTCTTTGCGCACTTCTTACAGATAACCTTGGCCTGATCATGAGGATTTTGTTCAAAAAAGTGCCACACTGCACTCTTCCTACTTTGGCAGACATTTTGCAGCCTAGCACGCTGTGCTATTTTGACCGTCTGGACAAGCTGTCCAGCAACTCTTTTGATTTTTGGAACCTGTCTTTGGAGTGCTCCGGGCCTGCCAGATAACAGCTGTTGCGATGTCGATGTCTGCTGTGGATGCTCCTCCTCCTCATCTGAGCTATTGGAAGCAGCACCCTCTTCCCCCAATGGATGCCAATCTGGGTTAACAACTGTGTCATCCATCACCTCCTCTTCAATGTCATGTGCACCTTCCTCTGTGTCACCGTGTATGGTGGTATAGTGTGCGGGAAGGGGCACCTGAGTCTCATCAGGGTCAGAATCTGGCTCTGTACACTGCGAGGACAATGTAGTGCTCTGAGTGAATGTACCAGCAGAATCATCTATCAGTGGCTGTGCATCAGTGCACTCCATGTCAGATTCATCTTGGCCTGGGTAATTCACCATTTCACTTGATAATCCAGGCATGGTATGTGAAAACAGCTCCATGGAGTAATCAGTTGTATGGCCTGTGTCATCCTTCAATCTTGGTTGGGGTGAAGGACACAAGGAAAGGTGTGGTTCATGAACATGAGCCTCCAATGACGACTCACTGCTTTTATTTTTTACAACTTCAGAAGAGGAGGCGATAGAGCTGGTGGCCAAATGTAAGCCAAAACTTTTTCCTGAAGCTCTGGCTTTAAAAGCGGTTTGCCAACTCCTAGAAAACTAAGCCTTCGAGGCCTTGTGGAGCCAGACGATGACGCAGTCTCAACACCTCCTGCATTCGGTCCTACTTTGCTTTTGCCACTACCATCAGATCCACCACCAACACCATCATTACCAGCTGCTAACCCCCGCCCAATTCCACGGCCTCTTCCACCAGCCTTCCTCATTTTTGGTAGAAATATAGACAAAATCCAGCAAACTATATAGCAATGTAAAACAAGGTACAAGGTGTCTAGGACGGGAGATTTTGAATTTCTGCACACACTTGTGGACACTGGACACTTTTGGATTGTGTGAGGCCCACTGAATATCACAGCGCTATGTCACAGGCTCGATGTCGCAGGTGTGAAAAATGTCACTAGAGGATAACAGAGATTTTGAATTTCTGCACACACTTGTGGACACTGGACACTTTTGGATTGTGTGATGCCCACCGAGTATCACAGCTCTATGTCACAGGCTCGATGTCGCAGGTGTGAAAAATGTCACTAGAGGATAACGGAGCTTTTGAATTTCTGCACACACTTGTGGACACTGGACACTTGGATTGTGTGAGGCCCACGGAATATCACAGCGCTATGTCACAGGCTTGATGTCGCAGGTGTGAAAAATGTGACTAGAGGATAACGGAGATTTTGAATTTCTGCACACACTTGTGGACACTGGACACTTTTGGATTGTGTGAGGCCCACTGAATATCACAGCGCTATGTCACAGGCTCGATGTCGCAGGTGTGAAAAATGTCACTAGAGGATAACGGAGATTTTGAATTTCTGCACACACTTGTGGACACTGGACACTTTTGGATTGTGTGAGGCCCACTGAATATCACAGCACTATGTCACAGGCTCGATGTCGCAGGTGTGAAAAATGTCACTAGAGGATAACGGAGCTTTTGAATTTCTGCACACACTTGTGGACACTGGACACTTTTGGATTGTGTGAGGCCCCTGAATATCACAGCGCTATGTCACAGGCTCAATGTCGCAGGTGTGAAAAATGTCACTAGAGGATAACAGAGATTTTGAATTTCTGCACACACTTGTGGACACTGGACACTTTTGGATTGTGTGAGGCCCATTGAATATCACAGCGCAATGTCACAGGCTCGATGTCGCAGGTGTGAAAAGTGTCACTAGAGGATAACGGAGATTTTGAATTTCTGCACACACTTGTGGACACTGGACACTTTTGGATTGTTTGGGGCCCACTGAATATCACAGCGCTATGTCACAGGCTCGATGTCGCAGGTGGGAAAAATGTCACTAGAGGATAACGGAGATTTTGAATTTCTGCACACACTTGTGGACACTGGACACTTTTGGATTGTGTGAGGCCCACTGAATATCACAGCGCTATGTCACAGGCTCGATGTCGCAGGTGTGAAAAATGTCACTAGAGGATAACGGAGATTTTGAATTTCTGCACACACTTGTGGACACTGGACACTTTTGGATTGTGTGATGCCCACCAAGTATCACAGCGCTATGTCACAGGCTCGATGTCGCAGGTGTGAAAAATGTCACTAGAGGATAACGGAGATTTTGAATTTCTGCACACACTTGTGGACACTGGACACTTTTGGATTGTGTGAGGCCCACGGAATATCACAGCGCTATGTCACAGGCTTGATGTCGCAGGTGTGAAAAATGTGACTAGAGGATAACGGAGATTTTGAATTTCAGCACACACTTGTGGACACTGGACACTTTTGGATTGTGTGAGGCCCAGTGAATATCACAGCGCTATGTCACAGGCAGAAATTGGCTAGTGTATGACAAACTACAAGGTGTATATAGAATTGGGCAGAATAGGAATCTCCCTAGAGTGTAGGTCTGTAAGAACGGAACAAGACCTCGACTTATCCTTACAGAGCGACACACAGATAGCTTCACTGTGGCCGTGATAACAGCCGTTACACGGTACTGAGAGAGGAGCGTGCACGTACACCGCTGTCCGGTGTCCATAAAATTGTCAAGCTCCGTGTTTTTTAAGTATACGAACTGACACACGCTGTCTCTCTATAGTTTTGAATGTGATCAAACAGCAAATATATTTAACTGTTTGAAAACTAGACAAAACTAGAAGGTGCAGGTCTGTAAGAACGGAACATGTCCTCGACTTATCCTTACAGAGCGACACACCGCTTCACTGTGGCCGTGATAACAGCCGTTACATGGTACTGTGTGAGGAGTGTGCACCGCTGTATGGTGTGAAAAAATGCATGCTCAGTACCTCACCAGGACAAAAAAAAAATTGGGATTGCTTTTAAAAAAGCAGTTTGCAGAGCAGTGGGTAAACAGCAATGCAGCCGTCAGGAAGCCTTAGAAGGCAGCCTAACAACCAACACCGCTGATCCAGCAAAATATAGCCTCCACTTGCACTGCACACACAGTGACTGGTGTGTTGTACAGGCAAAATCGCTAGCAGCAGAAGCAGTTTTTGGTATCTTCTTCCCTGCCTAACGCTCTCCCTACAAAATCATCAGCAGCAGCAGCTCTCCCTATTCTGAGATCAGCATGAGTAACATGGCGGTCGGCGTGCACGCCCTTTTATACCCCCTGTGACGCCCACCAAAGCAAGCCAATCACTTGCATGCCCTTCTGAAAGATGGTGGTGACCCCTGCCTATGTCATCACGTTGCCCACTGTGTCCGTGGATCCTGATTGGCTGAAAAAGAGCGCAAAACAAACTTTTGAAACGTGACTTTGGCGCTTAAGTCGCCGACCTCGTGGCTGACCTCATCCTAGGGTTGGGTTTCGTTTCATGAAACCCGAATTTGCCAAAAGTCGGCGACTTTTGAAATTTTTCGACCTGTTTCGCTCAACTCTACTGAAGTCTCTTTCCGACAGCACACTTGCAGCTGGGCAAGCGAGCTCCTGTAAGGCATATTGTGCCAATTCAGGCCAGGTGTCCAGTTTAACGGCCCAATAGTCAAAGGGGAATGACCTGTGCGGGAGAACATCGATATGGGAGGAAAAGTAGTTTGTAACCATAGTTGAGAACTGCTGTCTCCTGTCACTTTCCATCGATGCAGTATTACCAGTTGTGTGAGCGGTACTTGAAAAATCAGTCCACAACATTGTCATGAAACCCCTGTCTCCAACGCCACTTCTGCTGTGTGCACCACGAACACCTCTGCCAAGCTGCCCCCGGCCCGTACGGCTCGTGTGAGAACATCACTGCTGCTGTGTGCTGGGAATGCCTCAACCAACCGGTTTACCAGAGTTGCTTGTTTATTAGCCAATATTAGGTCAAGCTTCTCGTGTGGCATGATGTTTTGTAATTTGCCTTTATAGCGTGGATCCAGGATGCTGGCCAACCAGTAGTCGTCATCGGTCATCATTTTGGCAATGCGGGGGTCCCTTTTTAGGATCTGCAAGGCATAATTTGACATGTGGGCCAATGTTCCCGGTGTCAATGATGCACTGCGAGTGCTGGTTGGAGGAGCACTTTCTGGCAAATCCACATCCCTCCAGTCACGCACAAACCCTGTACCAGACCTTGCCATGCCAACATTTTCACTTGCCCCACGAGATGCATCCTCCTCCCCTAAGTAATCATCCCCATCATCCTCCTCCTCCTCTTCTTCCTCCACCTCGTCCAGGAGAGGTCCCTGAGCAGACAATGGCTGAATGTCATCAAGGATTCCCTCCTCCTCTTCCTCCTCATCAACATTGGCTGCAGACGCCTGCTCCTTAAGGTGCGTCAAAGTTTGCATGAGCAGACGCATAAGTGGGATGCTCATGCTTAGGATGGCGTCGTCTGCGCTTACCAGCCGTGTGCATTCCTCAAAACACTGAAGGACTTTACAGAGGTCTTTCAGCTTCGACCACTGCACACCTGTCAACTCCATGTCTGCTCTCAAAGTGCCTGGCCGTGTATCCTCCCACAAATGCATTATGGCCTGCCTCTGTTCGCACAGCCGCTCAACCATGTGCAGGGTGGAGTTCCACCTTGTTGCAATGTCGATAATGAGGCGGTGGTTGGGAAGGTGGAGCAATCGCTGCAGCTTCTGCATACGAATGGAGTGTACAGGCGACCGGCGGATATGCGCGCACAGTCTTCGCACCTTCTGGAGCAGGGCTGTTAAATCCGGATAATTGTTGAGGAAGCACTCCACCACCAGGTTCAAGGTGTGAGCCAAGCAAGGTATGTGGCTGAGTTTTGAAAGGGCTATGCCTGCCACAAAATTACGGCCGTTATCACTAACTACCTTGCCTGCCTCAAGATGTATACTGCCCAGCCATGACTCAGTTTGTTGCTGAAAGTACTCGGCCAGCACCTCCGCGGTGTGTCTGTCGCCCAAACACATCATCTGCAACACAGCCTGCTGACGCTTTCCACTAGCTGCTCGATAGGGGGACACCTCGTGTGCAACAGTGGCAGCTGCAGATGGAGTGCTCGTACGACTGCGCTCTGTGGACGAGCTTTCGCTTCTGGAGGAGGAGGAGGAGGGTCGAACGCCTACAGCCAACTGTTTCCTATACCGTGGGCTAGGCTGCACTGTCCCACCACCGCTGTCCCCTGTGGACCCTGCATCCACATTAACCCAGTGCGCAGTGATGGACACGTAACGGCCCTGGCCATGCCGACTGGACCTTGCATCTGTTGTGAGGTGCACCTTTCCACTCACTGACTGCTTGAGTGCATGGACAATGCGGTCTTTCACATGATGGTGGAGGGCTGGGATGGCTTTGCGAGAGAAGAAGTGGCGACTGGGTAGGTCATAGCGTGGTACTGCATAGGCCATGAGTTCGCGGAAAGCTGCGCTTTCCACCAACCGATAGGGCATCATCTCTAATGAGATTAGTTTGGCAATGTGGGCGTTCAAACCCAGTGTACGCGGATGAGAGACTGAGTACTTTCTTGACCTACTCATAGTCTCTGGGAGGGTGAGCTGGACTTGAGAGCTGCATATGGTGGAACTAGCGGTGGACAGGGCGGACTGAGAGAGGGTTGATGATGGTGATGGAGTTGGTGTTCTTTCTGATGGCCTAGATTCAGTCTTTCGTTGATATAACAGTGACTGCTTTGGCCATGCAACGACACCTCAACATTTGCTGCTGTGCTAACCGGTGGGCTTACAGTGGGGGAAACAATGTAGCGTTGCTGACTACCTTCTTTGTGATCAGTTGCACATGTGGTACTTGAGGTTTGGTGTTGTGTCCACGCTTGCAAGTGCATGCTGATTAAATGTCTAAGCATGCAACTGGTATTCAAATTTTTCAGATTTTTCCCTCGACTAAAGGTCTTTGCGCACTTCTTACAGATAACCTTGGCCTGATCATGAGGATTTTGTTCAAAAAAGTGCCACACTGCACTCTTCCTACTTTGGAAGACATTTTGCAGCCTAGCACGCTGTGCTATTTTGACCGTCTGGACAAGCTGTCCAGCAAATCTTTTGATTTTTGGAACCTGTCTTTGGAGTGCTCCGGGCCTGCCAGATAACAGCTGTTGCGATGTCGATGTCTGCTGTGGATGCTTCTCCTCATCTGAGCTATTGGAAGCAGCACCCTATTCCCCCAATGGATGCCAATCTGGGTCAACAACTGGGTCATCCATCACCTCCTCTTCAATGTCATGTGCACCTTCCTCTGTGTCACCGTGTATGGTGGTATAGTATGCGGGAAGGGGCACCTGAGTCTCATCAGGGTCAGAATCTGGCTCATTACACTGCGAGGACAATGTAGTGCTCTGAGTGAATGTACCAGCAGAATCATCTATCAGTGGCTGTGCATCAGTGCACTCCATGTCAGATTCATCTTGGCCTGGGTAATTCACCATTTCATTTGATAACCCAGGCATGGTATGTGAAAACAGCTCCATGGAGTAATCAGTTGTATGGCCTGCATCATCCTTCAATCTTGGCTGGGGTGAAGGACACAAGAAAAGGTGTGGTTCATGAACATGAGCCTCCAATGACGACTCAGTGCTTTTATTTTTTACAACTTCAGAAGAGGAGGCGATAGAGCTGGAGGATGAGTCAGCAATGTAAGCCAAAACTTTTTCCTGAAGCTCTGGCTTTAAAAGCGGTTTGCCAACTCCTAGAAAACTAAGCCTTCGAGGCCTTGTGTAGTCAGACGATGACGCAGGATCAACACCTCCTGCATTCGGTCCTATTTTGCTTTTGCCACTACCATCAGATCCACCACCAACACCATCATTACCAGCTGGCAACCCCCGTCCAATTCCACGGCCTCTTCCACCAGCCTTCCTCATTTTTGGTAAAAATGTACACAAAATCCCACAAACTATATAGTAATGTAAAATAAGGTACAAGGTGTATATAGGACAGGGGAGATGTAGAATTTCTGAACACACTTGTGGACACTGTTGGATTCTGTGAGGCCCAGTGAATATCACACCGCTATGTCACAGGCTCAATGTCGCAGGTGTGAAAAATGTCACTATAGGACAGGGGAGATGTAGAATTTCTGAACACACTTGTGGACACTGTTGAATTGTGTGAGGCCCAGTGAATATCACACCGCTATGTCACAGGCTCAATGTCGCAGGTGTGAAAAATGTCACTATAGGACAGGGGAGATGTAGAATTTCTGAACACACTTGTGGACACTGTTGGATTGTGTGAGGCCCAGTGAATATCACACCGCTATGTCACAGGCTCAATGTCGCAGGTGTGAAAAATGTCACTATAGGACAGGGGAGATGTAGAATTTCTGAACACACTTGTGGACACTGTTGGATTGTGTGAGGCCCAGTGAATATCACACCGCTATGTCACAGGCAGAAATTGGCTAGTGTATGACAAACTACAAGGTGTATATAGAATTGGGCAGAATAGGAATCTCCCTAGAGTGTAGGTCTGTCAGAACGGAACATGTCCTCGACTTATTCTTACAGAGTCACACACAGATAGCTTCACTGTGGCCATGATAACAGCCGTTACACGGTACTGAGAGAGGAGCATGCATGTACACCGCTGTCCGGTGTCCGTTAAATTGTCAAGCTCCGTGTTTTTTAAGTATACGGACTGACACGCTGTCTCTCTATAGTTTTGAATGTGATCAAACAGCAAATCTGCTTAACTGTTTGAAAAACAGACAAAACTAGAAGGTGGAAGTCTGTAAGAACGGAACATGTCCTCGACTTATTCTTACAGAGTCACACACAGATAACTTCACTGTGGCCGTGATAACAGCCATTACGTGGTACTGAGAGAGGAGCGTGCATGTACACCGCTGTCCGGTGTCCGTAAAATTGTCAAGCTCCATGTTTTTTAAGTATACGGACTGACACACGCTGTCTCTCTATAGTTTTGAATGTGATCAAACAGCAAATCTACTTAACTGTTTGAAAAACAGACAAAACTAGAAGGTGGAGGTCTGTAAGAACGGAACATGTCCTCGACTTATTCTTACAGAGTCACACACAGATAGCTTCACTGTGGCCGTGATAACAGCCGTTACACGGTACTGTGTGAGGAGCGCACACCGCTGTATGGTGTGAACAAATGTACGCTCAGTACCTCACCAGGACAAAAAAAAAATTTGGATTGCTTTTAAAAAAGCAGTTTGCAGAGCAGTGGGAAAACAGCAATGCAGCTATCAGGAAGCCTTATAAGGCAGCCTAACAACCAACACAGCTGATCCAGCAAAATATAGCCTCCACTTGCACTGCACAGTAACTGGTGTGTTGTACAGGCAAAATCGCTAGCAGCAGAGGCAGGTTTTGGTGTCTTCTTCCCTGCCTAACGCTCTCCCTACAGAATCATCATCAGCAGCAGCTCTCCCTATTCTGAGATCAGCATGAGTAACATGGCGGTCGGCATGCACGCCCTTTTATACCCCCTGTGACTCCCCCCAAAGCAAGCCAATCACTTGCATGCCCTTCTCAAAGATGGTGGTGACCCCTGCCTATGTCATCACGTTGCCCACAGTGTCCGTGGATCCTGATTGGCTGAAAAAGGGCGGAAAACAAACTTTTGAAACACGACTTTGGCGCTAAAGTCGCCGAGCTCGTGGCCGACCTCAACCTAGGGTCGGGTTTCGTTTCATGAAACCCGACTTTACCAAAAGTCGGCGACTTTTGAAATTTTTCGACCCGTTTCGCTCAACTCTATTCGTGGATATATGCAATATTATACAAGAAATACTACAACAGAGACCAAAAAATATATCTTGGGTGCTCAGATTGAAGGAGAAAAGAATAAGACATACCGTGCTATTATGTTTGAAAGTAGCTTGAAGGAGGGCACTTTTTATGTTATTCACTGATAACGCCTAAAAAGAAGTGATTGGCGCTGTTAAAGTGTATACATAAGGTCAATTAGGTGGTGTTACAGAATGGTACATACCAGTAATCAAATGGTCAGAATGCTGCTGTAACGCAGGATAATCTGTAAGATAAACGTCATGTAGGATGACATAAGACAGCGGTAAAGTATGCTGTATATCAAAGTTGTGAGTGCCGCTATAAATGGTGAGGTAGTTACCTTAATAGTTGAAAATATCAGCGCAGCCTGGTCCTCCTGGACGTGGGTAAACACGACTTGTCAGTGGAGACAGGTGAGCTGAGCTTAAGTGGAGGAAGGGCGGGTCTATGGCCTTGACGGACAGGAGGTTAGGGTCAATGGGAGAGAGCTGGGTGGTGACGTCAGCTGAACTAAGATGGCTGCACGCTCAGAAGCAAAATAGGATGCATTGTAGTGTAATAAAGGGTTATAGAGTCAGGATGCACTGTTTTTCTGGCTCTACCCTCCTGTCCAACCACTGCTGCATCACTGGTGAGATCTGCTTGCTTGGCAGCTCACTAGCAACCATTTAGCGATGCACCAGCGATCCTGACCGGGTCGCATCATTGTCGGGATCGCTGGTGCATCGCTAAATGTGACGGTGCCCTAAGATGATTAGTGCTCACAATGCCATCATCAGCATCACTATTTCGGTCATCTACATGCTGGAGCAGACTTTGAATAGCCTGCGGAAGGAGGTGGTGGTCTCAGAGGAAGAGGAGGAAGCAAGCAAAGGAGGATGCGGAAGGAATAACATTTTCCCAAAGTTCTAGACTGTCGTCACACAGGCAGGTACCAAGGGAGGAGTGGTTTACTGATATCAAACCAGGCTGGTAATACCAGGCAAATTGATAGTGAAGGTGCAAGAGCCGAGGAACAAATGGAGGAGGAAGAGGTGATGGGCAAGCAACTATCACGAGATGAAAAGGATAGTCATCTCTCTGTTCGTGGTTCTTGGTAGGGCACAGAGGAATCAAGCATCAGTGTTACCCAGCCACCAACACAGCATGGGCTTGGACCTCATGGAAAAGCCTAACATCGACATATGAGAGCCTTCATGCTACAGCATCTGCAACATGATTTATGTATATTTATGATTCGAGATCGTGCTGACTACTGGATTGCCACTCTGTTAGATCCACTTTATAAGAGTAAATTTTGCCAGATGCTTCCCACCCTGGAAAAGGACCTGCGAATGCTGGAGTATCGAAACACGCTTTTACACAACCTTAAGAGAGGTTTTCCCCAAGACAGCAGTGAGGCACACAGTGTTTAGTGCAGCTTTAGACTTTCAACTTCCGGCAGTTCAATTTGTCAACGCCAAAACATTAGCTGCAGCAGTAGTGTAAGTGGCAGAAGCTATTTCAGTGAATCCTTTGACAAATTTTTAGACCAGTTTGTGCGACCTCACAACAAAGTCCAAGTATGACACATGATGAACGACTGGAGAGGATGGTGCAAGAATGTATCTGGAACGCAATATCAATACCATCAGGGAGGGGTTGGACCTTTTCACATTTTGATATTCAAAAATAGACAGCCTAACCTTCATCAAGATGAACAAGTCATAGATCTCCAAGGAGTTTTGCACTCCAATAGCAGACTGTGCAGACTAGGCGATGTAGCTTTTAGTGTGCTGCATTGATCTTGCATAATTGCAGTCTGCAATTTCTTTAGTGGGGCTTTTGTGTCTGCTGTTGCTGCTGGAGTTGTTAACACTAATTTGTGGAAATGTGAACAGTCCTCGTTGGGTCATCTGCAGGGTTGGCTGTAGTGAAAGACGTGTCGGTCCCTAATATACTATTTCTACTCTGGTGAAATTGATGTCACTTTGGTGATGTCTGCCACTAATTGTTTGAAATGTGAACACTCCTGGTTGGGTCTACATTTGCTGGGTTATACAAAATAAGGTTGCACTCTATCATGCTAAAGCATGTCAATGTGGAATATGTGAAATGTGAATAGCAATACGGCTTTGGAGTATTAGGAAAAAATGTGATCCACTTAGCATAAAATTTGGCCAAATATTATCTGCCCATCAACCAACGTCAAGGTGGTCTCAAAGTGTGATAGGTCCCTGACCTGTGTGAATATCTCTCTAAGGCGGATGTCTGAATTCCTTGGTGAATGTGGACACCTCTGTCAGCAATGCCTGCATTTATGGGTAAGTAGGGACATGCTGTAATTAAAATCACCACCTGGTGGAGGGCGGAGTGCTCGGTCAGTAAGCTATCATACAAAAGACAAGAAACTGACTGGCATATCCAGACTAGTGTGAATAGGTGCATACCAAAGGGACCTACCCCAATATACCGTACAATATACAAAAGAAGGTTGCTGTTATGCCTTCAGCCACAGGCCCGGTCTCCACTGCGCAGGGAGACCGGTGCCTATCTCTCAGCTCCACTGCTACTACTCACCCTGTCCGTGGCTCCAGACAATCAGCAGCTCCTTTCTCTGCTAAGAACTTGCAACCTCTTGGCAGGTCTCCTGGTAATGCTCTTAGGAGGCGCGCCCCACTTCCTGCACATACTTAAAACAGCAGGGCACGTGTTATCTATTAGGGCTGTCTGTGCTGTGATGTTTTGTGCATAAAAGGCATCCTCCTCTTGAGGTAGGTGCCTGAACAAAGTGTTCATTCTGTGGGATCTCTGCCTCCCATACAGGCCATATTCTGCTTTGCTCTGCGTTCTGAAGGTTGTTGCAATATTCTAATATCTCTGTCTCCTCAGAATCCTCTGCTGGCAGTTCCCTCTCCTGGATCCTTCTGGACACTCCAGTTTCTACCCCAGACTGACCAAGGCTCTCCTCTTGGAATCATCCAGTTACCATTGCAGGCTAGATCAGCCTTTCTGTGTTTATACAGACCTTCCGGGATTCTCGTAACCTCCTCTATACGGTCTGTGTGGGTCGTCCCTCTGGTCCGGGTATCGTGGCATTATGGTCATCTGGTGTTGCGATGGGGGAGCTCCTGTATAGGGGTACACCTTGCCCGGTGCTCCACTACGTGGTTCTGTGTTGTGGTCCAGAGGGTTCTTCCCTCAGGCACCTTGTCCATTTGTTTGCTTTCTTTAACAAACTTACTTAGTATTTTGAAGCTCATTCTCCTGTCTCTTGTGTATTGGGTATACAGCTATCACTGCACCATCAGTGGTCTAGTGGGTCCACTATACATCTTCATGCTCTCTGGGCATAACAGTTGCACTCTATCATGCTGAAGCATGTCAATGTTGAATATGTGAAATTTGAATAGCAATACGGCTTTGGAGCATTAGGAAAAAATATGAGACGCTTAGCCTAAAATTTGGCCAAATATCTGCCCAATAACCAAAGTCAAAGTGGTCTCAAAGTCTGATGGGTCCCTGATCTGTGTGAATACCTCTCTATGGGCTCATACTCACTTGCGAGAAACTCGCACCATTCTCGGGCGAGTCTCTTGCATGAAAACCTGGCACAGCCACCGGCACTGGGACCAGAGCGTGCGAGTGCATAGAAATACATGTAGCTGCACGCTCCGATCTGAGTGCTGGCAGCAGTGCCAGGTTTTCATGCGAGAGACTCGCACGAGAATCGTGCGAGTCTCTTGCCAGTGAGTATGAGCCCTAAGGCTGATGTCTGAATTCTTGGGTGAATGTGGACACCTCTGTCAGCAATGCCTGCATTTATGGGTAAGTAGGGACCTGCTGTAATTAAAATCACCACCTTGTGGAGGGTGGAGTACTCGGTCAGTAAGCTAACAAAGCAAGACAAAAAACTGACTGGCACATCCAGACTAGTGTGAATATGTGCATACCAAAAGGAACTACCCCCATATACAATATACAAACAAAGGTTGCACTCTATCATGCTAAAGCATGTCAATGTGGAATATGTGAAATTTGAATAGCAATACGGCTTATAGCAGGTCCTTACTTACCCATAAATGCAGGCATTGCTGCAGAGGTGTCCACATTCAACCAGGAATTCAGACATCATCCTTAGAGAGGTATACACACAGGTCAGGGACCCATCAGACTTTGAGATCACCTTGACGTTGGTTGCTGGGCAGATAATATTTGGCCAAATTTTATGCTAAGTGTCTCATATTTTTTCCTAATACTCCAAAGCCGTACTGCTATTCAAATTTCACAAATTCCACATTGACATGCTTTAGCATGATAGAGTACAACCTTCTTTTTTATATTGTATACGGGGGTATCTCCTTTTGGTATGCACCTATTCACACAAGTTTGGATGTGCCAGTCAGTTTTTTGTCTTTTACATTTGCTGGGTTGGCCGTAGTTAAAGACGTGTCGGTCCCTATTATACTATTTTTACACTTGTGAAATTGAGGCCACTTTGGTGGTGTCTGCCCCTACTTATTTTAGATTTGAAGACTCCCGATTGGGTCTTCATCTGCTGGGTTGGCTGTAGTGGAAGAGGGGTTGGTACCCATTATACTAGTTCTACTCTATTGCAATTGATGCCACTTTGTTGGTGCCTGCCACTAATTTTTGGAAATGTGTAGACTCCTGGTTGGGTCATCTTCATGTGTGTTGCCTGTAGCAGTAGGCCTCTGAGACCAGCAGGCCTCAACCTCCTCTGAGTCAACTACTTGTCTTACTATCCTTAGATTTTTCTGACAACAGTAGTCTGCAAAACTGATATTTGTTGTGCCACCTCAGTGTGGCTGAGCATGAAAGAAGGATGAGCTGTTGCATGTGGTATCAGGGCTCCAAGCATAGCAGGCCTACACTGATCCTTCCCCCTCCTCGTCTTAATTTGAGGTTCAATTCAAAGCTGTGAATGCTGGCCCAGACCCTGATACCTCATGCATGGTTTATTGCTGCCATGCCATTCTAAAATTTGTGGTGTGGGTGAATTGAGTCCACTTTCCTGGTATCTGAACCTAATTTGATGTCTTTTGGCAGCTTTTGGGCCCTTTTGAAAGTGTTGTGTATGCATTTTTTTTGTTTTTGCCTCCCACTGACTTCAAATGCATTTGGCTATGTTCAGCGAATATTTAACAAATAAATTGGTGAATAATGCAAAATCAGCGATCGTAATCCGAACGAAACATTGAAATATTCGCTCATCTCTAGTGGTGACCTCATATAGATGAAAGGAGCTTTCTTAGAGATTGCCTTACTGCTAAGAGCTTCTTTAGTGTGGATGAACTGGATCTTTCTTCCCTCATCCATCAGCCATGTCCCATAATATCTAATTCATCCTAGGAACTCCTGTATAGATTTTTTTTTCTTCAACCACCAGAAAAGAGATTGAGTCGCCATTGACGAAAGAGGAAGTTTTTCAATCAACTCCAAAGCATATTTGCCAGAGTCTCCCTGACTGGATGTGTCTTAGAGCTTGACAGAGAGAGGTAGGCCAGAGACTCTCCCTGAGCCGAATCTGCACAGGGCAGTGTGCAGAGAATAATAATAATAATCTTTATTTTTATATAGCGCTAACATATTCCGCAGCGCTTTACAGTTTGCACACACATTATCATCACTGTCCCCGATGGGGCTCACAATCTAAATTCCCTATTAGTATGTCTTTAGAATGTGGGAGGAAACCGGAGTACCCGGAGGAAACCCACGCAAACACGGGGAGAACATACAAACTCCTTGCAGATGTTGTCCTTGGTGGGAGAACCAGAAGTATCAGTGGTTGCTATGGATAATAACTGTTTGTTTAGTTAGTGTTACCACGGCGGGTCAGGAGACAAATCTCCAGGAATGGACCCTCTGGACTGTGGCACCGAGGGGCCCCGGGCGACCTGCCTGGTGGAGCCGACCCCTATACAGGGATCGTTAGGAGCAGGCCCAGGAGTTCAGGTACCACGATAGCCAGTACCGAGAGGGGCGGCTCAGGACGGACTGGAGTAGGAGTGCGGGACTGAAGCATAGACAACAGAGCGGGATCACTGAAGACTGGACTGGAGTAGGACTGCAGGACTGGAGCATAGACAACAGGATGGAGCAGGAACACGGAAGGCAGGACTAGAGTAGGACTAGAGTGTGGATAGCAGGATGGTGCAGGAACACCGGAGGCAGGACTGGAGTAGGACTGAAGGACTGGAGTGTGGATAACAGGATGGAGCAGGTACACCAGAGGCAGGACTGGAGTAGGACTGAAGGACTGGAGCGTGGATAGCAGGATGGAGCAGGAACACCGGAGGCAGGACTGGAGTAGGACTGAAGGACTGGAGTGTGGATAACTGGGTGGAGCAGGAACACTGGAGGCAGGACTGGAGTATAGATAGCTGGACCCACGGAGCACCGGACTGCGGGGCTACTGCAGGGACCACAGAAGACAGGACAGCGAGACTGCAGAGAGCACATGAGGAAGCAGGGCCCAGTGTGCTAGCAAACACAATGATCAGGTGTCTCCCTCAGGGGGGAACGGCCTGATAAGGCCCTGTCAGGTCTGCAATTGGTCCGTAGGTGCTTCCAGGTCAGGGCATTGCTGGAGCACAAGTAACAGGAGGGAGCCGCGGCCGCTAAGATATTTTCCTCTGCTGTTTTAATGTTTAGTTGACCTTTCAACCGGTCCAGCCATACCATGAGGGACCTGGCTGCACATTCTTCTGAAATGGCTGGTTTAAAATAAGCTACATAGGATTCCCAAGCTCTCTCCTGGAGGCTATCTGCCTTCCTATCAAGGGGGCCTTTAGAGCTCTCATATTGTCAAAGGGTAACTGTTAAAAAACACGTAATCTTGTATAATATTCAGGACTAGTTACCAGATGACAATGTTCTTATAAAAAATGTAGTGGTTTATTTGGATTCTTCCATCAAAGAAAAAATTATTACAGAAAACATAAAAATAGGTGAAAGAAAGACTGTCCATTTGTTCATAACTAAGCTTGTAACCTTCTTTCCTTGAACTCTGAAAAAGACATGTGTCTTGTAGTGCGTAGCTTCACTGGATGGTAGTTGGATTACATACCAGCTGTCCAGCTGTCCGTAGTGTCATGGCCCAGTACAGATGACTCCTCGAATGTGTTTCATGGTGATAGGGAAGGAGAGAGTGAGCGACCCCTAGAGTGAGCCATGAATTATATATCCGTCTGTTAGAGCATGTGGTCTATATATATATATGGAGCTGACCTTTACTATGAGCTAATCTTACATATGTAGTGGAGTTGACATTTACCATGAGCTAAACTTGCTAAAATAACACATGCAGTGTCAGCGAAAGCAATGTACAGAACTGAGTGTAATATGAAATTAACAACCAAATATATGAATATTTAACAATTCCCCCTTTTGAGGGTGAAATACATTAATTGGAGCCATCAAAATATAATAAGATCTTTCTTCTTTAACAAAATAGTTTAATATCAATAATATCAAATTATTTTTATACGTACTCAATGACATAATTGATGTGAATTCATGCTATGGTAAGCCGTGAACAATATTCACATAAAATATGTATAATTATACTTCCCTAAATCTAAATTGAAGCACCTCAGGTCCAGTCATCATCTGATGTCATCTGGTCTTCATTTTGATGTCTTCTGTCTTCTTCTTGGTTCTTTTAAAAATAGTTTTTCTCTATTATAATTCCTTTGAGATAGCATATAGATGTTGTAGGAATCGTGTCTTGTGTCAAATCAAAGTCCATAAATGTTGATAAGTAAGCAAAGTCTATAGATGAAATGTAGCTTTAATATCTGTGCAGTGTTACCTTTAAAAAAAACCTGGACTTACATTGGCTCGCCTTGGATATTTCTGGAATCCTTCATCGTCACTGGTCTTTGAACAGGTGTGACATCTTTGGTCAGCAAAGCAAGGGTTAAAATGACTCTTCCTTGCTAAACATAGCACCATAACCAGTCCTTTAGTCCTAATGCACAGGACACATGTCAGGGTTGTAGCTTCCTGACACTTACCTTATCGTTCACCAGCTTTTCATTGAAGCTTTACATGTGATTGGAAACCCTTGAAACTTGATAAGAGCGTGATAACACAATTCATCTCAGCATCATAGGATCATCGTCCTCTGGTTGTCAGGTTAGATACTTTAATTGTGATGGTCAGTGGTGGATATTGCACTTGTAATTAACACAGTCTATTACTCAGAAATCATAGCTTTGTTACCTTCTGGGACTTCTGGATAGCGTTTTTCTTCTTGCAACTGATAAGAATCAATTGAATTCAGAAATATGAAAAGTCTTTATTAACGTAATTTCAGTATCTTGCTTGAAGTCTTCATTCCCTGTTCTATACCAAATCTGGTAATTTTCCTAACCCATAATATCACAGCGTACCATAGCAATCAGTAATATCCATATACTTATTATCAGAATTTGGACCATATATGGATTTCAATGTTTGAAATAATAAACCAATAATAAGTGTTAATACATTATTAACTGAATTCTTCATGTGATAGAACATTTTTTTTTATGTCATAGGTAGTGTTGAGCGATACCGTTCGATACCCAAAAATATCGTATCGGATGGTATCGTCCGATACGAAAAAAATATCGGGTATCGCCGATTCCAATACCGGAAGTCCCATTCAAGTCAATGGGACTTCCGGTATCGGAATTTAAAAAAGCCCTTTATTTCCTTGTTGGCTAATTCTACATAATTGAAAACAAATAAGAATCATGTAGAATGTATTGTGGGAGGTGGAGGAGACATTAAAGGCATAGTGGTTTATTCAAATCACATGGCATAGCATTAATTCCAGTTTTTTTTTTCAAGACATTCAGAGTTAAAAAGATATTGACTATGTTAACCTTTTTTATATTTTGTCAGATATGTATGTTTCACAACTTCCATGCTCTTCACCTTCTTTTGTACTTCTCCCACACTTTCTCCTTCATGATCCGCAGCAGTAGCATTTTTTTCATCAACTTTTTCTTCACCTTATTCATCTTATTCTTCTTCATCTTCTTCCCATTAATTTTTTTTTCCATTCTTCATATTCTTCTTATTCAGCTATTATTAATTTTAATATGCTATTTCTTCATCTTCTTCCTATTCTTCTTTTTCTTCATTTTCTTATGGTGACAGGCATTCCTGTAGTACTTATCTATAAAAGTTATAAGATTACACCTTACGTTCTGCCTGTCACTAAAGATTTACAACAGGATTTGTCCGCGTTCAGTTTGGCCTGCAGAAGCAGGCATTTTCCAGGGGCACCACGAGGAGGAACGGACTCACCCCCATTTACTGCTTAGTCTTCTTCTGCTTATAATTTTGATTTCTTCTATGCTGATTTTTAGTCTTATGCTTAATGTTCTTCTGCTTTCTGTTCTTCTGCTTTTTCTTCTTCTGCTTCTTGTTCTTCTGTCTTTTGCTCTGTATCTTGGTGGTTGTCTTCATGTTCTTTGTCCTCTTGGTCTTATTATTTAAGGTCATATTTCTGGTCTTCTTTGGTGTGGTCTTCAGGGTCGTCGTCATCAGGGTTGTCGTCATGGAGATCAATAAGGATTACCAAAGACAATTTCAAAAAGCTTGATCTTGGAAATGTAGCAGAAGGTACAAGAAGGCTGAGAAACTGGCGAGAACCAGCTGACAGTACTGGAACCCGTAATGGCAGCAGAAGGAACAATAGCCAATGCCACTACTGAGGAACAGCTGACGGTGCTGGACCCCGGTTACTATGCAGGAGGTACCTGTGCTAGAAACCACTACCAAGGACCAGCTGACGTTGCTGGACCTCGGATACCGAGATGGAGGCACCTAGGCCAAAGGCTCTGGCGAGAACCAGCAGACAGTGCTGGCACCCGGATGAGTAGCAGAAGGAACAAGAGCCAATGGCACTACCGAGGACCAACTGACGGTGCTGGACCACGGTTACTAAGCAGAAGGTACCTGTGCTAAAAAGCACTACCAAGGACCAGCTGACGGTGCTGGACCTCGGATACCGAGATGGAGGCACCTAGGCCAAAGGCTCTGGCGAGAACCAGCAGACAGTGCTGGAACCCGGATGGGTAGCAGAAGGAACAAGAGCCAATGGCACTACCGAGGACCAACTCGCGGTGCTGGACCAAGGTTACTAAGCAGAAGGTACCTGTGCTAAAAAGCACTACCAAGGACCAGCTGACGGTGCTGGACCTCGGATACCGAGATGGAGGCACCTAGGCCAAAGGCTCTGGCGAGAACCAGCAGACAGTGCTGGCACCCGGATGGGTAGCAGAATGAACAAGAGCCAATGGCACTACCGAGGACCAACTCGCGGTGCTGGACCAAGGTTACTAAGCAGAAGGTACCTGTGCTAAAAAGCACTACCAAGGACCAGCTGACGGTGCTGGACTTCGGATACCGAGATGGAGGCACCTAGGCCAAAGGCTCTGGCGAGAACCAGCAGACAGTGCTGGAACCCGGATGGGTAGCAGAAGGAACAAGAGCCAATGGCACAACGAGGACCAACTGATGGTGCTGGACCACGGTTACTAAGCAGAAGGTACCTGTGCTAAAAAGCACTACCAAGGACCAGCTGACGGTGCTGGACTTCGGATACCGAAATGGAGGCACCTAGGCCAAAGGCTCTGGCGAGAACCAGCTGACAGTGCTGGAACCCGGATGGGTAGCAGAAGGTACCCATCCAAAGCAAAGTAGCCAGGCCGCAAGCCGGCCGCAGTTACCGAAACCCACAGTCTTACAGGGGGTCCATGTCCCATTGGCACTACGGATACAGCCTTCAGTGCCAGTTCCCGCAGCCCACATAGGAGTCACCTAAACTGCAGGCACCGTAGAGTCGGCTAACCCGGCCGCAAGACGACAGGACAACGGATTGGTGGCATAGTGACCTTGACACTACCCGGAAACAGCAGGCGTGCTGAAAACAGGCTGGGCAACAGGGAGTACCCATGCCAAAGACACTGCCGAGCACCAACTGGCGTTGTTGGAGCCCAGGGACAATCATGGTGCAGGCCGAGGCCTACTTGGTGGCAGTTTTAGATTTTTTGTAGGCTACAACAGACTGTCAACGTGCTCCAATTAGGCATCTGTCTCCACTCTGTTTCCAGGATTTCACGTGACCACCAACACCGCCAGTTTATTCGTACAGCAGCCGTCTGCCCAATCCACACGTGTTCCTGGGTTACTGGGGTTCTGTAATGTCGGCAGAGCCCCTGATGTGTGTCTGCCACTGTCTCCTGCTCTGTCCACATTTCCACCGCTTGCAGTGGGAAGGTGGACAGCGCAGGAGACAGTGGCGGACACACATTGGGGGATCTGCTGACGTTATAGAACCCCAGTAACACAGGAACACGTGTGGAATGCGCGGACGGCAACTGTGAGCAGGAACTGGCGGTGCTGGAGGTCAGGGGAAATACTAGAGACAGAGTGGAGACAGAGGCCAAATCAGAGAATGTTTAAATCTGAAGTAGTTACAATTTGGAGGCAGCAGCACTTTGCCCTCCACACAGCAGGGGATCAGCTGACGTTACCGAACCCCACTTACACATGAGCGAGTGTTTTGTCTGTGCGGACAGCACTTCTGAGCAACAACTTGCGGTGTCGGAGCCCAGGGAAAATCAGGTAGTAGGCCGAGGCCTATTTGGTGGTGGTTAGTACTACTAACTGTCATCGTACTCCAATTAGGCCTCTGTCTTCACTCTGTTTCGAGTATTTCCTCTGGCTTCCAACCACGCCAGAGTCTGCTCTGAAATGCCGTCTGCACAACACACACTTGTTCCTGTGTTACTGGGGTTCTGTAACAGCAGCTTCTCCCTAGAGGTGAGTCAGGCAATGTCTCCTGCTCTGTCCACATTTCCACTACAAGTAGTGGGAATGTAGACAATGCAGGAGACATTGCCGTGCTCACCTCTGGTGAGCAGATGTTACAGGACCCAGGTAACACAGGAACAAGTGTGGATTGTGCAGACGGCACTTGAGAGCAGAAACAGGCGGTGTTGTAGACCGGAGGAAATACTCAAAACAGAGTGGAGACAGAGGGCAAATCAGAGAACATATTAAATCAGAGGTAGTCAGAAGTTGTAGGCAGCAGGAGAGTTTGCCGTACACACAGCAGGGGATCAGCTGACGTTACCGAACCCCACTTACACATGAGCGAGTGTTTTGTCTGTGCGGACAGCACTTCTGAGCAACAACGGGCGTTGCTGTAGCCCAGGAAATAAAGTTCAGGTCATAGAAACATGAACACAACAGGAGACCTGGATCCTGTTGCCAGCCAATTATTTATTCTGGAAGAGGACTGGCAAATTCAGGTGATATCCAGGCCTTGCTCATTTTCAGAAAAGTAAGCCGGTCAACATTATCGGCCGATAGTCGCGTGCGACGGTCTGTTACAACACCACCTGCAGCACTAAAGACACGGTCCGATAATACACTGGCAGCAGGGCAAGCCAGCACCTCCAATGCATACTGGCTAAGCTCTGGCCATGTATCCAGCTTAGAGACCCAATACTTGAACGGGGAAGAGCCGTCTGGGAGTACACTAACAGGGCAAGGCAAGTAGTCTGTCACCATCTGACGGAAACGTTGCCTCCTGCTGACTGGAGCCGTCTGTGATGGTGTAGCCGTTTGTGGCGGTCCCACAAAACTTTTCCACATTTGGGCCATACTGGCCTTGCCTTGTCCTGCGGCACTGCCTCTGCTACCTCTTTGTGCAGAGCTTCCTCCACTGCCTCTACCCACATGGCTGCTTTGAAAAGCACTACCAGCAACACTTGCGGGGGGGAATGGAGAACATGATGGCCTGCACAAGTGTTTCTTGGTACTCCCGCATTTTTCGCTCCCGGTTCAACTGTGGTATGAGGCTTTGTAAATTGTCCCGGTAGCGAGGATCTAGGAGGGTGTACACCCAATAATCAGCCGTGTGGAGAATGTTGGCGATGCGGCGGTCATTTAACAAGCACTGCAGCATGAAATCAACCATGTGCAGCAGACTGCCAACTGGACCGGAAACGCTGTCCCCAGCTTGAGGCAGCATCTCTGCCTGCTCAGCATCACCCCACCCTCGCTGTACACACTGACTACTAGAGCCTTGTGTACCTCCCTCCTCTGGAGAGATGTGTTCCTCCTCCTCCATTGACTCCTTGTCATCCTCCTCACTAAGTGTCCCCTGCCTGGGCCTTTGTGTGGAAGCACGTTGTGCAGACTTGCCAGAAGCAGATGGCATTTCTGACTGCTCATCCTCGACCTCTTCAAACACCTCCTCACTTAGTGCTTGTAAGGTTTTTTGAAGCAGAAAGATGAGGGGGACAGTCATGCTGATTAGTGCATCATCTGCACTGGCCATCCGCGTGGAGTCATCGAAGGCACGCAAAACTTGGCAGATGTCCCTCATAGTGGCCCACTCAGTGGTGGTGAAGTGTGTCCGGCGCACAGTGCGACTTGTTTGCGCCTGATGCAGCTGGTACTCCATTACTGCTGCCTGCTGCTCACACAACCGCTCCAACATATGTAACGTTGAATTCCACCTGGTGGGGAGGTCACATATGATGCGATGTTCTGGCAGGCGGAATCGGCATTGCAGAGATGCAATGGGCGATCTTGCCATGCTGGAACGCCGCAAGTGAACACACTCTAGGCGAACCTTGTGCAGCAGTGCATCAATATCCGGATAGTCCCTCAGAAAGCTCTGCACGACCAAATTGAGCACGTGTGCCAGACATGGTATGTGAGTGAGGTTGCCTAGGCCCAGAGCTGCCACTAGATTGCGGCCATTGTCACTCACTACCAAACCTGGCTGGAGATTCGTTGGCACAAACCACACATTGCTCTCCTGCTTGATGGCATTCCAGAGCTCCTGTCCTGTGTGGCTCCGATTCCCCAAAGAAATTAATTTAAGGATGGCCTGTTGACGTTTGGCCACACCTGTGCTCATATCTGGCCTAACAGGCTCATGCAGTGCTGATTCCGAGGAACTAGAGTAGGAGGAGGACTCAATATGTACAGACTGCATTCCTGCAATCCTTGGAGTTGGCAGAATACGTACAGAGCCACTCTCCAGATCTGTACCCGGCTCCACAACATTGACCCAATGGGCAGTGAGGGAAAGGTATCGTCCCTGTCCATGGCTACAGGTCCACGCATCGGTGGTCAGGTGGACCTTGCTACTGACGGCGTTTAGTAGCGCATTTTTAATTTTTCCCTCCACATGCTTTTGCAGGGCAGGGACGGCTTGCCTGCTGAATTAAAACCGGCTGGGCACATTGTATTGTGGAACTGCCAATGACATCAAGTTCCGGAAGGTGTCAGTCTCCACCAGCCTGAATGACAGCATTTCAAGGGCCAGTAGTTTGGCAATGCCGGCATTCAGAGCCAGTGCTCGGGATGGTTTGCCGAGTATGGCCGCTTTTTCTCCCATGCCTGTGCTACCGATTGCTGGTGAGTGGCCTGGGAGTGTGCTGATGACTGCGAACGTGGTTCAGTGGGTGGAATTTCACTGGGTCTCTGGACAACAGTGGCAGTGGTTCTTCCATGGCGTTCCAGTGAGGAAGCCGAACCAGCTGTGTGTGAGCTGGAGGAAGAGGCCCCAACACGAGCTGAAGAGGTGGTAGGTGCTGCTGAAGGTTGGCCTACATCTTCAGTGTGTCTGTGTAACTCCACCTCGTGCTTGGTACGCACATGTTTCCACATATTTGTGGTATTGAGGTTGCTCACATTTTTCCCTCGTTTCACTTTCTGATGACACAGCTTGCATTTGACAAAGCAAATGTCATCTGCAACTGTGTCAAAAAAAGACCACGCACTGCAAGTCCTGGGAGCGCCCATTTTCTGTTTTGGAAGAGGATTGCTCCTCACGGGTGCCAAAGTGGAGGCTACAGGCAACCAAGTCTGCCCCCGCCCTCTCCCTCCTCTTTTGGCCGTTCGGGGAATCTCTTCCTCAGAGCTGCTACCACCACCTGCCTGTGGCTGACGCCATGATGGGTCAAGGACCTCATCATCTCCACTCCCCTCTTCAAGCACCGGCTGGTCCTGGGTTGTCTCACCAGCACCGTACGCACCAGAAATTGGCAACTGAGACTCATCATCATCAGATGAGAACTGAGGTGTGCTGACAATAGGCACTGGCCCACCCGCCTCTTCAGATTCAGAGGGACAAAGCAGTTGCGCATCACTGCATACTCCCTCTTCTTCACACTCTAGAATGCTGCTTGGCTGGCCACCTCTTTCCAAGCCAACAGATTCTGAGAACAGAAGTAAAGATTGAGATGGCTCCTGTCCAGGGCTCTCAGACTGCCTGGGCAATTTGGCAGGTGGTGAAGAGACAGATGGTTGCTCTTCAGTGCTCTGGCCTTGGGAGGATGCGGAAGTCATTGAAGTGGATGCGTTAGCTGCCATCCATCCGACAACGGCTTCAATTTGTTCGTCACGCAGCAGTGGTGTACGGTGAGGCCCTACAAAGCTGCGCTTGACGGACTGTTGCCTGGTAAAAGTGGGGGATGCCGGATCACTAGTGGCCGCAGCAGACACCGAATCCCCACGTCCTCTCCCTGCTGAATCCCCCCGTCCTCACCCTGCTGAAACTCCACGGCCACGACCACGTGCCTTACTCCCTGCCTTCTTCATCTTGGTAGACTGATAAAGATAGGCAGAAAAGTAAAAAAAGGGTGGCTTAGTGTTCTTATTCCTGAACACCTGCTAACCAGTATAAGAAACACTAATTTGGCTAAGAGTGTGTGTACTACACTTTAATATGATCTAATGTGGCCTACACAACTGTAAAGTGGAGTGTTTGGTGAACTTTATTTCCTTTTTTTTTGGGGGGGGGGAAAGAAAAGGATGTGACCAAAGTTTGAAAGCTATAGTATCACAAACTTCTTGGAGCGATTACAATGCAGGAAGCTAACCTACAATGCAATAGATGAGGCTCCAAAAAATAGGGTGATACTAGTCTGGCTGGCCCTGAAGGGCACAAGCCAGCAAAAAGGCTCCTCTATCTAATCCTATATAGTGTTTGCAACCAACCAATGACAATGGATGTGGATGGAAGCACACTAATATAGGAACAAAAATCTGGATAAATTAGCTGCAAACAAAAGGACTATGTATGAGGCAGTGACGCACGCTGAGCGGACTACAGCTAGCGGTGGCTGTAGAACACACTGCAACGTGAGCTGCACTCACACACAGAGAGACCTATCAGACAGCCAAAAACAGTGCAGAGAAATGGGCTATAGCACTGAAAGGCTGCTGAAAGGCTCCGCTGTCCACTCCTTTAGTGTTTGCAACCAACGTATATGGATACGTATGGAAGCACACTATACAGGAGAAAAAAAAAGCAGCAATAAAAGAAAAATGTGTATGAGGCAGAGACACACGCTGGGCGGCCTACAAGCAGACGTGCCTGCAGGACACACTACACAGCGTGGGTCTGCACTCACACAGCCCTTGCAGACCGCTATTAAAACAGCGCTGCTGGGCTACAAAAATGCTACAGTGGTGGATTATGTAGACTGGGTAGAGCAATAGATATTTTTGATGATCGCTATTTCTAACTGTCCCTCACAGTCTTCAACAGCAGCCTGTTCCTAACTGAATTCACAGAAGAGTGACCAGAAATGGGGGCTGCAGCGGTTTTTATAGTGCATCATGACATCATTTCAGCAGCCAATCACAGCCATGCCAGTAGTTAACATGCCTACATGCCTAACAGGATGTGCCCACACTTCTGAGGATCCCCATTGGCTGAATCAAATCGAGCGGGCTCGTAGCATTATGGGAACTTCCGATTCCGGTATTCGATATGAAAAAAGTATCGGAACTAAGTATCGGAATTCCGATACAGCGAATATCAGCCGATACCCGATACTTGCGGTATCTAGAGTTGAGCGAAACGGGTCGAAAAAATTCAAAAGTCGCCGACTTTTGGCAAAGTCGGGTTTCATGAAACGAAACCCGACCCTAGGATGAGGTCGGCCATGAGGTCGGCGACTTACGCGCCAAAGTCGCGTTTCAAAAGTTTGTTTTGCGCTCTTTTTCAGCCAGTCAGGATCCACGGACACTGTGGGCAACGTGATGACCTAGGCACGGGTCACCACCATCTTTCAGAAGGGCATGCAAGTGATTGGCTTGCTTTGGTGGGCGTCACAGGGGGTATAAAAGGGCGTGCACGCCGACCGCCATCTTACTTCTGCAGATCTTAGTATAGGGAGAGGTTGCTGCTGATTCTGTAGGGAGAGCGTTAGGCAGGGAAGAAGACAAAAAAACTGCTTCTGCTGCTAGCGATTTGGCCTGCACAACACACAAGTCACTGTGTGTGCAGTGCAAGGGGAGGCTATATTGTGGTGTATCAGTGGTGTTGGTTGTTGGGCTGCCTTTTGACACGCTGGCATTGCTGTTTACCCACTGCTCCGCAAACTGCTTTTTTAAAAGCAATCCAATCTCCCTTATCCTCTAGTCACTTTTGTCACAGCTGTGCCATCGAGCCTGTCACATAGCGCTCAGATATCAGTGGGCCTCACACAATCCACAAGTGTCCAGTGTCCAAAAGTGTGCGCAGAGATTCAAAATCTCCATTATCCTCTCGTCACTTTGGTCACAGGCAGCTGTGCCATCGAGCGTGTCACATAGCGCTCAGATATCAGTGGGCCTCACACAATCCACAAGTGTCCAGTGTCCAAAAGTGTGCGCAGAGATTCAAAATCTCCATTATCCTCTCGTCACTTTGGTCACAGGCAGCTGTGCCATCGAGCGTGTCACATAGCGCTCAGATATCAGTGGGCCTCACACAATCCACAAGTGTCCAGTGTCCAAAAGTGTGCGCAGAGATTCAAAATCTCCATTATCCTCTTGTCACTTTGGTCACAGGCAGCTGTGCCATCGAGCGTGTCACATAGCGCTCAGATATCAGTGGGCCTCACACAATCCACAAGTGTCCAGTGTCCAAAAGTGTGCGCAGAGATTCAAAATCTCCATTATCCTCTCGTCACTTTGGTCACAGGCAGCTGTGCCATCGAGCGTGTCACATAGCGCTCAGATATCAGTGGGCCTCACACAATCCACAAGTGTCCAGTGTCCAAAAGTGTGCGCAGAGATTCAAAATCTCCATTATCCTCTCGTCACTTTGGTCACAGGCAGCTGTGCTATTGAGCGTGTCACATAGCGCTCAGATATCAGTGGGCCTCACACAATCCACAAGTGTCCAGTGTCCAAAAGTGTGCGCAGAGATTCAAAATCTCCATTATCCTCTCGTCACTTTGGTCACAGGCAGCTGTGCCATCGAGCCTGTCACATAGCGCTCAGATATCAGTGGGCCTCACACAATCCACAAGTGTCCAGTGTCCAAAAGTGTGCGCAGAGATTCAAAATCTCCATTATCCTCTCGTCACTTTAGTCACAGCTGTGCCATCGAGCCTGTCACATAGCGCTCAGATATCAGTGGGCCTCACACAATCCACAAGTGTCCAGTGTCCAAAAGTGTGCGCAGAGATTCAAAATCTCCATTATCCTCTCGTCACTTTTGTCACAGGCAGCTGTGCCATCGAGCGTGTCACATAGCGCTCAAATATCAGTGGGCCTCACACAATCCACAAGTGTCCAGTGTCCAAAAGTGTGCGCAGATTCAAAATCTCCATTATCCTCTCGTCACTTTGGTCACAAGCAGCTGTGCCATCGAGCATGTCACATAGCGCTCAGATATCAGTGGGCCTCACACAATCCACAAGTGTCCAGTGTCCAAAAGTGTGCGCAGAGATTCAAAATCTCCATTATCCTCTCGTCACTTTGGTCACAGGCAGCTGTGCCATCGAGCGTGTCACATAGCGCTCAGATATCAGTGGGCCTCACACAATCCACAAGTGTCCAGTGTCCAAAAGTGTGCGCAGAGATTCAAAATCTCCATTATCCTCTCGTCACTTTGGTCACAGGCAGCTGTGCCATCGAGCGTGTCACATAGCGCTCAGATATCAGTGGGCCTCACACAATCCACAAGTGTCCAGTGTCCAAAAGTGTGCGCAGAGATTCAAAATCTCCATTATCCTCTTGTCACTTTGGTCACAGGCAGCTGTGCCATCGAGCGTGTCACATAGCGCTCAGATATCAGTGGGCCTCACACAATCCACAAGTGTCCAGTGTCCAAAAGTGTGCGCAGAGATTCAAAATCTCCATTATCCTCTCGTCACTTTGGTCACAGGCAGCTGTGCCATCGAGCGTGTCACATAGCGCTCAGATATCAGTGGGCCTCACACAATCCAAAAGTATCCACTGTCCACAAGTGTGTGCAGAAATTCTAAATATCCCCTGTCCTATAGACACCTTGTACATTGTTTTACATTAATATATAGTTAGTTGGATTTTGTCTACATTTCTACCAAAAATGAGGAAGGCTGGTGGAAGAGGCCGTGGAATTGGGCGGAGGTTGGCAGCTGGTAATGATGGTGTTGGTGGTGGATCTGATGGTAGTGGCAAGAGCAAAATAGGACCGAATGCAGGAGGTGCTGACCCTGCGTCATCGTCTGGCTACATAAGGCCTCGAACGCTTAGTTTTCTAGGAGTTGGCAAACCGCTTTTAAAGGCAGAGCATCAGGAAAAAGTTTTGTCTTACATTGCTGACTCAGCCTCCAGCTCTATCGCCTCCTCTTCTTCAGTTGTAAAAAGTAAAAGCACTGAGTCGTCATTGGAGGCTCATGTTCATGAACCACACCTTTCCTTGTGTCCTTCACCCCAACCAAGATTGAAGGATGACGCAGGCCATACTACTGATTACTCCATGGAGCTGTTTTCACATACCATGCCTGGATTATCAAGTGAAATGGTGAATTACCCAGGCCAAGATGAATCTGACATGGAGTGCACTGATGCACAGCCGCTGATGGATGATTCTGCTGGTACATTCACTCAGAGCACTACATTGTCCTCGCAGTGTACAGAGCCAGATTTTGACCCTGATGAGACTCAGGTGCCCCTTCCCGCACACTATACCACCATACACGGTGACACAGAGAAAGGTGCACATGACATAGAAGAGGAGATGATGGATGACCCAGTTTTTGACCCAGATTGGCATCCATTGGGGGAAGAGGGTGCTGCTTCCAATAGCTCAGATGAGGAGCATCCACAGCAGACATCGACATCGCAACAGCTGTTATCTGGCAGGCCCGGAGCACTCCAAAGACAGGTTCCAAACATCAAAAGAGTTGCTGGACAGCTTGTCCAGAGGGTCAAAAGATCACAGCGTGCTAGGCCGCAAAATGTCTGCCAAAGTAGGAAGAGTGCAGTGTGGCACTTTTTTGAACAAAATCCTCATGATCAGGCCAAGGTTATCTGTAAGAAGTGCGCAAAGACCTTTAACCGAGGGAAAAATCTGAAAAATTTGAATACCAGTTGCATGCTTAGACATTTAACCAGCATGCACTTGCAAGCGTGGACACAACACCAAACCTCAAGTGCCACATGTGCAACTGATCACAACGAAGGTAGTCAGCAACGCTACATTGTTTCCCCCACTGTAAGCCCACCGGTTAGCACAGCAGCAAATGTTGAGGTGTCGTTGCAAGACCACAGCAGTCAGGGAATCCCACTGTTATATCAACGAAAGACTGATTCTAGGCCATCAGAAAGAACACCAACTCCATCACCATCATCAACCCTCTCTCAGTCCGCCCTGTCCACCGCTACTTCCACCATATGCAGCTCTCAAGTCCAGCTCACCCTCCCAGACACTATGAGTAGGTCAAGAAAGTACTCAGTCTCTCATCCGCGTACACTGGGTTTGAACGCCCACATTGCCAAACTAATCTCGTTTGAGATGATGCCCTTTCGGTTGGTGGAAAGCACAGCTTTCCGCGAACTCATGGCCTATGCAGTACCACGCTATGACCTACCCAGTCACCACTTCTTCTCTCGCAAAGCCATCCCAGCCCTCCACCATCATGTGAAAGACCGCATTGTCCATGCACTCAAGCAGTCAGTGAGCGGAAAGGTGCACCTCACAACTGATGCATGGTCCAGTCGGCATGGCCAGGGCCGTTACGTGTCCATCACTGCGCACTGGGTTAATGTGGTGGATGCAGGGTCCACAGGGGACAGCGGTGGTGGGACAGTGCTGCCTAGCCCACGGTATAGGAAACAGTTGCCTGTAGGCGTTCGACCCTCCTCCTCCTCCAGAAGCGAAAGCTCGTCCACAGAGCGCAGTCGTACGAGCACTCCATCTGCAGCTGCCACTGTTGCACACGATGTGTCCCCCTATTGAGCAGCTAGTGGAAAGCGTCAGCAGGCTGTGTTGCAGATGATGTGTTTGGGCGACAGACACACCGCCGAGGTGCTGGCCGAGTACTTGAAGCGACAAACTGAGTCATGGCTGGGCAGTGTACATCTTGAGGCAGGCAAGGTAGTTAGTGATAACGGCCGTAATTTTGTGGCAGCCATAGCCCTTTCAAAACTCAGCCACATACCTTGCTTGGCTCACACCTTGAACCTGGTGGTGCAGTGCTTCCTCAAAAATTATCCGGAGTTAACAGCCCTGCTCCAGAAGGTGCGAAGACTGTGCGCGCACATCCGCCGGTCGCCTGTACACTCCGTTCGTATGCAGAAGCTGCAGCGATTGCTCCACCTTCCCAACCACCGCCTCATTATCGACATTGCAACAAGGTGGAACTCCACCCTGCACATGGTGGAGCGGCTGTGCGAGCAGAGGCAGGCCATAATGCATTTGTGGGAGGATACATGGCCAGGCACTTTGAGAGCAGACATGGAGTTGACAGGCGTGCAGTGGTCGAAGCTGAAAGACCTTTGTAAAGTCCTTCAGTGTTTTGAGGAATGCACACGGCTGGTAAGCGCAGACGACGCCATCCTAAGCATGAGCATCCCACTTATGCGTCTGCTCATGCAAACTTTGACGCACCTTAAGGAGCAGGCGTCTGCAGCCAATGTTGATGAGGAGGAAGAGGAGGAGGGAATCCTTGATGACATTCAGCCATTGTCTGCTCAGGGACCTCTCCTGGACGAGGTGGAGGAAGAAGAGGAGGAGGAGGAGGATGATGGGGATGATTACTTAGGGGAGGAGGATGCATCTCGTGGGGCAAGTGAAAATGTTGGCGTGGCAAGGTCTGGTACAGGGTTTGTGCGTGACTGGAGGGATGTGGATTTGCCAGAAAGTGCTCCTCCACCCAGCACTCGCAGTGCATCATTGACACCGGGAACATTGGCCCACATGTCAGATTATGCCTTGCGGATCCTAAAAAGGGACCCCCGCATTGCCAAAATGATGAACGATGACGACTACTGGTTGGCCAGCATCCTGGATCCACGCTATAAAGGCAAATTACAAAACATCATGCCACAGGAGAACCTTGACCTAATATTGGCTAATAAACAAGCAACTCTGGTAAATCGGTTGCTTGAGGCATTCCCAGCACACAGCAGCGGTGATGGTTCTCACACGAGCCGTACGGGCCGGGGGCAGCTTGGCAGAGGTGTTCGTGGTGCACACAGCAGAAGTGGCGTTGGAGACAGGGGTTTCATGACAATGTTGTGGACTGATTTTTCAAATACCGCTCACACAACTGGTAATACTGCATCGATGGAAAGTGACAGGAGACAGCAGTTGTCAACTATGGTTACAAACTACTTTTCCTCCCATATCGATGTTCTCCCACACAGGTCATTCCCCTTTGACTATTGGGCCGCTAAACTGGACACCTGGCCTGAATTGGCCCAATATGCCTTACAGGAGCTCGCTTGCCCAGCTGCAAGTGTGCTATCGGAAAGAGTCTTCAGTGCAGCTGGATCAATCCTGACAGAAAAAAGGACCCGTCTGTCAACCCAAAATGTGGATGATCTAACCTTCATTAAAATGAACCACGCATGGGTTTCCAAGGATTTTGTCCCACCTTCCCCTGATGACACATAGGGTGACAGAAAAATGGCTTGCTTTGGTCCACCTCTTCCTGGTACTTCACCTATTTCGCCTTTTGCATCAGCTGAATGTCCAACATCAACATATGCCACTTTCTAAAACTCCCTAACTGTGCTGCCTCCCCCCCATGGCCAGGGTCACCACCTACCGCACGACACCGTGCGAGTGCCGTTGCCCTGGACAGGTGGGTAGGCCAACTCTTGGGCGCGGGCACTGGCACAGGGTCCCTCATAGTGCAACGGGCACTGGCACAGGGTCCCTCATAGTGCAATCAAGAGTCTCTGACGGCGGTGGGGCACACCCGCCGTCAGACACACCGCTGTACTATGAGGGGCCCAGTGCCAGTACCGACGCCCACGAGTGGGCCCCCCTTGCTTGGGCAGGGCCCCAGCATTTGCAGTCTTTACCTCTCCCTGCTCCTCCGCTGTGTAATCTGGGCCGTCAAATCCATACTGTGCCTGACACCGTCTGAGCCTGCCTCCTGAGACATATATTTTGAATGTGTACGCTATCCATACATGTTATCCGGGGATACGGTACCCTTTCTAACCTTTGTGCAATCACGTGCAATCCATACTGGGCCTAACACCGTCTGAGCCTGCCTCCTGAGACATATATTTTGAATGTGTACGCTATCCATACATGTTATCCGGGGATACGGTACCCTTTCTAACCTTTGTGCAATCACGTGCAATCCATACTGGGCCTGACACCATCTGAGCCTGCCTCCTGAGACATATATTTTGAATGTGTACGCTATCCATACATGTTATCCAGGGATACAGTACCCTTTCTAACCTTTGTGCAATCACGTGCAATCCATACTGGGCCTAACACCGTCTGAGCCTGCCTCCTGAGACATATATTTTGAATGTGTACGCTATCCATACATGTTATCCGGGGATACGGTACCCTTTCTAACCTTTGTGCAATCACGTGCAATCCATACTGTGCCTGACACCGTCTGAGCCTGCCTCCTGAGACATATATTTTGAATGTGTACGCTATCCATACATGTTATCCGGGGATACGGTACCCTTTCTAACCTTTGTGCAATCACGTGCAATCCATACTGGGCCTAACACCGTCTGAGCCTGCCTCCTGAGACATATATTTTGAATGTGTACGCTATCCATACATGTTATCCAGGGATACGGTACCCTTTCTAACCTTTGTGCAATCACGTGCAATCCATACTGGGCCTGACACCGTCTGAGCCTGCCTCCTGAGACATATATTTTGAATGTGTACGCTATCCATACATGTTATCCAGGGATACAGTACCCTTTCTAACCTTTGTGCAATCACGTGCAATCCATACTGGGCCTAACACCGTCTGAGCCTGCCTCCTGAGACATATATTTTGAATGTGTACGCTATCCATACATGTTATCCGGGGATACGGTACCCTTTCTAACCTTTGTGCAATCACGTGCAATCCATACTGTGCCTGACACCGTCTGAGCCTGCCTCCTGAGACATATATTTTGAATGTGTACGCTATCCATACATGTTATCCAGGGATACGGTACCCTTTCTAACCTTTGTACAATCACGTGCAATCCATACTGGGCCTGACACCGTCTGAGCCTGCCTCCTGAGACATATATTTTGAATGTGTACGCTATCCATACATGTTATCCAGGGATACGGTACCCTTTCTAACCTTTGTGCAATCACGTGCAATCCATACTGGGCCTAACACCGTCTGAGACATATATTTTGAATGTGTACGCTATCCATACATGTTATCCAGGGATACGGTACCCTTTCTAACCTTTGTGCAATCACGTGCAATCCATACTGGGCGTGAGAACGGCTGGCGAGCTGTTAAGCAAGCTACAGCACCTGTCCAGACAAGTACAGGGATTCCCTAGCGAGGAGACTTATTTGATTGTTTTCAATGTTGGGACAGCAATTTTTGGGGAGCACTATACTCTGGAGAATGATAGATGGGGCCCACCATACACTGGAACATTCCAAAGGTGGACATCAGACACTGGAGCAGCATTTACAGGGCCCATTATACACTAGAGCATTAGAAATGGGGCCCATTATGTTTGGAGCATTATTTGGGCCCATAAGACAGTGGAGCTTCATCCATGGGGACCAACATATACTGTAGCATTATGTGGAGCTCATCATATACTGTTTCAAACATTATATGGGACCAATGATTCTGTATGGAGAAATAGATGGGCCTCATCATGAGATGTAAAAAGTGAGGTATTTTTCATTGTACTATACCGCTATTTATCTGCCGTATCGGAGCATGATGAGTTGTGGTATGTGTTAAAGGGGCGCTCTTTCGCCCAGGGCACATGAAAACCTGCAGCCAGCCCTCCCCCCCCCACAACTTTAGCCAAATAACCCCCATTTTTCAGTGCGTAACTTGTATTATGAAGTTAATTAAGGTTGACAAGCTTAAGTAAGAAGAATTGATGCTTTTGGCATTCAAATGGGCACTGTAGGTGTGTTTCCTGTCCTCCTCTCACTGCCGACTTTTATTCCTCATTGACTTACATTGGGTTTCGTGTTTCGGGACGACCCCGACTTTTCCCTATAATCGGACGATCTTGCTCGACCCGACTTTTGGAAAAGTCGGGTTTCACGAAACGAAACGCGACCCTAAAAAACCAAAAGTCGCTCAACTGTAGCGGTATCGGAATGCTCAACACTAGTCATAGGTGTAATTACCTTTTTTTAACCCCTTAAGCCCCAAGGGTGGTTTGCACGTTCATGACCGGGCCAATTTTTACAATTCTGACCACTGTCCCTTTATGAAGTAATAACTCTGAAACGCTTCCCTGGATCCCGGTGATTCTGACCCTGTTTTCTCATGACATATTGTTCTTCATGTTAGTGGTAAAATTTCATTCAAATAACTTGCGTTTATTTGTGAAAAAAACAGAAATTTGGCGAAAATTTTGAAAATTTCGCAATTTTCCAACTTTGAATTTTTATGCCATTAAATCACAGAGATACAGCACACAAAAAACTTGATAAGTAACATTTTCCACATTTTTACTTTACATCAGCACAATTTTGGAACCAAAATTTTTTTTTGTTAGGAAGTTATAAGGGTTAAAAATTGACCAGTGATTTCTCATTTTTGCAACACCATTTTATTTTTACGGACCACATCACATTTGAAGTCACTTTGTGGGGTCTATATGATAGAAAATACCTAAAAGTGACACCATTCTAAAAACTGCACCCCTTAAGGTGCTCAAAACCACATTCAAGAAGTTTATTAACCCTTTAGGTGCGTCACAGGAATTTTTTGAATATTTAAAAAAAATGAACATTTAACTTTTTTTCACAAAAAAAAAACTTCCGGTTCAATTTTTTTTATTTTACCAAGGGTAACAGGAGAAATTGGACTGCAAAAGTTATTGTGCAATTTGTCCTGAGTACGCTAATACCTGATATGTGGGGGGAAACCACTGTTTCCGCGCATGGCAGACCTCAGAAGGGAAGGAGCGCCGTTTGACTTTTCAATGCAAAATTGGCTGGAATTCAGATCGGACGCAATGTCGCGTTTGGAGAGCCCCTGATGTACCTAAAGAGTGGAAACCCCCCACAAGTGACCCCATTTTGGAAACTAGACCCCCTAAGGAACTTATTTAGATGTGTGGTGAGCACTTTGAACCTCCAAGGGCTTCACAGAAGTTTATAATGCCCGGGCATGAAAATAAAAAAATCGTATTTTTTCCACAAACATGATCAACTAGTCCCCAATTTTTTTATCTTCCCAAGGATAACAGGAGAAATTGTACCCCAAAAGTTGTTGTCCAATTTGTCCTGAGTACGCTGATACCTCATATGTGGGAGAAAACTACTGTATGGGCACACGTCGGGGCTCGGAAGGGAAGTAGTGACGTTTTGGAATGCAGACTTTGATGGAATGGTCTGCAGGTGTCATGTGCGTTTGGAGAACCCCTGATGTACCTAAACTATTGAACCTCCCCACAAGTGACCCCATTTTGGAAACTAGACCACCCACAGAACTTATCTAGATGTGTGGTTAGCACTTTGAACCCCCAAGTGATTCACAGAAGTTTATAACGCCCAGGTGTGAAAATAAAAAAATAATTTTTTTCCACAAAAATGATATTTTTGCCCCAATATTTTATTTTCCTAAGGGTAACAGGAGAAATTGGTCCCCAAAAGTTGTTTTGCAATTTGTCCTGAGTAGGCTGATACCCTATATGTGGGGGTAAACACTGTTTGGGCACATGGCAGAGCTTGGAAGGGAAGGAGCACCATTTGACTTTTTCAACGCAGAATTGGCTGGAATTGAGATCCAACGCCATGTTGTATTTGGAGAGCACCTGATGTGCCCAAACAGTGGAAACCCCAATTCTAACTCCAACCCTAACCCCAACACACCCCTAACCCTAATCTTAACCCTTACCCTAGCCCTAACCCTAGCCCTAAGCCTAATGGGAAAATGGAAATAAATACATTTTCTTTTAATTTTATTATTTTTCCCTAATTAAGGGGGTGATAACGGGGGGTTTGATTTACTATTTATAGCAGGTTTTTATTTTTGGCAGCTGTCACGCTAAAAGACGCTTTTATTGTAAAAATAGTTTTTGCATCACCACATATTGAGAGCTATAATTTTTCCATATTTTGACCTACTGAGTCATGTGAGGTCTTATTTTTTGTGGGACGAGTTGACGTTTTTATTGGTACCATTTTCGGGCACGTGACATTTTTTGATCGCTTTTTATTCCGATTTTTGGGACGCAGAATGAACAAAATCCAGCGTTTCATGAATTTCTTTTGGGGGGTGCGTTTGCACCGTTCCGCATGTGGTAAAATTGATAAAGCGGTTTTATTCTTCGGGTCAGTACGGTTACAGCGATACCTCATTTATGTTGTTTTTTTATTTTTGCATCGCTTTATTCTGTGAGCTATAACTTTTTTATTTTTTCTCTGATGACGCTGTATGGCAGCTCGTTTCTTGCGGGACAAGATGACGTCTTCAGCGGTACCATGGATATTTATATGCGTCTTTTTGATTGCGCGTTATTGCACTTTTTGCTCAGCGGTATGATAATAAATCATTAATTTTTGCTTCGTTTTTTATTTTTATTTTTTAAGGGGTTCGCTAAAGTGGTTAACTAATGCGACAGTTTTATAGAGCAGGTCGTTACGGATGCGGCGATACCAAATATGTATACTTCTATTGTTTTTTCTTTTTTTATTTCCAAAAAATGAATTTACTGGGGAATATTTTTTTTTTCTAATTTATTTAGCGATTTTTTTAAAATTATTTTTACACTTTTTTTTTTTAAACTTTATTAGGTTGTCCCAGGGGGGACATCACTGTCCTGTGACAGATCGCTGATCTGTCACATCACAGATCACTGTGACAGATCAGCGATCTGTCACAGGCATAGATGCAGACTTCCTCATGCCTCCGCTTTGCAGGCACTGAGGAAGTCAGCTCCCTACAGGCCCCCAAAGATCCCCGTCGCCATCTTGGATCCGGGGACCTGTAGGGAAAGAGACCCCCGCAGCAGCGCTGCAAATTGCGCTGCAGTGGGGGGATCAGGGAAGCATGGAGGGAGCCCCCTCCCTGCCGATGCTTCCCTTTAACCCCCTGTACACTGCGATTGTGTTTGATCGTGGTGTGCAAGGGGTTAACATGTCGGGGGCGGTCCGTGACAGCCCCTGACACATTGTGCTGGGTGTCAGCTGTGATAATTAGCTGACACCCGGCCGCGATCAGCGCCGCTTACCACGTGGGTGCCGCTTATCGTTGTGACGTACTATCCCGTCCCTGGGAATTAAGTCCCAGGGCACATGGACGGGATAGTACGTCACATGGGATTAAGGGGTTAACCCATAGGTGTCAGTGTGTTTTATGTAACAAGTGTTTTCATCTTTATTAATAAGGAATATATTTATTATACTAATAATATGTAGGATTGTATAGCCATGAACCAAAATAAGAATATATGAGTCAGGGAATGAATGAATGGATGAACGAAAGAATTGTTGCATATAACTCAGAATTGAAACATTTTCCTTTGTAATGGAACCATATCCTCGCTATATTTAATGAAGCAATATTCTCATACTAGACATTACTTTATTAAATATTGATGGTTTTTTCCTTGATTGAAAGAAAAAATAAAAATTTAAGAATTAAAATAAAAATAGAATAATAAAAATTGAAAATGAAAAATAAAAAATAAGAATAAAAATAAGGCCTTTATGTTGATACCAAATGCAGAGTAGTTATGTCCTCAGTAACATATACCCTTAACATTTCCATGATCTGGATTATTTCATAATTGTCATAAACTTGTGTTACCAAAACATTCAGATTATGCAACTTTGCACGTAATACTCTTCTTAGTGTAAAGAAATGACTCTTTATAATACTCAATGTTATTATACCCAATACTTATACCATTGTACCTTATTAATATTTCTTCTTTATTAACCCCTTAAGCCCCAAGGGTGGTTTGCCAATTTTTACAATTCTGACCACTGTCCCTTTATGAGGTAATAACTCTGAAATGCTTCCATGGATCCCGGTGATTCTGACATTGTTTTCTCGTGACATATTGTACTTCATGTTAGTGGTAAAATTTCATTCATATAACTTGTGTTTATTTGTGAAAAAAACGGAAATTTGGTGAAAATTTTGAAAATTTTGCAATTTTCCAAATTTGAATTTTGATGCCCTTAAATCACAGAGATACGGCACACAAAAAACTTAATAAATAACATTTCCCACATGTTTACTTTACATCAGCACAATTTTAGAACCAATTCAATTTTTTTTATTTTACCAAGGGTAACAGGAGAAATTGGACTGCAAAAGTTATTGTGCAATTTGTCCTGAGTACGCTGATACCTGATATGTGGGGGGAACCACTGTTTTGGCGCATGGCAGACCTCAGAAGGGAAGGAGCGCCGTTTGACTTTTTCAATGCAAAATTGGCTGGAATTCAGATCGGACGCCATGTCGCGTTTGGAGAGCCCCTGATGTACCTAAACAGTAGAAACCCCCAAGTGACCCCATTTTGGAAACTAGACCCCCCAAGGAACTTATCTAGATATGTGGTGAGAACTTTGATCCCACAAGGGCTTCACAGAAGTTTATAACGTACAGTGGTACAATTAAAAAATCATATTTTTTCCACAAAAATGATCTTTTCACCCCCAATTTTTATTTTTCCAAGGGTAACAGGACCCTAAAAGTTATTGTGCAATTTGTTCTGAGTACGCTGATACCCCATATGTGGGTGTAAATGACTATTTGGGCGCATGGCAGAGCTCGGAAGGGAAGCAGCGCCATTTGACGCTTTTGGCTGGAATTGAGATCGGACACCATGTCGCGATTGGAAAACCCCTGATGTACCAAAACAGTGGAAACCCCCCACAAATGACACCATTTTGGAAACTAGACCCCCCAAGGAACTTATCTAGATGTGTGGTGAGAACTTTGAACCCCCAAGGGCTTCACAGAAGTTTATAACATACAGCTGTACAATTAAAAAATCATATTTTTTCCACAAAAATGATCTTTTCACACTCAATGCTTATTTTTCCAAGGGTAACAGGGACCTAAAAGATATTGTGCAATTTGTCCTGAGTGCGCTGATACCCCACATGTGGAGGTAAACCACTATTTGGGCGCATGGCAGAGCTCAGAAGGGAAGCAGCGCCATTTGATGTTTTTGGCTGGAATTGAGATCGGACACCATGTCGCGTTTGGAAAGCCCCTGATGTACCAAAACAGTAGAAACCCCCCACAAATGACACCATTTTGGAAACTAGACCCCCCAAGGAACTTATCTAGATGTGTGGTGAGCACTTTAATCCCCCCAGTGCTTCACAGAAGTTTATAACGCCTGGGCGTGAAAATAAAAAAATTGTATTTTTTCCACAAACATGATCTTTTAGCCACCAATTTTTTTATTTTCCCAAGGGTACAAGGAGAAATTGGACCTCAAAAGTTGTTGTCCAATTTGTCCTGAGTACGCTGATACCTTATATGTGGGAGAAAACTACTGTATGGGCACACGTCGGGGCTCGGAAGGGAAGTAGTGACGTTTTGGAATGCAGACTTTGATGGAATGGTCTGCGGGTGTCATGTTGCTTTTGGAGAGCCCCTGATGTACCTAAACAGTGGAAACCCCCAACAAGTGACCACATTTTGGAAACTAGACCCCCTAAGGAACTTATCTAGATGTGTGGTGAGCACTTTGAACCCCCCGGTGCTTCACAGAAGTTTATAACGACCGGGCGTGAAAATAAAAATATCGTATTTTTTCAACAAACATCATCTTTTAGTCCCCATTTTTTTTATTTTCCCAAGGGTAACAGGAGAAATTGGACCCCAAATGTTGTTGACCAATTTGTCCTGAGTACGCTGACACCCCATATGTGGGAGAAAATTACTGTATGGGCACACGTCGGGGCTCGGAAGGGAAGTAGTGACATTTTGGAATGCAGACTTTGATGGAATGGTCTGCAGGTGTCATGTTGCCTTTGGAGAGCCCCTAATGTACCTAAACAGTGGAAACCCCCCACAAATGACCCCATTTTGGAAACTAGACCCCCTAAGGAACTTATCTAGATGTGTGGTGAGCACTTTGAGCCCCCAAGGGCTTCACAGAAGTTTATAATGCCCAGGCATGAAAATAAAAAAATTGTATTTTTTCCACAAACATGATCAATTAGTCTCCAATGTTTTTATTTTCCCAAGGGTAACAGGAGAAATTGGACCCCAAAAGTTGTTGTCCAATTTGTCCTGAGTACCCTGACACCTCATATGTGGGAGAAAACTACTGTATGGGGACACGTCGGGGCTCGGAAGGGAAGTAGTGACGTTTTGGAATGCAGACTTTGATGGATTGGTCTGCGGGTGTGATGTGCGTTTGGAGAGTCCCTGATGTACCTAAACTATTGAAACTCCCCATAAATGACCCCATTTTGGAAACCAGACCCCCCACGGAACTTATGTAGATGTGTGGTGAGCACTTTGAACCCCCAAGTGCTTCACAGAAGTTTATAACGCCTGGGCATGAAAATAAAAAAATCATTTTTTTCCACAAAAATGATATTTTTGCCCCAAATTTTTTATTTTCCTAAGGGTAGCAGGAGAAATTGGACCCCAAAAGTTGTTTTGCAATTTGTCCTGAGTATGCTGATACCCTATATGTGGGGGTAAAACACTGTTTGGGCGAATGGCAGAGCTTGGAAGGGAAGGAGCACCATTTGACTTTTTCAACGCAGAATTGTCTGGAATTGAGATCAGACACCATGTTGCATTTCGAGAGCCCCTGATGTGCCCAAACAGTGGAAACCCCCCAATTATAACTCCAACCCTAACCCCAACACACCCCTAACCCTAATCTCAGCCCTAACCCTAGCCCTAACCCTAACCCTAATGGGAAAATGGAAATAAATACTTTTTTTTATTTTATTATTTTTCCCAAACTAAGGGGGTGATAACGGGGGGTTCGATTTACTATTTATGGCGGTTTTTATGTTTGGCAGCTGTCACACTCTAAAAGACGCTTTTTATTGTAAAAATAGTTTTTGCATCACCACATATTGAGAGCTATAATTTTTGCGTATTTTGACCCACCGAGTCATGTGAGGCCTTATTCTTTGCGGGACGAGTTGACGTTTTTATTGGTACCATTTTCGGGCACGTGACATTTTTGATCGCTATTTATTCCAATTTTTGGGATGCAGAATGAACAAAAAACAGCGTTTCATGAATTTCTTTTGGGGGGGTGAGTTTACACCGTTCCGCGTGCAGTAAAATTGATAAAGTGGTTTTATTCTTCGGGTCAGTACAGTTACAGCGATACCTCATTTAGGTCTTTTTTTATGTTTTGGCGCTTTTATGCAATGAAAACTATTTTATATAAAAAATAATTACTTTTGCATCGCTTTATTCTGCGAGCTATAACTTTTTTACTTTTTTGTGGATGACACTGTATGGTGGCTCGTTTTTTGCGGAACAAGCTGACGTTTTCAGCGGTACTATGGATTTTTATATGCGTCTTTTTGATCGTGCGTTATTGCACTTTTTGTTCAGTGATATGATAATAAATCATTATTTTTTGCTTCGTTTTTTATTTTTATTTTTTAAGGGGTTCGCTAAAGGGGTTAACTAATGGGACAGTTTTATAGGGCGGGTCGTTACGGACACAGCGATACCAAATATGTGTACTTTTATTGTTTTTTTTTTTTTTTTTCAAAAAATGGATTTATTGGGGAATTTTTTTTTTTTTTTACTAATTTATTTAGCGATTTTTTTAAAATTATTTTTACACTTTTTTTTAGCTTTATTACATTGTCCCAGGTGGGACATCACTGTCCTGTGACAGATCGCTGATCTGTCACATCACAGATCACTGTGACAGATCAGCGATCTGTCACAGGCACTGCTGCAGACTTCCTCATGCCTGCGCTTTGCAGGCAGTGAGGAAGTCAGCTCCCTACAGGCCCCCGAAGGTCCCCGTCGCCATCTTGGATCCGGGGGCCTGTAGGGAAAGAGCCCCCCGCAGCAGCGCTGCACATTGTGCTGCCGTGGGGGTCTCAGGGAAGCACGGAGTGAGCCCCCTCCCTGCCAATGCTTCCCTTTAACCCCCGGTACACCGCAATCGTGTTTGATTGCGTTGTACAAGGGGTTAACGTGTCTGGGGCAGTCGTGACCACCCCTGACACATTGTGCCGGGTGTCAGCTGTGATAATCAGCTGACACCCGGCCGCTGATCGCTATGATGTACTATCCCGTCCCTGGGAATTAAGTCCCAGGGCACATGGACGGGATAGTACGTCTCATGGCAGAAAGGGGTTAAAATGTGTGAAGAAGAGGTATTAATCAAATGTGATGATGTAGTCAGGATCAAAAACACATTTCCCCCTTAATACCAAAAAATATTGTTTCATGACATAATTCATTTATCAAAACCAAAATTAAAAATAATTTATAAATTGTGTAAATTTTATACTTGCTTATACCATTATTTGTCTGAAGATGTGTACCCATCTATGTCACCATTAAAATGAATTTGAATATCATAAAATTATCCTTTGGAAAAATTAATTTAAATGTAGATTTTCTTCATAAACCATTTTGATTTGCGATTGCACTTATTAACAAATATTCTAATAATTTAACTGATCTGCATATTTCTCCTAAAGACAGTTTTTTTCCATACAGAATCCCGAGGCGTCTCATACATCAAACGTATCACATTACTCCTTAGCAGCTGCTCATACACGCATTTGTCATCTGTCACTCAGACTGTCACATATAAGTTCACACCACAGATTATTCCACATACGAAGGTGTGATGAATATAACCCAAATTATTGTATCCTAATTATCAATGCGCATTGTAAACTATTAAATTTAGTCTTAATATTTCTTTGAATTATCCCAAATACACACAACATAAATATATGTTGTATTTGCTATACTTAAAACTTTAGGCCTGAAAAAAAAAAATTCCTTTGAATTGCAAAAGCTGAGACGCCCTTAAAAATTCTTTTCACTAAAGAACAGGGACATGGTATACTTATTAGTATAACAAGGTTCAGATTTCACATGCTGTGGTTTGTCATGTCAAGACATGCAATAAAGGTATACACACAGAACACATTTAAAATGCAGTTAGTTATATGAATATTATTTAAGTGTTTTCAATATATAAAATCATGCAATTATTATAACTTCCTGTCTAAATAAAGGCATAAATCCTTGTAAGAGAATTTTTCACAATTAAGTCCTGCTTTGAAATGAAAATTCTAAGGAAAAATAAAAGATAAGGTTAATATCATATTCATAATTCTAAATATTATTACTGGAGTAGATTTTAATTTTCACTAAAAAATACAGTTCTACAATCTCTACGTCTACAAACACTCTATATATACTGTATGAATATGTATATCTACAAAGCTAAAGATCTACAGAATTATACTCTATATAATAATTACATATAACTGACTAATACATTGTATAACACTTTTACACAACATATAATTACTATTTTAGCCAATTCCTAAACACAAACTTATTTCTCTGTAAAAACTGTCCTGCAAAGTTCTTGCTATTTTGAAGCTGATGGATCCTCTGAGCAAAGTGTTCAGTTTACAGGCCATGATGTCACTCACCACCTGCTTCTGTCTGTCAAATTCCGCCATCTTTTTTACAGAAAGAAGATCAGAACTTTGAATTTTTCTTAACTCAATCTGTGAAGTTTTTTCGGTGGTTTGCATGGGTATAAAGCGAACATGTGATTTTCTTCGATCTTCATAGATTTGAATACTTAGTTTTGGAGGCTTTGATACAGGCTTCTGATAAGATTTTACTCTGCCTGTCTTTACAAAATTAGCACGATTCTCATATCTTCTAGCAAAATCAAGGGATTGCGCACATTCAAATAAAGAATCTTTTTGTGACGCAATAACACGAGATGCAGGATTTGGAAACCAAAATTTGCTTACAAAACTCTTAATCATGGACTGTGTTTTGACATTTTCAAAGAGCATTCTGTACAAGCGGTGAAATATAGACATAAATGTAAACGTACATTCTTTCCGACCAATCCTTAATTTTTGAAGAATATCAATATCTGGATAATTTTCATTTGATGCACAAAAAAATTAGAATTTTTAATTTGTCTTTATCATTTAAATTCACACGTGTTTCATCACCAGATATAATTACAGATAATCGCTTGGAAAAGTTTACAGGGATCCACATTTTAAATAACTGATTCCTTTCCTCGTTACTCAAATCAAATTTGTCAACACAGCTTTCAAAAATCTCAGAGTTTCTACAAACATGGATTTTGTTATCATGCAGGAATAATTTTGCATATTTGTAACAAATTTTTCCTTACTTTACTTTGGAGTTGGGCCTCTGAGTGATCTATTCTTAGTGGTACATCTTTCCCTTGTACGGCATCTACGTCAGTTCTGAAGTCTCCTCCTTCTTCTCCATCTTGTTCCAGGTCTGCAAGGTCACCTTCAATGGCTGCTGCTATTTGTAACTGCTTTTCTACATTACAATGAATTTCGGGAACATCACTATTTTCCTTTACACAACAATCATTTTTGGATTTCTCTGACACAAATTTGTGAAATACATCTACCATTTGTAAAATATTCTTTAATTTCTCTCTTTCTCTACTAAAGGTCAATAGCTTAGAATCTAACTTTAGATTTTCCACTTCACATTCTGCATATAAGCTGAGCCATAAAATGTCTACATTAGACTCGTCTACAGATGTTGTGAGTTCATTTTCCCCTTCACTACTGAGGCCCAAGGAACTCCCTCTTCTGGTGAAGAAAGGTAGTGAGCCTGATTGTCAAACACCTGGGGCTGATGATGATGACTGGCTGAGTGGAGTTAATGACTGGATATAAGGCTGCCGACGCCCTTCTGGCCTGCGGGTGATTTCTCTGTGGACTTCTAGGAAACCAGTCTGATTCCTGCTCATCTAAAGCTAAGATTTCTGCTTTGCCTTTTTGCATTAGTGTTTTGTTTTCCTTGCTTTTCCAGATTCTGCCATTCCCTGCTGGGGTTAGCTGAATCTCCTTTTGCATGTTGCTCTGTCTTCAGAATATTCCTGAGTACTGACATAGCTTTTTTGAAGCCTAGCGTCTTCAGGGCCTTTTTTACTGTCAGTTTATTGGCTCTTATTTTCATAGGGTTTTTCACGGATTGCAGACAGCAGCCTTCCTGTCCTTTCCTATCTAAGCTAGCGTGGGCCCCATCTTTGCTCAGTCTATCTTTCTGTCTGTGTTTTGTTCTTTCTTCTTGCTTCACCGTCATTATATGTGGGGGGCTGCCTTTTACTTTGGGGTCTGCTCTGGGGCAGTTTAGATTTCCCTTTCTGTCTTTAGGCTATGTAGTCCTCCGGCTGTGATCGAGGGGCCTAGGGCATCGTAGGAGCCCCCCACGGCTACTGCTAGTTGTGTTGATAGGTTCAGGGGTCTGCAATCCGATAGCTGCCAACTTCTCTGGTTTTCTGGACTTAGCTAGCATTACTATTTTTGCCACCTACAGTGACTCAATCATAACAACAGACTTAAATTTCAGTTTACTCTGCTTAGAAAAAGAAGTAATGACATCCATGTTTCTTACCTTGAAATATCTCAGCTTGTAGTACCTTTGATGGACAACGCTGGGCTCTTGTCTTCACACGTCTACCTTCAGCACGTCTGGCACTTGTAGTACTTCTCAATCCATCTGGCAATTCTTAGTCCTCACTTCTAGGTTCTGTCTGATTCTTGTGACTTGTACATAGTAGTGGAGTTCCTGATAACTTGCACATATGACTTTACCAAAGTTCATTCCCCCTTTTGGGCAAGTTGAGGGAAATCCGCAAAAAAAGTACAAGAATTCAGATCTGGCTGGCTCTCCAGTGTTAAAAAAATGCATATTCTTGTATAATATTCAGGACTAGTCACCAGATGACAATGTTCTTATAAAAAAATGTAGTGGTTTATTTGGATTCTTCCATCAAAGAAAAGATTATTACAGAAAAACATAAAAATAGGTGAAAGAGAGTCTGTCCATTTGTTCATAACTAAGCTTGTAACCTTCTTTCCTGGAACTCTGAAAAAGACATGTGTCTTGTAGTGCGTAGCTTCACTGGATGGTAGTTGGATTACATACCAGCTGTCCGTAGTGTCATGGCCCAGCACAGATGACTCCTCGAATGTGTTTCATGGTGATAGGGAAGGAGAGAGCGAGCAACCCCTAGAGTGAGCCATGAATTATATATCCGTCTGTTAGAGCACATGGTCTATATATATATGGAGTTGACCTTTACCATGAGCTAATCTTACATATGTAGTGGAGTTGACATTTACCATGAGCTAAACTTGCTAAAATAACACATGCAGTGTCAGCGAAAGCAATGTATAGAACTGAGTGTAATATGAAATTAACAACCAAATATATGAATATTTAACAGTAACATCACCTATCTAACTTCTTTTGAAATGGCCACATCAATTTTATGAGCTTTTTCTCATACAGCTGAAGAATCCTCAAGAGAATATTTGCTCTATGAAGAGTCAAGTTTTTTTTTTCCTTTTGATGAAGGGGAGAACTTTATCATTTGCAGGCAGCGTCAGACTGGAGTACCTTGGGCCCACCAGAGAAAAATCATTCTTGGGGCTCACTATGCAGTTATATAGAAATAATACAATATATACTACATCACATGGGATGCATCCTCTAAATACTACACCATACAGGACACATCCTCTATATACTACACCAAACAGGACATAACCTCTATATACTCAGGGCCGTATTTGCCATTAGGCACCCGTGGGCACGTGCCTAGGGCGCCATAATTGCGGAGGGCGGCACCTGAGCGAGTTTGCAATATTTTTTTTTAAGTCCGGGGTTGGCCCGCCCCCCTGCCCGCCCACCTCATTCTTCCAGGCCTGCCCGCCCACCCACCTCATTTTCCTGGGACTGCCCGCCCACCTTATTCTTCTGGGCCTGCCCACCTCATTCTTCCCAGCCGCCCACCTCATTCTTCCGGGCCGCCCACCTTATTCTTCCGGCCCACCATCCCATCGTATTTTTCCGGCTGCTGCAGGGGTCTCGGATCCCACGCCCATCCATGGTCCTCCGATTCTTCTGCTGTACCGAAGACCCGAGGTGCGCGCGCCTCACTGTTTAGGGCAGTGAGAGCCCGGTCTCAGTAGGGCTGGGATTGTCAGGTAATGAGGCCTGGATAATGAGCATGGTGTGCTGCCGCCTGCAGGCCAGGCAGGGGAGAAGGGTTGCAGTGGCCGCACCTGCCGGGCTGTGTGTCTGTATACCGGGGTGATGTGTCCCGTGTGATGCATGGTGCAGGGGCCTCTGATCACTTATCACTGCTGTGTGGGGACATAGGTGAGTGGCAGGCACTGATGTCACCCAGCGCCACTGTCCGTGCTGTATATGGTGGTTGCTGCCTGGAGGCTGTACATGATCATGTAGGGAAGTGTAAACCCCCTGATCTCTGAGGAATGACCCCTGTCCTGCCACCCCCAGCGTGCATCTCTCTCCTCTCCCAGCGTGCATCCCCCTCCCCGCCACCCCCAGCGTGCGTCCCGCTTCTCCCCGCCACCCCAGCGTGCGTCCTGCTCCTCCCCGTCACCCCAGGCGTGCGTCCCGCTCCTCCCCGCCACTCCCAGCGTGCGTCCCGCTCCTCGCCACCCCCAGCGTGCGTCCCCCTCCTCCCCGCCAACCCCCACGTGCGTTCCCCTCCTCCCCGCCAACCCCCATGTGCGCTCCCCTCCTCCTCGCCACCCCCAGCATGCATCCCGCTCCTTCCCATCACCCACAGCGTGCGTCCCGCTGCTCCCCACCACCCCCATCGTGCGTCCCGCTCCTCCCCGCCACCTCCAGCGTGCGTCTCCCTCCTCCCCACCACCCCCAACGTGCATCCCCCTCCTCCCCGCCACCCCCAGCGTGCGTCTCCCTCCTCCCCCAGAGTGCATCCCCCTCATCCCTGCCACCCCCCGCGTGCATTCCCCTCCTCCTCGCCACCCCCAGAGTGCGCCCCGCTCCTTCCTGCCACCTCCAGCGTGCGTCCCGCTCCTCCACGCCACCCCCAGTGTGCATCCCCTGCCTCCCCCAGCATGTGTCTCCCCCCTCCCCGCCACCCCCAGCATACATTGCCCCTCCACGATACACTGAGATTCATCGGCCTGTGACATAACATAGGGGCCGGAATGTGCTCGGCCGCGGGGTCCGGTGCTGATGTTTGTGTTCTTCATTTTTACCTGATAATTAACCTGCAGAGATTCCCTAATGATGAGCACTGTGCGTGGGAGCAACCAGCGGGGGGCGCCATCTCTATGGTCTGCACCTCAGCAGCCTGTGCGGCCAGGAACACTAGTGACACGTGAGGGGCGAGGATTGATCAGTGTCCTTGTACCTGGAGCCCTCATTATCATAGGAATATTTAAGTTAATAAAGTTTAAGCGTAAAGCTTAAGGGTAGGTTCACACAGGGCATTTTTGCAGCGCTTTTTTGCTGCATTAATTTTTCAGCTGCTTTATCCATTACCAGCAATGCCTATGAGATTTCAGAAATCTCATGCACACAGTTTTTTTGTCATCAGGATTTTATGCTTTGCTCTGTGTTTTTTGACATAGAGCATGTCACTTCTTTCAGCGTTTTTCCAGCATTTTTCACTGTGAGAATCATGGGGGAATAGTGGATGAAGGCAGGTATATCTCGCCCAGATACCTTTCCTATGTGGCCTAGTCTGGTCAGTATCTCACCTGATGACTAATGAGCAGAGGGAGGCGGGTATAAAAGGATGCCAGGTGGTGTGTTAAGCCCCCATTACACACTGCGATATCACTAGCAATATCGCTGCAAAGTCACCGATTTTGTGACGTTGCAGCGATATTGCTAGCGATATCGCTGTGTCTGATACTTACCTCCGACCGGCTCCCCCGCTGGTTATCGCTGATCGCGCGAGAAGCTGCTGGATCATTTCTCGTCGTCCTCTTCCTGCGGCGCTTCCTGCTGTGACGACGAGCGACGCGTGGAGCCGGGCGGGAGGACGCAGGATCGCCGCGTCTGACAGGTAAGTAGCGATCCCCGTCCCCAGCGATGTCGCTAGTGAGATCTGCCTGTGTGGCAGCTCACTAGCGACCACCCAGCGATGCACCAGCGATCCTGACTGCATCATATCGCTAGTCGGGATCGCTGGTGCATCGCTAGGTGTAACGGTACCCTTAGTTGCTCAGCCTGGGGAACACAGAAAGCATGTCTGTGTGAGCGACACTTGTGAGTGAAAGTGTTAGGAACGGCGGAAAGCACTAAATAAAAATATATATAAAGTGCGTTCGCCGCTCGGGGTATACCATGCGGTAGGTGGTATAACCGCTGCTAGACAGTGGCAGAGCAATATGGCAGAGGTGCGCACGGGGTTAGCCTTCACCCTGGTGCGCAAAGCAATCGCTGTTTAGTCACAGAGATGGCAAAAACATAAAGTACTGAGCCTGTTAGGGGCACAGGAGCTCAAGATGGCGGCACTAAGTCTTTCTAGACCCACCGTGTGTGTCCGAGTATATAGCGTCGCAGCCCGAACGCTCAAGTGGGCTGCTACTGCAGCGCGGCGTGAATACTGCCGCTCAACGACACTGCTACGGCGCAGGTGCAATGTCGGACGCTAGCAGCTGAGTATGGAGCAATAGCGCGCCGGCACTGGTAGTAACTCAATCCCTCACACAAGCGTGTTATCAAAGGGAAGGGGTTTCAAATGAGTCATTCACCAGATCATGCATCCATCAAACCTTCACTAAGCAGCAAGTATGTCTATACTAGCGCATGGCGGAACAGCCATGCGCACCTTTTATAGCAGCTGGGACCTTCCGCACACCTCCAGATCTCTGAGCTGGACAAATGAGATTTGGAGCAGGACCTGAGCACATGACTCCCAATCTCCAATGGGAGATCGTCCCATGAGCATGCTCAGTAAGAGGACAGAAGGACTTAGCCTCAGGGGAGATTTGCTGCAAGGCAATCTCCTCTGCAATCTCTTCTGCAGTGGATTATGAGCAGGAGACCGCAGAATGTGAGGGTCTGGATTCCTGCATAGCGACCGCAAAAACCTGACTCTGAACAGAAAGCAGTGCTCATGGTAACTGTGGTTTGGCTGGACGGGAGAAGCCCTCCAGTTGGTAGTTAGATCGGACCCTGTTTAATTAGTGCCGGACAGGCAAGGTTTTGGTTTTATGCTTTATTTTTCTGTATGTTTTGCTTTCACCTGAAATAAACCTGACCCAGTGTCAGTTATGACCGGATCCCAGCTGTGCATCTGAGTTTCATGCTAAACCCACATGGCCTTTGACCCCAGCAAAGGCGATCCCAGAGCATTTTATCACATCACCCACTGACTTGAAAGGATGGTGAAAAATGCTTCAAATTCGCTGGTTGACTTTTTTTGCAGCGTATTTGAAAAATGCGATGAAAAACGCACCAAAAATGTACCTAAACCTGCGTTTTTGCTGCAGCTTCTTTCCTGCCAAGAAATCAGGTTTTGCTGCAGAAAAAAAGCAGCAAAAATGCCCTGTGTGAACTTAGTCTATAGTGTAGTTTTAGGTCAGAGAGGGAAGGTTAGGGATGAGCTGGCAAGGTGCAGGGACAGGTAGTGATGGCTGCTTGCGGACATGTGCGGCACTCAGAGGCGTATCTGGGGGGGCAGCCGGCAGAGGGGCACAGTCGGGCCGCCTGATGCGATAGTCCGCAGTGTTTCCCCTGGTGGCAGCGTTCTGACGCCCCCCGGACTGGGAATCAGCAGTTCTCTGCGCCAGCTGTCAAGCTGACAGCTGGCACAGAGATGTTGCAGTGCGCCAGCTCCCAGGGATCAATTGTACTGGCGTCTATACAGACGCCAGTGCAATTGAAGCTCTAACGCGCGGGTCAGAGCAATGCCAGCAGCGTGATCAGGTCATATGATCACGCTGCTGACATCAATCACCCAGAGCTAACACTGGTGGTAACTGTGCTCCACTGTGGAGCTGAAGAAACCACCGAAGATGGGAGATGAGGGGATTTGGAGTGGGGGGATACATAATGTGGGGGGATTTGGAGTGGGGGGTGTACATAATGTGTGTGGGGATTTGGAGTGGGGATAGGGGGATTTAATGTGTGGGGAGATTTGAGGACACAAAATGAAGAGTATGTATGTTTGAGGGCATGTATGAGGAAACAGTATGGGGGATGGGTGCAGACAGTATGGGGAGCGAACGGGTAAATGTATGTGGACACAGTATGGGGAGTGAGGGTGATGGGATGTGTGCAGACACAGTATGGGGAGTCGGGTATGTGTGAGCAGAGAGTTTATAGAATGAGGGGGTAAATATATGAGATAGTATGGTGAACAGGTGGGATGTAAGAGGAGACAGTATGAGGAGGGATAGGAATAGTGTGAGGTGACAGTACATTGCAGGTATTTTTATTTAGAAGCATTATAATGATGCTTCTATCTTTAAAGGGGAGCAGTTGAATAAGCCCCGCCCAGCGGACCGGACAACGGCAGTTTACATACATCTGAACCGATATAAAAAAGGTATTTATGCATGAAAGGTGCGGGGTCAGGGGGAAGCAAAAGTACTAAGAGAATCCTTATGTGACACACAATTGAATGATATCATTATATGACATCTCAAAAAAGGGGTGACAGATTCCCTTTAAGGGCATCGTGTGGAGATTTGCTGCAGAAGACCAGAGAAGATGGAAGCATGCAGAGACGAGATGTGGATGAGAAAACTTATCATGGAGTCTGGACAAGAAGAAGAAAAGAACGATAACTACTCCAGAGGTGACGTCATCTATAAGGTACCTGGATGTAAATGTTATTTGTGATACTGACTAATTCTCTTGTTCTTATTTATGTTAGGAACAGTAAAGGGGTTGTCCATTTTTGTGCTGAGACTGCAGTCTTTCCTTGTGACTGCAGACTTCTGAATTCTCACAGTGCACACTGAACGCTGTTAGGATTCTCTTGTGCCGGTAATTTACATACATGCAGTCATGTGCTGACTAGACATGTGTGGCCTCACTCAATGAAAATGAACGGAGCGAGGTTGGGCCCGTCTAGGAATGTGGCCAGAAGTATATAAATCACATGCTTGTGCTGACATGACCGTGTACTCTTGCCACCGGTACGGGAGAATCCTAAATGTGTGCAGTGCATTCGTTGTGAGAATTCAGAAGCTGCAATGTCAGGATTCAGCTCTGCAGGTTCCAGCAGTCATCACATGGACACTTCACTCATATGCGACTTTCATACTTATGGTCCTGTGACAACGAGCTTCTCTTCCTGCTTCTTTCAGTTTTTCACTGGACATTGAGAGCATTAGTGAGAGCACCTCGCCGGTACATGACTAAGGCCGGGATCAGACACAGCGAGATACGGCCGAGTCTCGCAGGTTAAAACCAAGCTCTAGCGCCGACACTCCGGAGCGGAGCGTGCAGCCGCACAGCAATACATGGAGCTGCACGCTCCGCTCTGGAGTGCCGGTGCCAGAGCTTGGTTTTAACCTGCGAGACTCGGCCGTATCTCGCTGTAGTGTGACTCCGGCCTAAGTGTGCAAATTGCATGTGTGCGGGGGGGAGGGCAGGCGCCGATCCACGCTCTTGCCCCAGGTGCCAGAGGGCATAGATACACCTCTGGCGGCACTTGCAGTTTTGCACTTGCGATGAGACAAAAAAGCACTGCTAGCAGCACAAACCCTAAATACGGCCCTGATGGCAGCAATCTCGAAGTTCTGTGATCATCAGAAGTGAAGTTATCGCATAAGTTGGGAATTTCATAAAATCCTCAAGGGCAGAGGACATCTCATAACCCAGCCCAATGTGAGGTCATCGGGGGGTGTGTGGGTGTAACTCAGGTGCTGATTAAAGGTCAAGACACATCATGATCAGTGTTTCTGTAGAGAGATACACTTCGGTGTATGCATGATTCTCATCCTCTCGATATTTTCAAAAGAAGCGCTCTATTTCACTAGGCTGAATCATATATATGATTAGTGTAGTAAGTTTTTTTTGTTTATCCATTTTATTGTATGCAACTGTATACACTGTATTGTTTTGTCGCCTTTGTAAAATCTTTTGTATCTATATATTTTTTATAAACACTGCCTATCGTTTGGAAATAAATATAAAATGTAATAGTTCTGTTCCTTTTTTTCCCAAAGTCATATGCTACCAGAATCAGGCCTCCAGTCCGCCTGTCTAAAACCCGAATGATGGCGGCAGCGAGTAGTCTGGGGTTATTGTGGAGTTAGCAGTGACAGTATGGGGGTATACACATATATTCCATGAGTTGGAATCAGAGGTATATATACCATACGCTTACTGGTAACTTCCCGATAATCGGCCTATTAATAGAAACAGCCTGTGACCTCCTCCGTTGATCGTCGGTCAATCGCGTACTTGCCCGGATGGTAGAAGGCAGCAGAGAGCTGTTTGCTCCAAACATAATAGTGAGTGGATCTGCGCAACCTCCCAGGCTGTGATCCTTGACAAATCGGTGGCAACGGTGGGATATTACAGAACATCAGTGATCTGGTTTGAGAAATTATTCCTGTCACCGAAAACTTGAACGGCTATTGCGAGAATTCTATGCAGAGTTTTGAGGAATCAGACTCAGTGTTTTAATTTTTTTTTAATCTGGGACAGTACTATGTGTAGCAGTTATACCTCTCCCCCTCTCTTGCTTTTCTTTACTATCTTTTGTTTGGCAATGATGGCTGCAGTTAGAGAGCCATGATGTAACCATCAGTCCAAGGATACTCTAATTGTTCTCCCTACATGGACACAGATTGACTCTATGGGCAAAACTAGGCACAAAATGATTGCTGAACTTTTGCAATGGGACACAGAGCCAGCCCATCACCCGAGCCCTGATGAAGGGGAGGCCAGCCAAAGCGCAGGTGATGGTGCTACCTAGGACCCATCTGCGAATGCCATCCATACCTGTAATCACGGTATTGTGGAATCCCACCTGCAGATGGCCTTACAGCAACTCGACGTGGACGATCGCGAGGGATGTCTGAACTTAACTCTGTAATTCCATAAGTAAGAGGCTGAGACAGGCAACTAACAGGCCCAAGCCAAGCATCAGTACCAACTGGAGTTGTCCCAAATCCAGATGCAGAGACCTTCCCCATCGAGCAGTGAGTCCAGCAATACTAACAGATTTAAACCTCTTCCTGAGCATTTTCCTGTTATGGACAAGAAGGGGGACTTTGACATATTTCAGTTGGGGTTTGAAAAAACCTGCATGCAATACTAGCACACCATGAAGCCCAGTGTGTCCAATATTTAACACCAGGGCTCAGAGGAAAAGTTCTGGAGGTGTTTGCTTCTCTCCCTCAAGACCAAGATGGAGACTACAAGGCCATCAAGCATGCCCTGATAAAAAGTGCAAGCTGTCTCCTGAGGTGTGCCGCAAAAAGTTCTGAGCCCTTCAGTGTGGACCACACAACAGCTATAGTGATGTGGTGGACAGGCTTAGAACTTTTTTTTTTCATTTTTACTCAAGTAAACTTTTATTAATTTTATTACAGTTACACATATACTGTACAAATAACATTCTCAACCAAGGTGTTTAAACCCCTCCCCTGAAAACATTCACCCCCCCAGCATTTGTTATTCAGAATACCATATGTCAAGCTGCTGCTATGGACTGCACACAGCAAGAGCAGACCTGCAGCGCAGCAGCGAGGCTACCAGCAGGTGGCAGAATAGTCAGGCAAGCTGGGTTGATATTAGTCTGTAGAGCAGTACCAAAGTAATAAACAAACAGAGTCAGAAGGAAGTCAAATGGGTCAGTACCAGTCAGGAGCAGATATGCCAAAGACAAGAGACAAACAGTAGGTCAGGGTCCAAACCAGAGTCCGAAACTTGAAAGGGGGAACACTGAGTTCGGACAGGAAGATGGGAACAAAACAGACACGGGCAAAGTCACCAACAGCAGAAGGACAAATCAGGGTATACATGGAGTCAGCTACTCACGCTGTAGGCAGAAACTATAACTGACACTGCCTGCAGGATGCAATGAAGAGAAATAGCCAGGCTGGTGCCTGAACGAGGCAGAGAAAAGTTAACCCTTGACATGATCAGAACGGGAAAAGATACAAAACCCAGCCTGGATCATGATACCATATCATAGATATGTAAGGGGTTGCAAAGATGGTATGATTTTCCCCACACTCATCCCAGTAATTTGTTGGTTCATGTTGAACTGTGTATACAATGTTTTATGCCAAATTGCTGTTATATGTATATTACTGCTATCTTTTGGATTAGGGAAAGTGCAGTACCCCGAATTGAAACACTAGATGGGGCACGTTAGTGTACATAGTTATTTATGAGGAGCCAACCTTGAATAAGATTGAGGGTTTTTCCGGTTTATGGGAGTAGGGCGTAAGAGCCCGTACAGTGCTGTTGTCTCCGCAACGTTAGAAGCTCAGAACCCAGTCATCCAGGGCCTATGGTGGCCAGAAGCTACAGCAGAGGTGCAGCAGTACAGGAACGCAGGTCAACTCAATATGTGGAAGTTTACTTCATGGGCAGATGCCCTCTTGTTTGGGTGAAACAGACAAGGGAACTCCTGAACGTAAAACTGAACAGGGAGGACACTGCAATAGCGGATGAGACAGTATGACCTTGGCACCCATTGAAAGACATAGGGAAGAGTACAGGGGAAGTGAAGATTGTAAACTGTATGGAACCCTATACTGATGTTGTATCTGATAAGGACGTGCTGCAAAAGAAAAGAAGTAAAGTTATTCGTTTACAGTTGAAATTGGACTGTGTCTTTGTTTGTGCGCAATCGTCTCGAGAGGGTCTTCAGCAGCCCAGAAGAGACCCTGCATTCATCTTAGAATTTCTGGAGTGAACAGGAAAGTAGGATTAAAGTAGGTAAGTACTTCCTAAAGCATATCTAAACTTTCAATAAACTGCATAAATCAATAGTCCAGTATTTGTTGTCTCTGTATGTTTGATGTTTTAGTTTGTTTTTCCTCTTAGCTCATGTTTGGAGAAATTAGCTGCTCTGATGACTTATATACACTATACATAGAATATAGGAGGAAAAAATGTTTTCTAACATCTCAAATTCAGAAATACAGTAGCAGGATCGATGAGGACATATACACTCACTGGCCACTTTATTAGGTACACCATGCTAGTAACGGGTTGGACCCCCTTTTGCCTTCAGAACTGCCTCAATTCTTCGTGGCAGAGATTCAACAAGGTGCTGGAAGCATTCCTCAGAGATTTTGGACCATATTGACATGATGGCATCACACAGTTGGCGCAGATTTGTCGGCTGCACATCCCTGATGCGAATCTCCCGTTCCACCACATCCCAAAGATGCTCTATTGGATTGAGATCTGGTGACTGAGGAGGCCATTTGAGTACAGTGAACTCATTGTCATGTTCAAGAAACCAATCTGAGATGATTCGAGCTTTATGACATGGCGCATTATCCTGCTGAAAGTAGCCATCAGATGTTGGGTACATTGTGGTCATAAAGGGATGGACATGGTCAGCAACAATACTCAGGTAGGCTGTGGCGTTGCAACGATGCTCAATTGGTACCAAGGGGCCCAAAGAGTGCCAAGAAAAAATTCCCCACACCATGACACCACCACCACCAGCCTGAACCGTTGATACAAGGCTGGATGGATCCATGCTTTCATGTTGTTTACGCCAAATTCTGACCCTACCATCCGAATGTCGCAGCAGAAATCGAGACTCATCAGACCAGGCAACGTTTTTCCAATCTTCTACTGTCCAATTTCGATGAGCTTGTGCAAATTGTAGCCTCAGTTTCCTGTTCTTAGCTGAGAGGAGTGGTACCCAGTGTGGTCTTCTGCTGCTGTAGCCCATCTGCCTCAAAGTTCGACGCACTGTGCGTTCAGAGATGCTCTTCTGCCTACCTTGGTTGTAACGGGTGGCAATTTGAGTCACTGTTGCCTTTCTATCAGCTCGAACCAGTATGCCCATTCTCCTCTGACCTCTGGCATCAACAAGGCATTTCCGGCCACAGAACTGCCGCTCACTGGATTTTTTTTCTTTTTCGGACCATTCTCTGTAAACCCTAGAGATGGTTGTGCGTGAAAATCCCAGTAGATCAGCAGTTTCTGAAATACTCAGACCAGCCCTTCTGGCACCAACAATCATGCCACGTTCAAAGGCACTCAAATCACCTTTCTTCCCCATACTGATGCTCGGTTTGAACTGCAGGAGATTGTCTTGACCATGTCTACATGCCTAAATGCACTGAGTTGCCGCCATGTGATTGGCTGATTAGAAATTAAGTCTTAACACACAGTTGGACAGGTGTACCTAATAAAGTGGCCAGTGAGTGTATATTTGTGTGTATGTGTGTGTGTGTGTGCTCTGGAATGTGATTCAGCACAATCATGCTCCCTCCCTCCCCTCTTCATAGACTGTGAAGAAATATGAGATGAAGCATTTAGTGAGCTGTACCCTGAGACAAGCCTGACATTGAAAGTTCAGAGTAAAGCTATTTAACACATTTTACAAACATTATACTTATCATCTGTCCTCTTGACTTATGCAAAGATTGTTTTATTTCTATCTCAAATTATACAGTGCATGATTCTCTATTCTTGCAAGAATTACAATATTGTCACGGCCGCTGCCGGTACTCACCAGCACGTTCCTGCACCCCGACAGGTCCCTGCTGCTGTCCCATGCTGCTCCCCGGCTGTCCAGTTGGGGTCTCGGTGCGTCGGTGCTTCACGCATGCACGGTGGCATCCTTTCCACTGCAAGGGTCCCTGGGAGCTCTTGACCCAGTGGCTCCTCCCCCAACATGGCGGCGCCCACCGGATATTTCAGCATAGCATCTGCTCAGGTAAGTCGCCTGATTATCAATGCGGATAGCGCTAGCGCCTTTGCGCCTGGCGCCTACCCTCTTCTTAGGCCCCTAACCTTTTGCTGCCTGTCAGTCCTGTGTCTCCGCTGTGCTTGTCAGCCCTGTGTCTCAGCCGTGCCTGTCAATCCTGTGTTCCAGCCGTGCCTGCTAGTCCTGTGTCTTAGCCGTACCTGCCTGCCCTGTGTCTCGGCTGTACCTGCCTGCCTGCCTTGTGTCTCAGCCGTGCCCGTCTGCGCTCCAGTGTCTCCCTGTACTCCTGTGTCTTCTGTCATGTGTACATATCTCAGGCACTGCCCCTTTGCATCTCCCTCATTTTGTTTCCTCTTTCTCCCTTACAGCTCAAGCTCCATCAGCCCTGGTTTCTTTGGTCCTGCTGTTTCCCTTGTACCTTCCATTCCTGTGTACCTTCTCCAACCCAGCAATTCCATTCTCCTTCATACCCTTCCAGCTCTGCCCTGAGTTCGCCCCTTTGGCTCCGGCTGTTGTGGTTCCACCCCCCTTGGGCCTGCTCCAAACACTCCCTGTATAGGGGGTGGTCTTCACCTGGCCTGGAGCCACAACCCAGAGGGTCCACTCTCGGGTTTTTTCTCTAAAGACCCTAGCAGTATAATCAGGCCATGGACCCCGCTGGAGCCTCGGCCGCCTGGAAGGAGCTTGTATATTTGCGGGAGAATCAGACACGAATTATGTCTTTTATGAAGTCCAGGGACGCTTGACTCTCCGAGCTACAAACCTCTAATCCGGGGAACGCTTCTCAGCTTGCTGGCCTGCAACAGGAGCTGGCACAGCAGCGAGATACCCAGGCCCATATCCTTAGTTATGTGACCTCGGTGGACGACCGTCTGCTCTCCTTACAGTCGGCCGCCTCGACTTCTGCCCAACCCGCGACTCCTCACCCTCCTCCCCATTTGGCGAAACCACACCGGTACAATGGTGACCCTAAACTGTGTCGGGGGATCCTGAACCAGTGCCGTCTCCACTTCGAACTACTGCCTCAGCAATACTCCACGGATTGGGCCAAGGTGGCCTTCATCGTTTCCCACCTGAAGGGAGACGCTCTAGCATGGGTTAATCCTCTCTGGGAGTGTGACGACCCCGTGGTCTCTTAGCTGTCAACCTTTCTGAAGACCTTTCGTCGAGTATTCGATGAGCCGGGTCGCCTCGCTTCTACTACGGAATCGCTCTTTAACCTCCACCAGGGGTTCCTAACGGTTGGCCAGTATGCCATCCGGTTTCGTACCCTGTCTTCTGATTTGGGCTGAAACAACGAGGCAATGGTGGGAGCTTTCTGGCGAGGTCTTGCTGGACGAATAAAAGATGAGTTAGCAGGTCGCGACACCCCAACTGCCTTGGAAGACCTAATTTGTCTGGCCACCCGTATTAACCTCCGCTTCCAGGAGCGTGCCCATGAGAGAAGACTTCCTCGTCCTTCTTCGTCCACTCTTAGACCACCCAGTCCTCTGCCCGGGATGTCCACTTCTGCCTCTGCGCCCGAGTCGATGCAAGTGGATCAACTTAAGCTATCCGAGCAACGTCGTAAGAAGAAAAGCACCCAGGATCTTTGCTTCTATTGCGGGAGTGTGTTCCATTTGCTCCGAGCCTGTCCAGAAAGTCCGGAAAACTCCTTCGCCTAGGCCAGGTAAGAGAGGCCTTCCTAGGTATATGTAATACCTCTCTACCCCTCACTCTGTCCGTCCTGCTGCATGTCGGTGGTAAACGTTTTTCTTTCTCAGCCTATGTAGATTTGGGCGCAGCAGGGAACTTTATTAGGCTCGAGGAGGTAATTAAATTCTCGGTCCCTGTGAGGACTTTAGAAAATCCTCGGATCTGTCAGGATCCTGTCAGCGCCGGCGTGCAGCCTCCGCTGAGCAGGGACTCACCCGCACTGTAGGGGGGCCCGGGGTCAGGTACAGCCGGAAAGTACAGATACACAGGACCTGTGGATGCTGAAGTTTAGCAAGCAGTCACAGGACCTACGGTCCTGTGACTGCAAGGGGTTGGGGCTTAGCGTCCTGCTTTCAGAGATGGCAGGACACTATACAGAAATACTCAGAGTCAGGCAAAACGGAGGTCATACACAGAGATATCAGTAAAGCACCAGGGATGAGACAGAACAGATAGTCAGGGCCAAGCAGAAGTCAAAACTAAACAGACATAGAAGGTACCAAGCAGAATCCAAAGCAATATCCAGAGAACAGAGTGAGTTGTACACAGAAAATCAAGCAACCAGAACACAGCACAAACACATTCAGGGGTCACCACACAATGCCAAGGACGAAAGTATAACTGACGGGGATGGGAGCATCCTGAGGCTATAAGAAGCCTCTCCCAGAACCAGGGAGAGGCCACAATCATAGCCCCAGGTGTGCAGGTGAGCCTGCACCGGGATCACAAGCTTTAACCCCAGAAATGCCAGTCATCAGCACTGGTTCCAGACATTAACCCCACGTGTGCGAGTCAAACCCGCACTGAGATCATGACAGGATCCTTGCATCCGTGGATGGCAAACCCTTACAGGAGACTATTACTCAAGTTACGCAGGAGGTAGAGTTTCAGGTAGGGGCTTTACACAAAGAGAAAATTGCATTTTATGTTTTAGCGGGCATCTCCCATCCAGTTCTTCTTGGTCTTCCTTGGTTGCGGACTCACAAGCCCACCTCGGATTGGCATAATGGTAATATTCTGCGCTGGGGGGATTCCTGCCGGGGACAGTGTCTGCTGCCGGTGCTTCCCGTAGGTGGTTCCCGTGCCCTTTCTGTCCCCTCCGGGTTTCTCTCCGTTTATAGTTCCTTTGCGGATGTCTTTGACAAGAAGGAGGCCGAGAACCTTTCTCCGCACCGACCCTATGACTGCCCCATTGTCCCTGGTGCCGTTCCTCCTAAAGGGAGAATCTATCCTCTTTCGCCTGCGGAGACTCAAGCCATGTCTGAGGACGTCCAAGAAAATCTTGCTAAAGGCTTCATTCAGAAATCTTCTCCACCTGCTGGCGCTGGCTTCTTTGTAAAGAAGATGGCTCCCTTCGTCCTTGTATTGACTATAGAGGTCTGAGCAACATTACGGTAAAAAACAAATACCCGTTGCCACTTATCCCGGAGCTCTTTGACCACCTGAGAGGAGCGCGAGTGTTTACCAAACTTGACCTTCGTGGGGACTATAATCTGGTCCGAACTTGGGCTGGGGATGAGTGGAAGACCGGAGTCAACATGCGTGACGGCCACTAAGAGTATTTGGTGATGCCGTTCGGCCTTTGCAATGCCCCTGCGGTATTTCAAGAATTCGTGAATGATATCTTTCGGGATCTCCTCTACTCTAATGGCATGGTTTACTTGGACGACACCCTCATCTTTTCTCTGGATCTATTGGCCCACAGACGAGACGTTCATCAAGTTTTGCAATGCCTAAGAGAAAATCATCTTTTCGCCAAGTTGGAAAAGTGCATCTTCAAACAACCCTCTTTGTCTTTTCTCGGTTATATCATCTCGTATTCTGGCCTGAAGATGGATCCTGAGAAGGTGTCTGCTGTCCTCAGTTGGCCACGTCCCCTTGGAGTAAAGGCAATCCAATGCTTCCTTGGCTTTGCTAACTATTTTAGGCAATTTATCCCCCATTTCTCCTCCTTGACTAAGCCAATTTCTGCCCTTGTTCGCAAGGGAGCCAACCCCAATCTCTGGTCCTCTGAGGCTGAAAACGCTTTTCAGACCCTGAAACAAGAATTTTCTACGGCCTCTGATTCACCGACCGGGTGCCAACAAGCCATTTATCCTTGAGGTTGACGCATCGTCTGTTGGAGCAGGAGCAGTGCTTTCACAAAAATCCACCTCCGGGCAGTTGGTCACCTGCGGATTCTTCTCTAAAGCCTTCTCCTCCCCCAAATGCAATTACTCCATTGAGGACAGAGAATTATTAGTCATAAAATTGGCTTTGGAGGAGTGGCGCTACCTCCTTGAAGGGGCCGTTCACCTTTTTGTCATATTTACCGACCACAAGAATTTGGCCTACGTTCAGCCAGCGCAAAGGCTCAACCCTCGGAAAGCCAGGTGGTCCTTGTTCTTTGGACATTTTGACTTTGAGTTTCACTTTCGACCTGGTAATAAGAACATAAAAGCTGATGCCCTATCAAGGTCGTTCCAGCCAGTGGACGTAGAGGAGAGACCAGCACATATCATCGATTCGGCTAGGATTGTCACCGTGGCTCCTCTAAATATAATCACCCCACCACCTGGCAAAACCTTTGTGTTGGACTGTGACAGGGTGAGGGTCTTGCGTTGGGGACATTCCTCCAAGATTGCTAGACATGCCAGAGTCAAGAAGACTCTCTCTCTTATTTCCCGCCATTATTGGTGGCTATCGCTTCGCCAAGATGTCTTGGAGTTCACTGCCTCCTGCTCATCCTGTGCCAGGAACAAGATTCCGCTGCAGCTGCCTCCTGGACTCCTGCATCCATTGCCTGTGCTTTCTGTCCCTTGGAGCCATATTGCCATGGACTTTATTACCGATCTGCCTCATTCCTCTAACAGTTCCTTTATCCTGGTAGTCGTAGATCCGTTTTCCAAGATAACCCACTTCGTTCCTTTGCCAAGACTCCCTTCTGCCCCCGAGTTGGCGAAGATTTTCTTGTACCATGTATTCCAACTTCACGGATTCCCACAACATATCGTCTTGGACCGAGGGGTCCAATTCACCTCCCGTTTTTGGAGAGCTCTCTGCGGATTAATGAAGGTAAACCTGGACTTCTCCTCAGCCTATCATCCGTAGTTCAACGGTCAAGTGGAGCGAGTCACTCAAGCTCTAACATCCTACCTTCGTCATTTCTCCAGTGCTCACCAGAATGATTGGGTTTCTCTTCTCCAATGGGCAGAATTCGCCTATAACAACCACCCCAGTGAATCCTCTTCCAAATCTCCTTTTTTTGTAGTCTTTGGGCAGCATCCCGGCATCCCTCTTGCCGTTTCCCCCGCCTCAGGTGTACCGGCAGTGGACTCTCTGTCCTTGGAATTTTCTAGAATTTGGGAGGAGACTAAAGAGGCTCTTGAAAAAGCTAGTGTCAGAATGAAGAGGTACGCCGACAAGAAACGCTTGGATGCCCCTCCATATCTTTGGGGTGATAAGGTCTGGCTATCTTCACATTACATCAGGCTTAAGATTCCCTCCCATAAGCTAGGTCCACACTACATTGGTCCCTTTGAAATCTGGAGTCATATCAATAACGTGGCCTACAAGTTGAAATTGCATGCCTCGCTGCGGATCCCCAATGCTTTCCATGTGTCACTCCTCAAACCAGCAGTGTTTAATCGTTTCCATTTATCTCCTTCTCGTTCCCCCCAACCAAGCAGTTCTGATACCTTTGAAGTAAAAGATATACTGGCTATGAGGACAGTCAGAGGGAGGCCCTTTTTTCTGATTGACTGGAAAGGGTTCAGTCCTGAGAAGAGATCATGGGAGCCCCGGGAGAACATCAATGCTCATCATATCATGAGATTCCTCGCCAGCCTTAAAAAGAGGGGGAGTAAGGGATGGGGTACTGTCAAAGCCACTGCCAGTACTCACCAGCGCACCCCCGCTCCCCAGCCTGTCCCCGCTGCTGTCCCGCGCCGCTCCCCGGATCTCCACTTGGGGTCTCGGCGCGTCGGTGCTTCGCGCATGCGCGGTAGCATCCTTTCCACCGCAAGGGTCCCTGGGAGCTCTTGACCCAGTGGCTCCGCCCCCAACATGGTGTCTGCTCAGGTAAGACACCTGATTATCATTGCGGATAGCGCTAGCGTCTTTGCGCCTGGCGCCTACCCTCTTCTCAGGCCCCTAACCTTTTGCTGCCTGTCAGTCCTGTGTCTCTGCCGTGCTTGTCAGCCATGTGTCTCAGCTGTGCCTGTCAATCCTGTGTTCCAGCCGTGCCTGCTAGTCCTGTGTCTTAGCCGTACCTGCCTGCCCTGTGTCTCAGCTGTACCTGTCTGCGCTCCAGTGTCTCCCTGTACTCTTGTGTCTTCTGTCATGTGTACATATCTCCGGCACTGCCCCTTAGCATCCCCCTCATTTTGTTTCTTTCTCTCTTATAGCTCAAGCTCCGTCAGCCCTGGTTTCTCTGGTCCTGCTGGCTCCCTTGTACCTCCCGTTCCTTTGTACCTACTCCAGCCCAGCAATTCCGTTCTCCTTAATACCCTTCCAGCTCTGCTCTGAATCGCCCATTTGGCTCCGGCTGTTGTAGTTTCACCCCCCTTGGGCCTGCTCCTAACACTCCCTGTATAGGGGGTGGTCTTCACCTGGTTCACTCGCCCTCGGGGGCTCTGGAGCCACGACCCAGAGAGTCTGCTATCGGGTTTTTTCTCTAAAGACCCTAACAAATATACTTTATTTTTTTACAGGGCAAAATTTATTTTGAGAGCGAATTTGCATAATTACAAAATGTCTAAGAAGCATCTTATGAAGTCAGCTGTATTTGAGCATTTCACAGTGACTCAAGATAATAAACATTTTCTGTGTCAGTGTATAAGTGACCCAGATGAAAACAAATGCTGTGATGCCAAAATCAGTGCATACTCAGGCATACTCCTTCAAGAGCTTCCAATCTAAAACGACATTTATAACGCTGCCAAACAGAAGTTTACAAAGCTGTGACAGAAGAAGATCACAGCAGCACCAAGAAACCAGAGCCCAGCACTTCCCGCCAGGCAAAGGAGGAGGAAAGAGCGTCTCAAACGTCAGTTACAAGATATTTTGTAAGTCACAAAGTTACTGTAACAATGACAGCAGATGTGTTTAAAAGACAGCTCATCGAGCTTGTTGTGAAGGACTGTGTACCATTATCATTATTTGCACAACCAGCTTTTACAGCTCTTAATGGAGAAATGGCCCGCAAACTTGGTGTTTCTCTGGAAAAAGAAAGTATTAGAAAATTAGTGATTGAAGAAGCCCTTAACCAAAAGCATTGTAACTGATAATGCTTCAAACATGATAAGCACAATTAAACTGATGAATGAGAATAATGAAGGTGAACAGCAGCTAGGAGAACATTTCACATTCAGTATGGCCACAGTCCTGTTACCATAATGGAGGAACAAACAGATAATACTACAGAGGAACAAAATGATTCTTTACGATTAGATGATCTTGTTGAAGCTGCTTCACACCTCTTTCCTATTCATCACATGCACTGTGTTGTGCACACGCTGTAGCTGGCAATAAGAGATAGGCCAGGATCACACTACCATGTGTGATGCGAGAAACTCAGACGAGTCTCTCGCATCAACACCCAGCGCTGCCGCCGGCTCTCAGGACTGGAGCTGCGGCAGCATAGAAATTCATGCAGCCGTAGCTCTGGTCCTGAGTGCCGGCGGCAGCGCCGGGTGTTGATGCGAGAGACTCGTGCGAGTTTCTTGCATCACATACGGTAGTGTGATCCTGGCCATAGTCTGCAAGAGGTACATGCAGGAACTCTGATTATCAAAGTGAGGAAATTGGCTATTGCTGCCGGAGCCCCTAAAATTGATTCCATCTTGAAGAGACGTGCTGGAAAAGGGGCAATTGTGGATCAAGCCACTCGGTGGGGCAGCACCTATTTAATGATTGAGCGATTGCTTGAGCTGAAACCCTTCCTTGTAGATATGGCCAACCCTCAGGTAACACTACATGAAGGTCAATGGACACAGATGGCTGAATTGAAGGAATTGCTTCATCACCCATTTACAGTGACTAAAAGTTACAAGCTGAGGATTGAACTCAGGCCCGGATTGGTAATATACCCAACCGGGCATTTTCCCGCTGGGCCGCTGTCATGTGGGCTGCAGGCAGCAGCGCCCGATCATCTGGCCGCTTGCCAGCTGATGCGGCCACTGGCACTCCATTCTCGCCCTAGCATGAGACCTCCCCCGCCCCCCCCCGCAGCCACTCACAGCGTCGCTTGCCTGCTCTCTTCTCTGTACACAGGACCTTTGATGAGGTCTCAGGAGGGGAGGAGTCAGGGGTCACATGATCAGGAGCCTTTGTCCAGACCCCTGATCATGTGATCCCTGACTCCGCCCCCTCCTGTGACCTCATCACAGGTCCTGTGCGCACAGCCCTGCCTCTTGGTGTCTGCAGGCCTCGGCTGTGCTGGTTGTCATGGTGCTGGATGAGGGAAGTATGTGTGGGGTCAGGAGGGGTTTACGGGATAGATGTAGCAGAGCTGTGTGTGTACGAGTTGTACGGAGCAGAGCCGCGTGTATGAGGTGCATGGAGCGGAGCCGCGTGTGTACGAGGTGTACTGAGCGGTGCCAGGTGTGTACGAGGTGTACGGAGCAGAGCCGCGTGTGTACGAGGTGTACGGAGCGGAGCCGCGTGTGTACGAGGTGTACGGAGCGGAGCCGAGTGTGTACGAGGTGTACGGAGCGGAGCCGCGTGTGTACGAGGTGTACGGAGCGGAGCCGCGTGTGTACGAGGTGTACGGAGCGGAGCCGCGTGTGTATGAGGTGTACGGAGCAAAGCCGCGTGTGTACGAGGTGTACGGAGCGGAGCCTCGTGTGTACGAGGTGTACGGAGCGGAGCTGCGTGTGTACGAGGTGTACGGAGCGGAGCCGCATGTGTACGAGGTGTACGGAGCGGAGCCGCGTGTGTACGAGGTGTACGGAGCAGAGCCGTGTGTGTACGAGGTGTACGGAGCGGAGCCGTGTGTGTACGAGGTGTGCGGAGCCGTGTGTGTACGAGCTGTACGGAGCGGAGCTGTGTGTGTACGAGCTGTACGGAGCCCCGAGAAGCATTTTAAAACTCGCACATGACGTTCCACCTGAAGTGATGTGCTGGAAATGAGATAATTTCATGAGGAGATTGTGACAGAACTAGGAATGCTTCAGATCCATCACCATGTCCTCCTCCCACAGCGCAGACAGCAGGATCGCCTTGGAATCGGGGATGCCGGTCATGTGAGCGGATCATGATATGTCCTGCATTGGGAGGCTCAGGTGGGTACTACAATGGGAGCCAGACTGCTATAGTATCTTTATAGAATCTTTCTTTATTTTTTTCTCTCTGTTTCTTTCTTTCTCTGTTCTTTCTCATTCTCTGTTCTGTCTTTCCTCATTTTCTTTCTCTCTCTCTCTCTGTTCTTTCTTTCTCTAATCTTTCTTTTTTCTTTCTTTCTCTCTCTCTCTGTTCTTTCTTTCCCCTTTCTTTTTCTTTCCTCTCTTTCTTTCTCTGTTCTTTCTTTTCTTTACTTCTTTCTTTTTCTCTCTGTCTCTCTGTTCTTTCTTTCCCCTCTTTCTTTCTCTCTCTGTTCTTTCTTCTTTCTCTCTCTGTTCTTTCTTCTTTCTCTCTCTGTTTTCTTTTTTCTCTCTCTCTCTCTGTTTTCTCTCTTCCTTAGTGCCAGTCAGTGTGCCCATAATGCCAGCCACTGTGCCCTCAGTACCAGTCAGTGTGGTCAGCAGTTCTAAATGGGTGCGGTTGGGCGTGGACATGGGTGTGACTAGTTGTGAAATGGGTTTGGCCGGGGCGTGGCCTAAAATTTGCAGCGGTGCGCTGCGTGCGCCGCAGTCTTTCTCCCTCTTTCCCTTCTTCAAATCTTGGGAGGTATGCTAGGGGCGGCTATGACCAGGGGGTCAGGTTGCCCAATGGATAGCAGTTCTGCCAGGAATTCTGTCATCGTGCGTACAAAAGGGGACAGAACTTTGGGAGGAGTACTGTACCTAAAAGCAATAAATAGGACTGAGCTGAAATACTGGGCACAGCTCTGACTACGTTATATAGTCATGTTAATCTCCTCTCACTTCTTGTAACCTACAAGTGTACAAAAATATTATATAGTCACCATGTGACTAGTGGGCCTGTGTAACTTCAAATGCCAGGGCTGAATTTTAGTCCCAGTCCGGCCCTGATTGAACTCCTGGCATTTTTATAAAGGAGTGGAAGAACGTGTTGTTTTGCCTGTCCCAAAGAGGAGGTTTAATCCTCAGATGGCATTGCTGCTTCAATGAAACGGAAAGAGACACAGCTATCTAATATATAAAGCTCAAAGTGTGTATGTATGTGTGTATGTATGTATGTGTGTGTGTATGTGTGTATGTCCGGGATAGGCATCCGCACCGTCGCAGCTACAGCCACAAAATTTGGCACAGTCACACGTCTGGACCCCGAGAGCGTCCTAAGCTATGTTGTGAGGCGAAATTTTAACCCCGTGCGTTCCAATTCACCTAACAATTTTGCCCCCGTCTACATACTGGTGGAAAAAGTGTGTGCGCGTCAAGCCCCGCCCCTCATTATGATGTCATAATGCCCCTATTTGCATACTGGGGAAGCAGTGTGTGCATATCAAGCCCCGCCCCTCATTATGATGTCACAATGGTTGCCATGGCGATGCTGATGTCATCATAGGTTGCAAGCCCTGCCGCCGCTCATTATGATGTCATAATGGTTGACTATGAGATGGAGGATGTGTGATGGGTATATGGGCACTGGACTATGGGATGGAGGATATGTATGACGGGTATATGGGCTCGGGACTATGGTATGGCGGATGTGTATGACGGGTATATGGGCACTGGACTATGGGATGGAGGATATGTATGACGGGTATATGGGCACGGGACTATGGGATGGAGGATATGTATGACGGGTATATGGGCACGGGACTATGGTATGGAGGATATGCATGATGGGTATATGGGCACGGGACTATGGTATGGAGGATATGTATGACGGGTATATGGGCACGGGACTATGGGATGGAGGATATGTATGATGGGTATATGGGCACGGGACTGTGGGATGGAGGATATGTATGACGAGTATATGGGCACGGGACTATGGGATGGAGGATGTGTGATGCGTATATGGGCACTCGACTATGGGATGGAGGATGTATGATGGGTATATGGGCACTCGACTATGGGATGGAGGATATGTATGATGGGTATATGGGCATGGGACTATGGGATGGAGAATATGTATGATGGGTATATGGGCATGGGACTATTGGATGGAGGATGGGTATATGGGCACTCGACTATGGGATGGAGGATATGTATGATGGGTATATGGGCACGGGCCTATGGGATCGTGGATGTGTGATGGGTATATAGGCACGGGACTATGGGATGGAGGATTATTATAATTTGTTATAACTAACCACAGTTAGTTACTATGCCCGGGCAGCGCCGGGCTCTTCAGCTAGTTAGAAAATGAAATTCTTCTGGCAGGTGTTTATGTGGATCCGAGTCATCATATATTGCAGGATCATCAACAGCTTACTAAAGGAAAAGAAGCTCTGATTGAGGTAGCAGTTAGGATGGGTGGCCTACAGGACAGCCAAGAGCAAGAGGACTTGGATCCTGCCAGTGCTACTGCTGCCATATCTTCATCCTCATCAGATGAGGAGTTTGATTTAGAAAAGTATTTCGATGACAGGGAGCAGGCAAAGCGTTACCGCAGGCAAAAAGGATTCCACTCCCATAGAAACAGATTGATCATATTTCAGCAACATTTTTCACTTGTTCTCAAAGAAGTAGATTTCAATTGTTCATCAAAACTGACTGTGCACAAGTCATTTCCTTTATACTCTGAAATTGTTAGAGATGTTGCCCATGTGGTTACTGCTTTGCCTCCAACCCAAGTTAGTGTGGAGGTTAGTCTCTAGCCCTAACCCTTTCATGACATGCGCCGTACTATCGTGTCTCCCCCTTTGATGTGTCAATCACCTTTCCAACCGATGCTTAAAATCACTTGGAAAAGTGCGAGCATTCTGCAAGCTAAAAACGCTTGTAAAACGCATGCGAATTCCGCATGCGTTTTAACTCATGGCAGGGAGCTGTGGAAATGCTGCCCACAATTCCACAGCATTTCTGCAACGTGGGCACATAGCTACAGTAAATTCGTGTTTTATAAGCCTAGGAGTACCTCACAGTGACGGGCCTAAGGCTACGTTCACACGTAGCGCAACTCTCGTGGAAACTACCGCGAGAATTCCGAATTCCATTCCGCGGGAAAATCGCATTTTAAATTCCCGCGATTTTCCTGCTGAAAAACTAGCATTTTGCAAGCGTTATTAGCTTGCAGAATTGCTAGCGTTTTCCTAGCGATCTGTAGCATTGCTTGGAGAACTGAATGACAGGTTGGTCACACTCGTCAAACATAGTGTTTGACGAGTGTGACCAACTTTTTACTATTGAGGCCGCCTATGCAGCATCAGTAGTAAAAGATAGGATGTAAAAATTAATAAAAAAAAAAAAAAAAAATAGTTATTCCACCTTCCGGCGTCCCGCGCAGCCTTCCCACCTCTCTCCACGCTCCCGGTCCCAGTAATCCTTTGCGCGAATGACCGCAAGACTTCGCGATTCCGCGAGAACGGACGTCATCGCTCGCAAAGGATTACTGGGACCGGGAGCATGGAGAGGCGGGAAGGCTGCGCGGGACGTCGGAAGGTGAGAATAACAATATTTTTTATTTTAAATTCTATTTTTTACAGGGATATGGTACCCAAAGCCCGGAGGACAGTCTCCTCTCCTCCAGACCGTGGGTACCATCCGCAAATGTTTTGCTTACTTTTCGCATGGTGTGCACAGCCACATGCGGAAAGTAAGCAGAACAATGCAATCCTATGGGTGCAGGATCGCCGCGATTCCGCAAAATTAATGAGCATGCTGCGTTTTTTTACTGCGAAGCGATTCCGCCGCGGTAAAAACCGCATTAGCACAGCATTGCGGAATCCCATAGGAATGCATGGGATGCTTATTTTTCGCGGCAAAATTGCCACGTGGACAGTCATACGTGTGTAGGGTTAGGCTGAGTTATAATAATAATAAAATTTATTATTATTATAACAGCTTAACCCTACACATGTACGACTGTCCCTGGGTAAGCGTTTTCTCATGCCGTGGACAGTACACTGTGACTACGCTGCTATGAGGCGCACAGGCTTCTGGGAGCTTTACTCCATGTGTTGCTCTCATTATGTCACAGCGCCATCTGCTGGTTGGGAAGAAAGCGCGCTGGGTCATTGCCTGTGCTCATCACCCGCCTTGTACGGAGACGTCATATTGGAAACACCAGCGAGGCAGCGACCCGGAAGTGAAGGTTCTGCCCAGCGCACGTATTGCCCGCACTCACATGAAACATTTCCAGGCGGCTGTGATCACGCGAGAGTTCATGCTCGGCAGTAAAATGGCGGCTGATGGACCGTCTGCAGCGGAGGATGACGCGTTTTCAACGTTTTATACCGAGGTGACGTAACGGTCGTGTTGGTAGGACGCTCGATCTTCTTTCAGGGGTTCCCATGGTTCCTGCACGGCCATTGTCCGAGTGTTACACCGTGAGCTGGCCCTGCCTGGTTCTACAGGTGTATGCCTGCTCTGTGGGCACCCCGTGTGGGGGGGCGTCCTGATCTGGCCCCTTTATTCTTCTCATCGGAGGGGGCCCATAAGATGGACCACCTATAAAGTGATGATATAGCTTAGGAGTAGGCCATCACCTTTTAATGAAAACCCTTTTAAGAGTCTTTAGAGGGAAACTCCGTTTACCGCACACGAGAATGGTATTGTAAATTGTGGGCAGAAATAATGGCGGGCAGCACGTTCCCGCCGTGTGGCAGCGACTCTAATTTTGAAGCCCAGTTCCAGAGTGTACGGTCCTCTATTTTGTCTCGATTCCATGCATTTTTGTTTGGAGAATACTTGTCCCCAATGTCGGGCCACTCATTTATTAATGATTGTGGCCGTGTGGTGCCAGATTCCTAAAGAGGGATTAGCTGAGACAAATGGGTGGTCCACTAATTCAGAATGTTCCAGAGGGTAGGGACCTTGTATTTAATGCCACCACTGGAATCCCCTTTGTTCCAATGGTTTACACCAGGATGAGAAGTGAAGATGAGGTGTTGGCCTCAGGTAGAGACACCTTCCCATCTGGAAGGATGAAGTTCCCACACGCTGTCACCTGATTGCAGCACTTCATAGGAACCTCCACAAGCAGGGCAGTCCCATTACTATTGCAGTAGACCTCCGACATCCCTTAGTTATGCTGCTAGAAGTGGAGGGGGGGAACATTATGACAAAACATGTCCCTGTTAAACCTTGAAATGACAGCATTTAAGATGTTAACTGCCGCCGTTGTATCTAGCTGAAATCACAGCCAGCACCAACAGTGTTTGGAGACTTAGTTCCTGAGCCTACTCCATGCATATCCTGCACGCATTCCCAACATGAACGACACATGTCTTAAAGGGGTTGTCTGGTGCCATGTTGGCACTCGTTCTCCCCGGGGCTGTGATGCGGTGTTGTGACATCACTGTCGCTGCCTTTGGACAAACTGAACATGAAGAGTAAGTTCAGGCTGCAGCTGCTCTCTGACTTTATGTTCAGTTTGTCCGAAGGTGAAGACAGTGACGTCAGCGCTGATGTGGCACCGGTGTCACAACACCGCATCACAGCCCCAGGGAGAGCGATTGCCGACACCGCTGGAATGGAGCCAGCACAGGAGCGTATGGGCTTTATTATTTTATCATGGCAGGACATTTCGTTGTCTTTAATAGTGGACCACCCTTTTAAAGAGAGCCTGTCCGCACATAATGTCTGTTTAAAACCAAGTGCAATTGCTTGGTGCACCTTTTGGCTTGGCGAAACATTTATATACACCTTCCCAGCTGTGTTTTCCATCTATCTCCACTCTTCTCTGGCTCCTTAAAGCCAGCGCTGTCAAAGAAAATGTGAGGAGTGGAGATGGAGGAAACAAGTAAGTGGTTAGATAAACTGAAATGTTTGGCCGTACCAATGGTGCATCAAGCGCCTGTACTTGATTTGACCAGTTAAACAGTTATTCTGTGTGGACAGACTCACTTTTAAAACTTACAAGATATCCAAATAATGCTGAAATGGTTTTATGTACACTGTGCATAGGCAGAAAGCTGTCAATCAGTCGGGACAGGGGGGATGCTTAGCTCATGAATATGGAGGACTATGTGGTAGCAGGTTTACAGTCCTCTATTGATAACTGATTTATCAGCAGGAGATAATCAAAACCAGAGCAAGCAGCCCAGTGACACATCGCTGGCATCAGGGTCTGTCTTTACCTTATACTACTGTCAGATTAGGTAAATGTATAGCGTAAAACAAAGTCCATTTCACTCACCAGCCAAGTAGTTTCATGGCTGGTGCTTGAAAAGAAGGAAATATCCAGCACCAACGATATGATAAAAAAATTCTTACTTTATTTTATTGAAATATCCACATAAGATTTCTGACAGACACAATTACAATAATAAATAAATCATATCACAACACCTGTACCAGACTTATCACCTGTTCTGTGCTATGACTATTGAACATAATTGATCCGAAATACCTCAGTTATTGTATTCATGCCTTCATCTGAAATCTATTATGTGGCAAGAAAAGCAAGTGGTTTTTTTTTTTTTGTTGGCTTGTTTATGCTGGATAATCCTTCCATCTCTTCCTCCCTCTGTGACATCCATGTATCCTATTGGGGTATATAGAAGGGTTTCTGAATTAAACAGGCCAGTTAAGCTCATGGAAGATTGTGTAGGCTGAAAACAATATTTGCAAACCCTTAGCTGCCCAAAACTACCAGTTTGGATTGGCTTTTGATCTTTAGTTGGAAGAAAATGTTCTTATTCACAAATGGCGGACAGAATCTAAAGTGGTAAGGGATTACATTTGAGAAATTACAAGTGAACCTGATGCCACCTAAAAAAACAAACAAACAAAAAAAAAAAACAACTCTTTCTACCTGCAGATTCGTGTCAATCGTGCTTGGCTGCCTTACTGGAAATAGGGCGAAAATGAAGTTTTGTTCTCCCTATAGCACTCTCTTCCAGTCATGGGGCAGTGCAGGGAGCTGTAACGGCACCAATCACTACATAAGTGCACTGCACTATTCATTCTTCTGCACTTTGACAGCCTGCCCTTCACACACATTCTCTGTGTCTCTCAGTACAGGGGGAATGAATAGCACAGTAGTGACTATAAGACTATGCGCACACGTTGCAGATTTGTTGCGGATCCGCACTGTTTTTCTGCTTGGAATTGCACCAAATCCGCAAAGGAGTGCTCAAGCAATGTTACTCAATGGGAATCCAGAATTGTGCACATGCTGCTGAAAATTCTGTCCTGATTCGCAGCGTTTTATTTTTATTTTGCAGCATGTCAATTGTTTTTGCGGATCTGCAGCGTTACTGCACCTATTGACTTACATTGAGTCAGTCAAATCTGCAGCCAAACCGCAGGTATAAAAAGATTTGCGTGCCAAAAACGCTGCAGAAAGGAAATGATGTCAGAAGAAGGAAGTGTGTGAGTGGAGAATATGTGCGTGTCTGTCTGCGGGTGTCTGTGTGTACCCAGGCTTCGTCTGATGGGACTACTACCCCCATCCGGCTATGTCTGCTGTCACACATAACAGTGACAGCATGAGCCGATGATGGGAGAGTAGTCCCAACATCCGGCATCTGTGTTCAATTGTAAAAAAAATAAAAACACATAATTACATGCAATATACATACTCACCAAATACCTAATCTCCTTCGCCTCCTGCAACAAAAATAATAAACAAACATATACTCACCTTTCCGCCGTAGTCCATTTAATAACAAGTGTCCCACGGCGAACTCACGTGTAGAACAGTCACATCAGGAGATGTGACTCCTCTACCCGGCCTCTGGCGATACATTGACAGGAGGTGATCACTCCCCCAGTGTATCACTGTGCCGCTGTGAGAGTTCACTGGAGTACATCAACTGATCAGCTCTGGTGCTCACTTACGGCATCACTGCGTGAGGTGCCGTGAGAGTACGAACTGCGGTGAACTTTCAGTGATACACTGACGGGCGGTAATCTCTCCTGCAGTGTATCACCGGAGGCCGGGTAGAACAGTCACATCTCCCGAAATGACTGTAATGCACTTGAGATTGTCGTGGGACACTCGGTAAATGGACTACCTTGGACAGGAAGTTTTATGTTGGATTATTTTATTTTTGTTGCAGGAGATTGAGGGCTTTGGTGGAATTAGGCGTTCAGTAAGTATGGTTAATTAAGATTCAATAAAGAAGTCTATGTGATTATTTCAAATAAAGGACTTTTTCTGTGTGTCTGTTTATTTACCATATAACTATAGGATTAGTAATGGATAGGTGTCTTATTGATGCCTCTTCATTACGAAGTCGTGGGCTTGATGTCACCTGACAATACAAAGGTGACATCAATCACAATAATATTACCCCACTTGCCACCGCTACAGGACAAGTGGGAAGAGAGAGGCTATGTGCACACGGTGCGGATTCTGCTGCGGATGCGCAGCGTTTCGGGCTCTGCGGGTCCGCAGCAGATTTAGGTGCATTGTACAGTACCATTGTTTTCAATGCTGTGCACATGCTGCGGATTTTCCACGGGTTCAGATCCGCAGCATGTCATTTCTCTGTGCAGATTCCACTGCGGCTTCACACCTTCTCCATTGTAGAGGTGTGAAGCCGCAGGGCTAAACCGCAGGTCTTTTGACCTGAGAATTTACCTGTGGATCTTTCCAAATCCGCGCGGAAAAATCCACAGGACCTAAATCTACGTGTGCACATAGCCTTAGTGCCAGAATTGGTGCATCTATAAAATGCGCTATTTCTGGGATGGCTGAGAGCTGATGGTTTTTATCCTGGGGGGGTGCCAATATCCATGGCCCCTTCCCAGGCTATTAATATCAGCCCACAGCTGTCTGCCTAGCCTTTGCGGGTTCGATTTTATAGGGGGACCCAATGTAAAAAAAATTTTTTTCTAGGGTTCCCATGTAAACTAGCCAGTAAAGGCTAAGCAAACAGCTGTGAGCTGATATTAATAGCCTGGGAATGGGAACCTTTATTGCTATTGGCTCCTTCCCAGAATATTAACATCTGCCCTCAGCCATTGGCTTTCCCTATGCTGGTTATTAAAATTATGCAGGAGCTCACGCAATTTTAATTTTTAGAAAAATAAGTATTGCATTTCACGCAGATTTCTGACAGTTGCTTTTTAGTTGCAGCATATGTAGGTTAATTATGTTAATGTTCCTACATAGTTGTGTGTGTGTGTGTGTATTTAATATTAATGAGGGTATCTGGCTGAAGAGGTTGAACAAGGAAATCACATCACAATTTTTTTTTTAATATATCTTTATTTAGCTCTATGGATTTACAAAAATGCATGAAAATCTACATAAAAACTGCGGATTTTCATCTGCATTGTCTGCCAAGAGTGGCAGAAGCCACACGGAATTTTACACAAGCAAATCCGCAACGTGCGCAAATAGCCTAACTGCTCTCTGCACTGCCCCATAGTTTAGAAGTGAGCGACATCAAAGAGAGCATAGCTTTGCTTCCTCTTTGTAGCCGCTGTTACAGTAGATTGGCTACTCAGGATTTATGTGCTGTTCACCACTATAGCTGCAGGTAAACTTAGTTTCTGCAGGTGATGGTGATAAAAAAAAAAAGACATGCTAAAAACAGTTACCGTATATATTCATGTATAAGCCGACCCCCTACCTAATTTTGCCACAAAGAAACTGGGAAAACTTGTTGACTCGCGTATAAGTCTAGGGTTAAATGGTGGTCCAAGAAGATGCTCCATAGATAAAACCCCCCCATATGCTGCTGCACAAGGGTTAATGCTGGCCCAAGAAGATTCTCCATAAATACTCCCCATATGCTGCTGCACAAGGGTTAATGCTGCCCCATAAATACCCCCATATGCTGCTCCACAAGGGTTAATGCTGCCCCATAAATACCCCCATATGCTGCTCCACAAGGGTTAATGCTGCCCCATAAATACTACCCATATGCTGCTCCACAAGGGTTAATGCTGCCCCATAAATACCCCCCATATGCTGCTCCACAAGGGTTAATGCTGCCCCATAAGATGCTCCATAAATACCCGTTATTTGCTGCTGCTGCAATAAAAAAAAAAAAAAATGACATACTCACCTCTCCGTCGCTAGGGGCTAGGTGCCGGTGTCCTCAGCCCCCCTGGCAGTGGCGATATTCACCTGTCCCCGTTCCAAGCTGTGAACCGCTGTGTCTCCCGGATCTCTGCATTGACAGCAGAGGGCGCGCACTGACTACGTCATCGTGCCCTCTGCCGTCACAACAGGAGGACCTGGAGACACAGCGGTGCACGGCTTGGAACGGGGACAGGTGAATATCACTCTGCCCATGTCATACTCGCCCCTCCTAGCCGCAAGGTCTTCTCTGCAGCTGCAGCCCCTGCTTCTCCCTCTGCCGTGTGCTTCCTGCATTCAGCTGGTCACATGGTACCGCTCATTAAATATGCGCATATTCATGAGTTTAATGAGCGTTACCACGTGACCGCTGAATGTAGGAAGCAGACGGCAGAGGGAGACGCAGGGGCTGCAGAGAAGTGCCAGGAGCGGTGAGTACGGTCTCTGACCCCCCGCCCACCCCCCGGTATATGACTAGCATATAAGCTGAGAGAGGTGGGGGGGGGACTTTCAGCCCCAAAAAATGGGCTGAAAATTTCGGCTTATACAAGAGTATATACGGTACATAAAATATTATTTGTTGATTAAAGTTTATGTACTTAAATGGGTTTCTCATTTATTTGAGTAGTTCCATACTTTGGGACATAGGTTGAAGTCACAAGGGGAACCCTTATATGGTGTCTGTAAAGAAAATGCCTTTTCCGATGAGATAACTACTTTAACCCCTTTCTGACATCAGACATACTATTCCGTCCATGTGCCCTGAGCTAATTTGACCATGGACGGAATAGTACGTCTCCGCGATCGGCTGCACACACGGGTGGTGTGCGGTAGGGTGTCTGCTGATTCTCACAGCTGACTCCCGACACTAAGTGCCAGGAGTGGTCACAGACCGCTCCCGGAACTTTAACCCCCGGAATACTGCGATCGAACACGATCGCAGCATTCCGGGAGCAGGCAAGTGGGCTGACAGTCCCTCTGCCTTTGAAGCGGAGACCCTGCAGCGTGACGTGGGGTACCGATCGCTGTCATGGTAACCCAATGTCGTCATTACAAAAAATGAGTGTCCTATAGTGGGACAAAGTGTAAAAGATAGAATAAAGTTAAAAAAAAATGTAATTGTAAAAATATTTTTTTTTAAATAGAATAAATTGATTTTTTTTATTATCATTAAATAAACATTTGAATGTAAAAATATTCTAAACCATAAAAGTACACATATTTGGTATCGCCTTGTCCGTAGATACCCGACCTATAAAACTGTCCCACTAATTAACTCCTTTAGTGAACGCCATAATAAAAAACAATGCAAAAAACAAATGCTTTTTCATACCGTCGATCAAAAAGACGAATATAAACAAACATGGTACCGCTGAAAACGTCATCTTGTCCCACACAAAACAAACCCTCACACCGCATCATCACTGGAAAAATAAGTTGTAGCTCCCAGAATAAAGCGATGCAAAAATAATTATTTTTTTATATAAAAGTTCTTATTGTATAAAAGCGGCAAAACATAAAAAAATATAAATGAGGTATCGCTGTAATCGTACTGACCCTAAGAATAAAATTGCTTTATCAATTTTACCACACGCCGAACAGTATAAACGGCCACCCCCCCAAAGAAATTCATGAATTGCTGTGTTTTTTCGTTCTTTCAGCCTCCCAAAAATCGGAATAGAAAGCGATCAAAAAATTTCATGTGCCCGAAAATGGTACCAATAAAAACGTCAACTCATCCTGCAAAAACAAGCCATCACCTGACTCTGTGGGCCAAAATATGGAAAAATTATAGCTTTCAAAATGTGGTGATGCAAAAACTATTTTTTGCAATAAAAAGTGTCTTTGAGTGTGTGACAGCAGCCAAACATAAAAACCCGCTATAAGGCCTCTTTCACACTTCCTGATATTTCTGTTAGGAGGATATCCTTGTGTGTAATACTTGCGGCACACGTGTGGCATGCGTGTGCTGCATCAGTACCACAAGGATGGACACCAGGGAAGAAGTGTTAAAGTTAGCGCTGTTCCCCGGCGCCGGGTGCTGAACACCTGGGCTGTGGAGTCGGAGTCGTGGAGTCGGAGTTAGTTTTGGTTGGAGTCGGTAGAAATGTACCGACTCCGACTCCAGCTTTAAAAAAAAAAGTGTATTAATATTTCATAATTGAACTTTCATATGAATTTTATAAATGTTACTCAAATATATATGTTCTATCAAACTATGAACAACAGTGATAAGCAGTTCTGCTGGAGATAGACATTTCTTACTTCTTGTGTGTCACTGTTCTCCACTGCCCTTATCTAATCTTATACTTGGTTAACCTCATGCTGCCCCAACCCCCCTACTTACAATGTATGAAACTGAAAGTGAAAATGTGTTGCAAATTCTTAGTAGTAAAGCTCCTCCTCTAGATTAGATCATACTAGGTGTGCGTCTTCCAAGCATCTCACAGCTGCCTGCTACTCAGAAGAGGAAGACTGTAAGAAGTATTATCCTTTCAACAAACTTTGCATCAGTTAACTGTGAGTACATGAGGAATAATAACAGTATTACTGACCACTATATCAGTTGTACGACCTGGCAATAATTTTGTACAATTGTTTTTAGGAAAAACAATTGTCATTTGGATTGTGAATGCAGAATTAAAAACCTGAGAATGTCAAAGAAGCATCACATTAAATCAGCTGTATTTGAACATTTTACCATCACTCAAGATAGAAAACATTATGTCTGTCAGTGTATGACAAATGATCCAGACGAAAACAAATGCTGTGAAGCCAAGATGAGTGCATATTCAGGCAAAGATAAAAATGCTCCTACCAGAGCTTCTAATCTAAAGAGACATTTACAGCGCTTTCATCCAGAAGTACTGAAAGCAGTGGATGAGAAAGACTGCATCCAAACCAATGAACCAGTGCCCAGCTCTTCCAGCCAAACAAAGGAGCAGAGAACTTTGCAGCCATCAGTTGCAAGATATTTTGTCAGTGACAAAGTTACTATGACAATGACAGTAGATACATTTAAAAAACAGATCATAGAGCTTGTTGTAAAGGATAGTGTGCCTATTTAATTATTTTCACAACCAGCTTTTGTGTCTGAATGGGGAAATGGCCCGCAAGCTTGGTGTTTCTCTGGAGAGAGAGAGAGTATTAGAAAATTAGTAATCGAAGAAGCTTTTAAACAAAAGGAAGAACTTAAAAAAACTCTCAAGGGACGCTTTCTGTTTCTTAAAATGGATGCCTGCACACGTCACAGAGTGAACTATTTTGCCATCAATGTCCGATTTGTTTGTGACAAAAATGAAATAGTTACCAAGACATTGGCAGTAAAAGACACCAAAGCTCATCACACCAGTGCGTTTCTCCAGTTCTTGGTGGAAAAGGTTCTGCAAGACTATGAACTTAAAAAAGAGCAAGTTCTTTCTGTCGTAACTGACAATGCTTCAAATATGATAAGTACTATTAAGCTAATGAATGAGAGTAATGATGGTGACCAGCAGCTAGAAGAACATTCTGGGTCCACAGACACAGAAATGTTTGAAATAGAGGAACACAGTATTGTAACTGAGGAGCAAACTGAATTTGCTTCAGATGAACAGCAACATGATAGCTTAGATGATCTTGTTGAAACTGTGTCAATATGTTCTTTCATTCATCACATGCGCTGTGTTGTGCATACGCTACAGCTGGCTATAAGAGACAGTCTGCAAGAAGGACATGCTGCTGCACTGATTGGCAAGGTGAGAAAATTGGCTACTGTTGCCAGAACCCCTAAAGTTGACTCAATTTTGAAGAGACGTGCTGGAAAAGGGGCAATTATTGATCAAGCCACACGATGGGGCAGTACTTAATGATTCAGCGCTTGGTTGAACTGAAAACCTTTCTTGTAGACATGGCTAACCCTCAACTGACGCTAAATGAAAGTCAGTGGAATCAGGTGACTGAGCTGGAAAAATTGCTAGAGCACCCATTTACAGTGACTAAAAAATTACAAGCAGAGGACTTAACTCCAGGTATTTTCTTAAAGGAGTGGAAGAACCTGATGTTTCGCCTGTCCCAAAGAGGAGGGTTAATTGCAAGTGGCATTGCTACATCAATGAAACGGAGAGAGGAGCTACTATTACAAAATAACATTCTTTTGGCAGCTGTTTATGTAGAGCCAATGCATCGGATTCTTCTAAATGATCAACAGCTAAGTAAAGGAAAAGAAGCTCTGTTTGAAATAGCAGTAAGGATGAAAGGGTTGCAGAACAGTCAGGAGGAACAAGAAGAATTTGGTCTTCCTGCACACATCTTCACCCTCATCATCAACTGATGAAGAATTTAATTTCGAAAAATATTTGGATCACAAGGACCGTGCAAAGCGTTCCCGCATAGAAGAAGAGTCATCCCCATCAAGGAACACAGCCAGTACATTTCAGCAGAATTTTTCATGTGCACTAAAAGAAATTGAGAAATTTGACCGATCATCAAAAATATCAGTGCAACAAGCGATTCCTCTGTATCCTGACATTGTCAGAGATGTTGCCCGAGTGGTTACTGCTTTGCCACCAACACAAGTTAGTGTAGAGAGGTTGTTCTCTGCTCTCAAAATAATTAGATCAGATTTGAGGGCATCCATGAAGGAGGATCTGACAGAGGCAATACTTTTTCTGAGGACAAATTTATAGATTTCTTCTTATTAACTGCATAAGTGTTTATTACATATTTACTTACAGTTTAGAAAAGTTTATAAAAGTTATTTGCTATATTCTAATTGTATTCTAATAAATGTAGTTTTTGCTCTAAGTGGTCTGATTACTTATATGATGGTGAGAAACTGAATAAGCACGATGTTTAATATTTTACAACAGTAAATTTGTTATGAATTGGCCATTTATGAAGGAGTCGGAGCCGGAGCCGGAGCTTGATAAAATCCAGGAGTCGGAGTCGCAACTGTGGCTTACCGACTCCACAGCCCTGCTGAACACGGCTCTCATCATTCTCCCCTGGTCTGTTGACGATCGGCACAAGCAGGGGAGAATGATGAGCCGTGTTCGGCATCTGGCGCCGATGAACAGCTCTTACTGTAATGCTTCTTCCCCGGCGCCGATGCATGTCACTTGGATGACATACATGTGTCTTATGTGCAGGGCTGTGGAGTCGGTAAGCCAAACCTCCGACTCCTCAATTTCCCTTACTCCGACTCCAACTCCACGACCCCGACTCCCACATATATTGCTTATATTTAAGTGAAAAATTTATTGTAGTACAATGTGAACATCAGACATTTAATAATTTCTATGATCCAATAATCAAGATATTTAGTTAGAACATAATATCTATTTATTCGAATACAACTTTAGAACACAAACTAATAAATTGTAAATATGTAATACACTGTATAATATTACATACATACGGTACAGACCAAAGTTTGGACACACCTTCTCATTCAAATAGTTTTCTTTATTTTCATGACTATGAAAATTGTAGATTCACTCTGAAGGCATCAAAACAATTAGTTAACACATGTGGAATTATATAATTAACAAAAAAGTGTGAAACAACTGAAAATATGTCTTATATTCTAGGTTCTTCAAAGTAGCCACCTTTTGCTTTGATTACTGCTTTGCACACTCTTGGCATTCTCTTGATGAGCTTCAAGAGGTAGTCACCGGAAATGGTCTTCCAACAGTCTTGAAGGAGTTCCCAGAGATGCTTAGCACTTGTTGACCCTTTTGCCTTCACTCTGCGGTCCAGCTCACCCCAAACCATCTTGATTGGGTTCAGGTCTGGTGTCTGTGGAGGCCAGGTCATCTGGCGTAGCATCCCATCACTCACCTTCTTGGTCAAATAGCCCTTACACAGCCTGGAGGTGTATTTGAGGTCATTGTCCTGTTGAAAAATAAATGATGGTCCAACTAAACACAAACCGGATGGAATAGCATGCCGCTGCAAGATGCTGTGCTAGCCATGCTGGTTCAGTATGCCTTCAATTTTGAATAAATCCCCCACAGTGTCACCAGCAAAGCACCCCCACACCATCTCACCTCCTCCTCCATGCTTCACGGTGGGAACCAGGCATGTAGAGTCCATCCGTTCACCTTTTCTGCGTCGCACAAAGACATGGTGGTTGGAACCAAAGATCTCAAATTTGGACTCCTCAGACCAAAGCACAGATTTCCACTGGTCTAATGTCCATTCCTTGTGTTCTTTAGCCCAAACAAGTCTCTTCTGCTTGTTGCCTGTCCTTAGCAGTGGTTTCCTAGCAGCTATTTTACCATGAAGGCCTGCTGCACAAAGTCTCCTCTTAACAGTTGTTGTAAAGATGTCTGCTGCTAGAACTCTGTGTGGCATTGACCTGGTCTCTAATCTGAGCTGCTGTTAACCTGCGATTTCTGAGGCTGGTGACTCGGATGAACATATCCTCCGCAGCAGAGGTGACTCTTGGTCTTCCTTTCCTGGGGCGGTCCTCATGTGAGCCAGTTTCTTTGTAGGCTTGATGTTTTTTGTCACTGCACTTGGGGACACTTTCAAAGTTTTCCCAATTTTTCGGACTGATTGACCTTCATTTCTTAAAGTAATGATGGCCCCTTGTTTTTCTTTACTCAGCTGCTTTCTTCTTGCCATAATACAAATTCTAGCAGTCTATTCAGTAAGACTATCACCTGTGTATCCACCAGACTTCTGCACAACACAACTGATGGTCCCAACCTCATTTATAAGGCAAGAAATCCCACTTATTAAACCTGACAGGGCACACCTGTGAAGTGAAAACCATTTCCGGTGACTACCTCTTGAAGCTCATCAAGAGAATGCCAAGAGTGTGCAAAGCAGAAATCAAAGCAAAAGGTGGCTACATTGAAGAACCTAGAATATAAGACATACAGTATTTTCAGTTGTTTCACACTTTTTTGTTAATTATATAATTCCACATGTGTTAATTCATAGTTTTGATGCCTTCAGAGTGAATCTACAATTTTCATAGTCATGAAAATAAAGAAAACGCTTTGAGAAGATATATATACACTGTGTGTGTGTGTGTGTGTACACACACACACACACACACACACACACACACACACACTCTCTCTCTATGACTTATCTCGGCTAAGATAAAGCCTAGATCCTCAGGCTACATTCACACTATGGGCGTAGCCAGTTTCAAACCTGGGGGGGGCAGAACCTCATACTGTTCTGCAGAATGTCATACTGCACACCTCAGCTGCTGCAGAACCTCATACTGCACACCCCTACACTTGAAAATAAAGCCTGCACCTTAAGAAGATGTGGTGATGAATGCAGTCTATTTATTCCAACTATCAATTGATGTTGATGTGTTACTGAAGACGAGCAATGCCTGTCTTGGGCGTCCTTTTGGGCAGCTATGAGGTGTACCTGACTGGTGCTAAAAAAAAAAAAAAGGAGTGTTAGTCTGTGTGCTATCCGGCTTTCATTCTTTTTGGTACAGATATGATATGGATAAATGGATAGAGCAGATTTCTAATCTGCTTTTGCTATTGAAAACATTATGAGCTCAAAAACCTTTCAGGTGATGCCGTTTTTTAAAGAGCTGATCTGCTTTTGCAACTGAAAAACGTATACTCAAAAAAACGCAGGAAAAACGCTGTGTGTGAATGTAGCCTTAGATCAGGAATAGAACAGTCATTTATAGGACATTTCATAACTTTCCCAAATTCATATGAAAAAATATTCAGCACATTCTGCATTGAACTACTGTACCCAATTTATTATGTGTTTTCGGAGTCGGTCCATTTTATTCCGACTCCACCAAAATGAGCTCCGACTCCACGACTCCGACTCCACAGCCCTGCTTATGTGTATGCATGTGTGCTGGATGTTTTTTGGCCTGTACTGACATTAAAAAACGGACATCTCAGCGTGTTTTGCCCACGGACACACGGTCCATGGAAACACACTGACGTGCACAGATCCGTTCACTTGAATAGGCAAATAGCGCTCCGTTCCTCCAAGTCTCTCCACATGGCTGCCCAATGGTATAAAATTCTGTGACACACCCATGGTGTCAATATGATCACTGCACCCCTAGATGAATTCATTGAGAAGTGTAGTTCGTATAATGGGGTCAATTATGGGGGGTTCTGCTGTTCTGGCACCTCAGGGACTCTCCCAGTGGATCATGGCACCTGCAAGCCATAACGGTAAAATCTGGCGCTCCTTCACTTCTGAGCTTTGCCATGTGCCCAAACAGTGGTTTACCTGCATATATGGGGTATCCACGTACTCAGGGCAAATTGAACGATAACTCTTGGGGTCCAATTTCTTCTGTTATCCTTGGGAAAGTAAAAAAAAATTGGGGGCGAAAAATCATTTTTGTGGAAAAAATGTTTTTTTTTTAATGTTTACGGCTCTACGTTATAAACTTCTGTGAAGCACTTGGGGGTTCAGAGTGCTCACCACACATCTATATAAGTTCCTTAGGGGGTCTAGTTTCTAAAATGGTGTCACTTGTGGGGGGTTTCCACTGTTTAGGCCCATCAGGGGCTCTGCAAACGCATCATGACGCCCGCAGACCATTCCATCAAAGTCTGCATTCCAAAATGGCACTCCTTCCCTTCCGAGCTCTCCCATGCGCCCAGACAGTGGTTCCCCCCCACATATGGGGTATCAGCGTACTCAGGACAAATCGCACAATAACTGTGGTGGTATGATTTCTCCTGTTACCCTTGTAAAAATAAAAATTTGGGGGCGAAAAGATCATTTTTGTGGAAAAAAAATGGATTTCTTATTTTCACGGCTCTACATTATAAACTTCTATGAAGCACTTGAAGGTTCAAAGTGCTCACCACACATCTAGATAAGTTCCTTGGGGGGGTCTAGTTTCTAAAATGGGGTCACTTGTTGGAGGTTTCCACTGTTTAGGCACATTAAGGGCTCTCCAACCAACATGGCATCCGATCTCAATTCCAGCCAATTATGCGTTGAAAAAGTCAAAAGGCGCTCCATCCCTTGCAAGCTCTGCCGTGTGCTGAAAAAGTGGTTTACCCCCACATATGGGGTATCGGCGTATTCAGGAGAACTTGTACAACAAGTTTTGTGGTTGATTTTCTCTTTTGGTTCTGAAGTAAATTTTTTGCAAAAAAAAAGTTAAATGTTAATTTTTTCCTTCCACATTGCTTTAGTTCCTGTGAAGCACTTAAAGGGTTAATAAACTTCTTGAATGTGGTTTTGAGCACCTTGAGGGGTCTAGTTTTTAGAATGGTGCCACTTTTGGGTATTTTCTGTCATGTACACCCCTCAAAATGACTTTAAATATGATGTGGTCCCTAAAAAAAAAAAAAAAATGGTTTTGTAAATTTTGTTGTAAAAATGAGAAATCGCTGGTCAACTTTTAACCCTTATAACTTCCTAACAAAAAAAAAATTTTGCTTCCAAAATTGTGGTGATGTAAAGTAGACATGTGTGAAATGTTATTTATTAAGAAATTTTTGTGACATTTCTCTGATTTAAGAGTATAAAAATTTTAATTTTGAAAATTGCAAAATTTTCAAAATGTTCGCCATATTTCCGTTTGTTTCATAAATAAACACAAGACTTATCAAAGAAATTTTACCATTAACATGAAGTACAATATGTCACGAAAAAACAAGCTCAGAATCAGCGGGATCCATTATAACGTTCCAGAGTTATAACCTCATAAAGGGACAGTGGTCAGAATTGTAAAAATTGGCCTGGTCATTAAGCTGCAAACTGGCTCGGTCATTAAGCTGCAAACTGGCTCTGCCGTTAAGGGGTTAATCCTTATAACTTCCTAGCTAAAAAAAAAGTTGTTTCCCAAATTGTGATGTAAAGTAAACATGTGGGAAATGTTACTTTTTAAGTATTTTGCGTGATATATCTCTGTGAATTAAGGGCATGAAAATCCAAAGTTGTAAAATTGTGAAATTTTCAACAAATTTTCGTTTTTTTTCACAAAAAAACGCAAGTCATATCATAGTAATTTTACCCCTGTCATGAAGTACAATATGTCACGAGAAAACAATATCAGAATCACTGGGATCCATGGAAGCGTTCCAGAGTTATTACCTCATAAAGGGACAGTGGTCAGAATTGTAAAAATTGGCTTGGTCATTAACATGCAAACCAGCCTTGGAGTTAAAGGGAATTTGTCAGAATGAACCAGTTCCTCCAAAATTGTTTATATTGTCATGTCGCCTTCTGATTGATAACGTCATCCATACCTTTACTTATTCTATACTAGCTGAAGAACCCGGCGCTGCCCGGGCATAGTAACTACGGTTAGTTGTAACAAACTATAGTGAATATATATATATATATATATATATATATATATATATATATATATATATATATATATATATATATATATATATATATATATATATATATATATATACCATGTAAAGAACATATAGCCCCAGCTCACCATAAAGGAGTTCCTCGTCGGTGTTCACCTTATATTCTGCACGGATCCAGGCAGGGAGTGTGCCCCAACAAATAGAAATATGAGAGAATTGAGATCCAGCAAAAAAAGTGAAAGTTCACCAGAATTATAAAATCTTCTTTATTTATCCATTAGTTCATATAAAAAATGTATGAGGAACTCCAAACAATTGGTAACATTCCAGCAAAGGGACTACATGTTTCAGCACTATGTGCCTTCTTCACGGTCCTTTTTGATCTCAATTCTCATATATATATATATATATATATATATATATATATATATATATTAGCTGAAGAGCCCGGTGCTGCCCGGGCATAGTAACTAACTGTGGTTAGTTATAGCAAATTATAATTATCCTCCATCCCATAGACCCGTGCCCATGTACCCATCATACATATCCACGATCCCATAGGCCCGTGCCCATATACCCATCATACATATCCTCCATCCCATAGTCGAGTGCCCATATACCCATCACACATCCTCCATTCCATAGTCCCATGCCCATATACCCATCATACATATTTGCCATCCCATAGTCCTGTGCCCATATACCCATGACACATCCTCCATCCCATAGTCCCGTGCCCATATACATATCCGCCATCCCATAGTCCCGTGCCCATATACCCGTCATACATATCCTCCATCCAATAGTCCAGTGCCCATATACCCATCACACATCCTCCATCCCATAGTCATCCCATAGTCAACCATTATAACTAACTGTGGTTAGTTATAGAAAATTATAATTATCCTCCATCATATAGTCCCGTGCCCATATACCCATCATACATATCCACGATCCCATAGGCCTGTGCCCATATACCCATCATACATATCCTCCATACCATAGTCGAGTGCCCATATACCCATCACACATCCTCCATCCCATAGTCCTGTGCCCATATACCCGTCACACATCCTCCATCCCATAGTCCCGTGCCCATATACATATCCGTCATCCCATAGTCCCGTGCCCATATAACTGTCATACATATCCTCCATCCCATAGTCCCGTGCCCATATACCTGTCATACATATCCTCCATCCCATAGTCCGGTGCCCATATACTCATCACACATCCTCCATTCCATAGTCAACCATTATGACATCATAATGAGCGGCGGCAGAGCTTGCAACCTTTGATGACATCAGCGTCGCCATGGCAACCATTGTGACATCATAATGAGGGGCGGGGCTTCATACGCACACACTGCTTCCCCAGTATGCAAATAGGGGCATTGTGACATCACAATGAGGGGGGGGGCTTGACGCGCACACACTTTTTCCCCCAGTATGCAGATAGGGGCAAAATTGTTTGGTGAATTTTGCCTCACAACATAGCTTAGGACGCTCTCGGGGTCCAGACGGTGCCGATGCCTATCCCGGACACACACACACACACACACACACACACACACACACACACACACACTTTCAGCTATATATATATATATCTGAGTGTAGAGCCCCGCCGCCCATTCCGCGTAGCCACATTCACTATAATATCCCACATAATCCTGTCAGCCAGAGCCACCGGACTACTACCCCTAATATCCCACATCTTCCCATCAGCCAGAGCCACCGGACAACTACCACTAATATCCCACATCATCCCGTCAGCCAGAGTTACTGGACTACTGCCCATAACATCCCACATCGTCCCATCAGCCAGAGCCACTGGACTACTGCTCCTAATATCCCACATCATCCCATCAGCCAGAGCCACCGGACAACTACCACTAATATCCCACATCATCCCGTCAGACTGGAGTCAGAACCAGAGCGCTGAGTGGAACGGTCCTAACTTCCATACTGGGGATCCCTTTAAGAGAAGCTGTTTTACCACGTCAGTGACAGGGCGGGTACGCCCTTACTTACGTAACGCTCACTAAGGCCGGTTTCACATTTGCGCTTTTGTGCGCAGCGCATCGTGCGCACTGCGCACCTATGTTTAACATGACGTGCGCATGTTTTTGCGCACACTTGCGTTTTCGTGCGCATGCGTTTTTTTGTCTTTTGCGCCAGGTGCGCCAGACGCAACATGTTGGATTTTTTGGTGCGCCCTGTCTCGGCAAAAAAAACGCTTGCGCACGGAATGCGCAAAAACAACACATTGAAGTCTATGGTAACGCATGCGTGCGCATGGTCTTGCGCACGGTTGCGTTTTTTTACGCATGCGTTTTTGAGTGAAACAAGTCTAGAATGTTCTCTAGACAATGGAAAAAATGTCACACCTAAAAACGCATGTGCATAAAAAAACGCAGACGCATGCAAAAACGCATGCAAAACGCAAGCAACGCTGCGTTTTTTTGACGCATCAGCATGCGCATGACGTTAAAAAAACGCGCGTTTGTTTTGCGTTTTTCTTTGCGTTTTTTTTTCGCACGATGCGCTGCGCAAAAAAACGCTAATGTGAAACTAGCCTAATATACAAATTAGGCACACTGAACACAGTTTTATGGTAAAACAATAATGCAACAATTTATTCAGGATAATGCTGAATTATGGAATGGCAGATATATTATTACCTTGTTTTGTTAGTTCATTTCATGTGAATCATACAATTAATATGAATTATAGTACATAGAGAAATAAGCATCAATACTTTTATTCCCCATTGACTTGCATTGGGGTCGGGTTTCGGACGAAACTCCGACTTTTTTTGCCCTAGTCAGACCAGTTTCATCTGAAACAAATTTTGTTTCAGTCGGGTTTCACAAAACCCGATCCGACCAAAGTCGCTCAACTCTAGTGATTGGTATATGGGCACGGGAGGGGGGATTCATTTCTGTCATGCGCTCTCTGCTCCTTTCAGGGGGGAAAACAATGGCTGGGAGCTTATGTTCCCAGGGATGCTATATTTCTCCCACCATATCAGTGTCTGTTGATGTGTTGTCAAGTGGGAAAACTGTTGGTCATAGCAACCAATCACAGCTCAGCTTCTTTTAACCAGATCTGGTGAAATGAAAGATGCTTCATGATTGGTTGGTGACACACACACACACACACATTCATTTTTATATATAGAGATGTTGCTTCCTTGACTGAAAAATTGCCATTTTAATTCATAAGTAAATGAGACTTAGGTGCTGTGGTAGTGTCAAAGCTCTCCCCAAGCCTCTGCCTCCCTTGCTCTATTCTCTGCTCAGGCCCGCCGCCTTCTGAGCAACAGATTGCTTAAAAGCGTATTCCAATCTCAAAGATCCTGTCCCAATATGTAGTAGATGTAATGACAATATTAGCAAAAGCCTACGACTAGAAATGTAGTATAGTTTTTCTGATTTGCTTTGTTTTTCCTCATGTGCAGGTATTGCGGAACCTTGGGTATCCATGTTTACGACCACCAGCAACTAGCTAATTGTCACTATATTAGTGGTCGTAACTAGAGATGAACGACTTTGCCTTTTTTAGGGTCGAGTCGGGTTTCATGAAACCCGACTTTCTCAAAAGTCAAGTCGAACGAAATCGTCCGACTATCGTGAAAAGTCGAAGGTCCGACTGAAACACGAAACCCAATGCAAGTCAATGGGGAAGCAAAATCGGCAGGGAGTGGAGGACAGTAAACACACCTACATGCAGGTCCGCTTTTTTAAAGTGCGTTTCTCTCTCTCTGTCTCTCTCTCTCTCTCCTCTCTCTGTCTCTTTCTCTATCTGTCTCTCTCTCTCTCCCTCCCTCTCTCCCTCCCTCCATGTCATCTCGTTGCCCACAGTGTACGTCCTTGCTCAGTGGCTGAAAAAAGTCACATGCAAGCATTCTAGGAAATCCGACTTTGGTGCTCGGGTCGGTGACCGCATGGCCGACCTCACACTATGGTCGGGTTTCGCTCGGCGAAACCCGACTTTAGTGAGAGTCGGCGACTTGAATTTGACCGACCCGTTTCGCTCAACTCTAGTTGTAACCATGGATATCTAAGGTCCTGCAAAGCCTGCACATGAGGAAAGAGACATAACAAATCAGAAAAGCTATACTATGTTTCTAATTGGTGGTATTTGCTAGTATTATTATTATACCTACTGAATATTGGGATAGGATATTAGAGATGGGAATACCCCTTTAAGTAAATTGATCACATGATCTTTCAGCAAGCAGGGATGACTATATAAACAGTTTTTAGAGGGTGCGGGTGGAGCGCTTGTGACAGTTTCCCTTTTAAGATCGGATGACTCTTAAACTGGTTATCATCTACTTGGACAGCCCCTTCTTGATCTAAATTTTCGGCCCCAATAAAATAAAAAAGCTTATACTCGCCTTTTGTGTCTGCACCATTCCAGCGGTGTCGGCAGGGCGGTCCCTGGTCTTGTGTGGTTGTCACATGAACCAGGCGCCCAATCAGCACTGGCGGGACTGTCTTCGCCTTCTGTCGAATTGAACGTGAAAAGGAAATCCGGGCTGCAGCTGATCCCTGGCTTCCTCTTCATGTTCGATTCGTACGAAGGCGGAGACAGTGCTGATTGGGCGCCTGGCTCATGTGTCATAACAATCGCACGAGAGCCCCGGGACCGCGAGAGCTGACACAGGAGGAGAGTATAAGCTTTTTTTTTTTTTTTCTTATCGGGGCAAAGCGTGGGGGTATGAGAAGGGTTTGTCCAAGAAGTGGACAAATTCTTTAAGGTGAAGTACAGTACATTTATTTTTTGCTTTCTTTTTTTTTTTTTCTTTGCATGCACAGGTTAAACAAATTGAAAAACGAGACTCTGTGCTTACCCCAAAGCAGCAAATTGAGCGTCTGACGCGGCCTGGATCTTCATATTTCAACTTAAATCCCTTTGAGGTAAACCTAATCTAGTACACATTGTTTTTAAACCCTTTCTTAGTAGATTGCGATATATCTTAACCCCTTAACAACCGCCGATACGCCTTTTAACGGCAGCAGTTAAGGGTACTTATTCCTTAGTGCCGCTTTTTATCGACCCCAGTATTGTGATCACTGTTATTCACGGCATAACGGCGACCACAAAAAAAAAAAGAAAAAAAGTCTGATCTCCCATTTAATTTCTCTCTCCTCTGATGTGATCTAGCCCATCAGAGGAGAGAGAAATGGGGTCCCCCAAGCCTCTCTGATACCTCAGTTTTATCCTGGTCCTGTCCGTTGGTGTCTTCTTTTGGGAAGAAAATGATGGGCGCAGTGTCCCCGCCGAGATCTGCTGCTCGGCACCCGGCAACAATAGGAAATTTTTCCTATTGGTACATTTTCATCAAAGTAAAAAAAAAAAAAGAATTGTAAATTGTCAAGGGAGTTTCAGTCTTCCAATTAGAAATCGTCCAGACCTGAATAAGTAAGATGCATCTTTATTTAACATGACGGCATGGAGAGAGAATGACAGCCACACCAGGTGTGGGCCGTCCTCTGTCTAACTCAATACATATTCTTAAGAGTTTAAATAGCAGAGTCGAAAGGGTGTTGTAACACATTGCGTTTGCAGAAAAGAGTATATGGAATATGCTTACCATGTTAGAACTTCTTATCTACAGTTAACAGAGAAGTCACGCAAGGCAAGGAAAGCAGCTAACGTTCACAAAAAGTAACACTCAAAGGTAACACGCATGTATTACATCAGCTGAAAAGAGTTTCAAAGTCTTAAGCAAAAATAAATGGCATACATGCAGTCATGTGCATAGATACATATATACATATATATACACATACAGTGCCTACAAGTAGTATTCAACCCCCTGCAGATTTAGCAGGTTTACACATTCGGAATTAACTTGGCATTGTGACATTTGGACTGTAGATCAGCCTGGAAGTGTGAAATGCACTGCAGCAAAAAAGAATGTTATTTCTTTGTTTAATTTTTTTTTAAATTGTGAAAAGTTTATTCAGAGGGTCATTTATTATTCAACCCCTCAAACCACCAGAATTCTGTTTGGTTCCCCTAAAGTATTAAGAAGTATTTCAGGCACAAAGAACAATGAGCTTCACATGTTTGGATTAATTATCTCTTTTTCCAGCCTTTTCTGACTATTTAAGACCTTCCCCAAACTTGTGAACAGCACTCATACATGGTCAACATGGGAAAGACAAAGGAGCATTCCAAGGCCATCAGAGACAAGATCATGGAGGGTCACAAGGCTGGCAAAGGGTACAAAACCCTTTCCAAGGAGTTGGGCCTACCTGTCTCCACTGTTGGGAGCATCATCCGGAAGTGGAAGGCTTATGGAACTACTGTTAGCCTTCCACGGCCTGGACAGCCTTTGAAAGTTTCCTCCCGTGCCGAGGCCAGGCTTGTCCGAAGAGTCAAGGCTAACCCAAGGACAACAAGGAAGGAGCTCCGGGAAGATCTCATGGCAGTGGGGACATTGGTTTCAGTCAATACCATAAGTAACGTACTCCACTGCAATGGTCTCCGTTCCAGACGAGCCCGTAAGGTACCTTTACTTTCAAAGCGTCATGTCAAGGCTCGCCTACAGTTTGCTCATGATCACTTGGAAGACTCTGAGACAGACTGGTTCAAGGTTCTCTGGTCTGATGAGGCCAAGATCGAGATCTTTGATGCCAACCACACACGTGACGTTTGGAGACTGGATGGCACTGCATACGACCCCAAGAATACCATCCCTACAGTCAAGCATGGTGGTGGCAGCATCATGCTGTGGGGCTGTTTCTCAGCCAAGGGGCCTGACCATCTGGTCCGCATCCATGGGAAGATGGATAGCACGGCCTACCTGGAGATTTTGGCCAAGAACCTCCGCTCCTCCATCAAGGATCTTAAGATGGGTCGTCATTTCATCTTCCAACAAGACAACGACCCAAAGCACATAGCCAAGAAAACCAAGGCCTGGTTCAAGAGGGAAAAAATCAAGGTGTTGGAGTGGCCTAGTCAGTCTCCTGACCTTAACCCAATTGAAAACTTGTGGAAGGAGCTCAAGATTAAAGTCCACATGAGACACCCAAAGAACCTAGATAACTTGGAGAAGATCTGCATGGAGGAGTGGGCCAAGATAACTCCAGAGACCTGTGCCGGCCTGATCAGGTCTTATAAAAGACGATTATTAGCTGTAATTGCAAACAAGGGTTATTCCACAAAATATTAAACCTAGGGGTTGAATAATAATTGACCCACACTTTTATGTTTAAAATTGATTAAAATTTAACTGAGCAACATAACTTTTTGGTTTGTAAGATTTATGCATCTGTTAATAAATCCTGCTCTTGTGTGAAGTTTGAAGGCTCTAACTTATTTGCATCTTATCAAACCTGCTAAATCTGCAGGGGGTTGAATACTACTTGTAGGCACTGTATACACACACACACGCATGGGTATATATATATATATATATATATATATACACATACACCCACGCACACAAAAGAAAGGACTTTATTACAATTATTATAACATTCCCTCATCTTGTAATAAAATCATCTATCTGTACACATTGGGGACAGATTTCTTTTTGTCAGATTTCACAGAAGATCTTCATATAATCTAGAGGGAGAGTAATATGCTCAGTATATTTATCATTAAGTCCAAATTTTTCATTCTTTCGTTGGATTCCAAGGTCTCCATTCCTTGATACATAGTTTTTGTTATAGCAGAGTCAATCAGTCTTTGAACAAGTCCTCTAATGCATAGAATAGCACAGCATCCACAAACAATCAGCACTCTGGCCACGATGGTAAGAGATGTCAACGCAGAAGTGAATAATCCGGACCATTTCCCAAACCATCCTTCAGTCCAGGAATATGTCGTCATATCCAGAGTTCTCAGCTAATTCATTAGACAGAGCAGTCAGTCCATCAAGAGCTTTGGAGATACTCCCATCAGGATCTGTATTAGGGATAAAGGGTGCAACAAAATCCTCCAAACATTTTATATACAACTCCCGTTTCTGCTACTAACTTGTCTAAAGCCATCCTATTCTACCAAGCCATGAGAGGAGTTGGTCCTAATTGCTCAGCTATCCCTTTAACTGCATCTCGGGTATAATTAACAAATCTCTGCTGGTTCTAGTATAAGTAGTTTATCCAATCTACATTCATTTTTATAATCACCCACCAAATTATGGATTCCCACCCGGCTGCTACCTGGTTCCTAGCCTTGTACTCGTCGGACACTCCCCTGGGAACTCCAATGTCATCTCTGTAGATACTAGAATGGAATGATCCTTGCAGAGCTTCACGTTTCTGTCTCTTCCCACTACGTACCTTTGGCCATATCCCTGTTGACAACAGGTGGAACGGCATGATTGGCTGGACCACCGCATAATCCCCTCGGGAACCATGTGGTAGTCTGGCTCTTATGCTTTTATCACCGCATAACCACCATATATCCGCTCTCAGGGTAGTGTGGTCTGACCATACGGCTGAGTACTTGGCCCTGTGGGAGACAATGATCCATTCTCTACAAGAATCGCCTTGGAGCTCTCCGAAGTCGTGCCCATGCCCTGGAAGACTAAAACAAGTATAGTTACCAGGATTAGCAATCACCTGTGGTGGATATCCGGTTTCTCAAGTGGAGGATATAAAAATGATAATGTTTTACATTTTCGTTCCCTTTCTGAGCAGACATAAGTTTTACTATATAACTTAATTTTTTAAACCTTTTTGCAGTGTATTTAATCCATTCTAACCTTTCATTCTTCTCCTCACAGCTTCTCTCTAGAGCTAGTTTATCTTCATAAGTTAGGTTAGACAATCTAACTATGAACCCTATGGACTCTGTTATGGATTCTCTCTGGCATACCTTCCTTGGATCTATGTATGCTATTATTCTGAACTTCTATGTAGAAATGTCCTATTGGGTCTGTTCCTGACATATCAGCTCCTATAACCTTTGATCTCTCATCTTAGGGTTTTTTAAAAAGTTCTCAGTAGCTGATTACAATTATTCTTATTTGTGTAATGGAGAATCAGGCTTTAAATCTATGTAGCCATAAGGCTTATACCTATAGTCTCGGGCTACAATTGTCCATGCTGCTTTACTCCAGTCACACACATACATCCCCTCTGCTATTAACACAAACATACTTATCAGACTCTGCTAGTTTCACAGCTTGATCCCTATCTCTGTATCATTTATACAACAGACAGAAATCCTCTAACATGGTAGCCTCCTGCCCGATTTCAAAAGTAGGATTTAAAGTCCTAAATCTGATACCATTCTACCACTCTGGACTTTCCTCTCCTGCTGGGTCTATTACCCTCCAATCTCCCATCACTGTGGTCACAAAGAATATACATGTGACTAACCCTGATGTACACATCCTAGATCTGACCGTCTTGTCCGGGTAGGGGGATGAATGGGAGACTTCACCAGTTTGAGACAAGCTTTCCCTTGTGGAAAACCTCCCTTTGTAGCTGGACTTTGACAAGCAAGTCAGATCCTACTCTGTCCCTACCTGTCTGACAAGTTTATAGTGTGAGAGATGGATCCAAGAATCTTGACCGCAGTAGGTGTCCACAGGACTTGGTAAGGACCTTCCCACTTAGGATGGTGCTGGTGTGTCTTCTTTATCACTTTCACAAGGACCCAGTCTGCAGGTTTCACGATCTCAGGTTTTGTTAGTGGGTTTTCCTGGAACAAAACTAGGAGTAGAAACTTCTTTGTGAGTTAATATCTTAGTCATATATTCTGCTAATGTACAATCAACTTCCTCATCTTTCCTTTTAGAGGATTTTAGCTGAGGTAACAGAAAAGATCTCCCGCATATGACTTCAAAGCCTGTCACCACTACCGATGTCCGTGTGACATACATATTTAGTACAACCAATAGGAGACAGTGCAACCAATTTTTCATGTTTCCTGCATGGTCTTTGTCAACCTATTTTTCGAGATCCCACTGTGTCTCCCAACCAGTCCGGCTGACTGAGGATGACAGGCACAGCGGTTTCCCAACTCAATTGACAATGTTTTAGGTAATAATAACATTACTTAGTTTACTATATATTTTCTGGAACCCCAAATCTGGGTATGATTTCCTTTAGAAGGGCCTTCGGTGCCATTAATGCACCAGGGTGAACAGCTTCAATCCACCTGCTGAAAGGATCCATAATAACAAGGCCGTACTTTTTCCCCTCACACTTGTTCAATAAAATCCATACAAATGTGTTGGAATAAGTATTCAGGGTGAGGACATTGTCCTCTCTCTGGTCTCAGATTCCATTAGGAATTATTTTTGCACAAGTAATGCAGATTAAACAAAAAATTTTAATAGTTAGTAAAGCCATACATCATAAATACGTAAGATATGACCTCTACCATCCCTCCTGTTGAGACATAGCTTATGCCATGGCTCAATACTGTGACATATCTTAGGAGGTCACTGGGCAGTTCATACATATAGGGCATCTTTAAAAATAACCCCTTTTGTTACCAATTTTTTTTTTTTTCTTTTTAATGCCAATAGCATGTCATCCACATATAAGAGCATCTGGCTACCTTCTGGTGACTCACATTGAGCTAGGTTAGCCGATTTTACCTGGAAAACAATAGTAGGTGATTCACCGTACCCTTGTGGGATTCTGGTGAATGTATACCTGCTCCCCTTATATGTGAATACAAACCAAACCTTGCTATCTGGATGTACCAGGATGCTGAAGAAGACATTACTGACATCACTGTAAAGACCTTATGTTCCGGCCTCCAGCCATTCAGCAGAGTATGGGGGTCTGGCACTGTGGGGGCTCTTGGAATCACAGCCTTGTTTACAGATGGGGGCGCCCTCCCTCCTGGAAACAAGGTTGTGTTACAGGGTGAGCTGGCACAGGGTATAATCGCCCCTTTTATCGATCCCACATCTGCAGGTCATGAGGACCACAAAGATTCTGGGTATGTGGTCAATTCTTCCTCTAATTCTAGGAAAGGATCAGCATTTCTCACTCGTTCCCCCGCCTCCCTGCAGGTGGACAATGGGTTTAGAAATGGTGTTCCACTTTAGTACTTGTGAATATGCCTGCAGTCTGGCATTGTAAAATGAGCTATCACTCAAATCCTCCCATCGTTACTTTCCTTACACTCTTCAACAAAATCACCAAGGAATTTCCATGTTCTACTTTACACCTGGAGAGGGAAATATGTGGCACGGTACCTCTAAAAAGCAAAAACAACAATTTAATTTGTTCTGACCGTTTTCAACTGATGGCACAGTTCCCTTTATAATTCCAGTATATGGTGTGCAAAGAACAATCTAGAGCATGAAAATTCTCATATTTTACATCAGGACCCCTGAAATACCTGTAGTGCATGGTGCAGTGTAGTTCTTCATGTGTGTGAACATCTACATTTGTATACCTTTATCTATTGCTTCCTTGATGAAGGACTCAGTAATAAAGGATGGTCCTGCAGTTATTAGATCTAGACTGTAATAATATCTAGATTCTCCATACCTCTGGAGCACCATTGTCTCAGCCATGGATTTCACCTATAGTCCTGCAGCAGTAGGAATTATTCCCAGGCTCAGGGCTTGCATCATATCCCTCCCACACAGCTGATAATATAATTTGTGTAATTGCACTTTTACCTGTGCTGAGGGCCTGGTATCTCCACAGGCGTAGACAATGGTTCTCTGTGTCTTACCACTTGCTCCTTTTACCACTATGCAGGCAGCAGAGAGTCCAATAGTCGGTATCTCTTCTGGATGTACTAAGGTTCTAGTGGCTCCTGAATCAACAAGAAAAGTGACCTCATGGCTTCCCACAAGGAGAGTTACTTCTGGAAATAGTGTTTTTTTATAAATGTATTTCTACTTTAGCCAAATTAAATATTTCCTCTCTTTACACATTTCTTGTACCAAATTTTAAACTAAGTTTATCATCCAATGCAACCCATCTGTCAAAAGACACATTCAGGGTCTCCTAGTGGCCCCTTCTTATCTCAAAACCACAAACACATTCCACAACAATCCTTATGTTAACAGCTTATCTCCCACCTCAGGACTGTGTGCTCTGGGTGGTGCCTACTCCTAGTTTGTCAAGACTGAAAAAGACATTGACAGGGATATACAATGTTTACTCTCTATTTGCTATAATATATAAGAGTTAGGCCTATAAGTTACCAATAAGGACACATTGCACATCTGATCTGAAGACTGTTCTCTCTGGATACCTGATGAGAAAGGACCATATCCAGTTTCATTCCAGGGATACCTTCTCGGTACAATCTTAATAACTTTCCAGCCATCAGATGAAATGGTCAATAACAATCCTGCCTTACAATGAGGACAAGATCATAAAATATATATCTATGGGATAAAGTCCCATAATGATGTTACATAAAATTCTTAAACACAAAAAGACAAACAAGATGAGGACTATACACAATATAAACCCTGGAGCACAATGGATTTCTACCCACTTATAAGAAGTCTGACAAATATCAGTGAAATTCATATGTCAACAAGAAGATAAAAAACCAACAGCAACAATTCAATTACTGCTCCTAATATCCAGGATCTAAATAATCCTCACTGATTACACTATGTCCTAGATATTTACCTGCTTGTATCTCCATATCCTGCCACATCCGTCCAATGAAGGCCTGTAAGGGCTTAGTATGACAACACAGTGTGACAAACGTGAACGGTCCCCAAGGAATGGGGTCACGATGATAAATGTGGTCACTGATCTGAACGAGGGAAATATGCTCACATGGACTTCTGACCAGTGTAACAGTACAAACACACAAAGTACAACAATCTTCACAGTTAGAGATTGAACAGACACACGTACACAGAGACATAAGACAAGAGTAGTTCCCTCGTACTCCTATTCCTGAAGTGCTGAGATAAAGTCCAATGACACCGCCTCTTTATATACAGAGACGTTCCCGTTCTTAATATCAGGTATTCAGAGCACCACATGCGCAGACTCTCCTCAGTGAAACGAGGAGGGTTCAGTCACTCTGTGTTATTAAAAGAAAAACATATAACAAAACTACACAGAATATTCTATATGGGGATCAGGTGACGTGTACCTAGGTGATTTATACCACTATAATAACCTATGATTTGTCTCCAGTCCACAGATGACTGTTGACCACGCCTACTGGACTCCCTCATTTACATTCACTCAGGATAACATTCAAGGAGTCTCATGTGTAACATAAAACATATATTTATGGCATTTTAGTTCTATGTAATTTTAAAAGACAGACAAAACAGCACACTTAACAGAAAACAACATTCAACAAAGTACAGAAGACAAAACAGAATACCGGCAAAAATTCATCTTATACTGGGTTCTATTTTAGGTTAATCCAGCGGATTCCTTAATCCGACGAGAATCTCCCTCGATTCTCCCATCTAGATCAATTTAACGTGCACACTGAGTTTTTTATTCCACAGTAGCCTTCTCACACTGGCTTTGTACCCATTCTACAGAATATCTTACAAGAACTAACAAACCCCATACACTATGGAGCTTAGCAACTTACAGGAGTTATTATAACCCCAATTGCATGTAAACAACTTACAAGAGCCTCTCACAAACCCTAATTGGAAAAATCTACAATCACAGTTCCCATTCAATTCCTAGAATAACATTCATACTGGATTAACAAGGTTACCGAATATAATGAAAATTATTAAACGTTCTTACCTGTATTCAGATACAGACGATTCCCAGAGATCCTTAAACTATACGAAATCCGTCACTTTCCCTCAGACCGGGATAACTGATTAATGCCCCTGGTGACGCCTAATGTCAAGGCGGAGGACTTACTTAAGGAGTTCCAAACTCCCCCGTGCACGGTTTACAGTACTCACCGGTGAGGGAAAGGTGTTGGATTCCCGGCCAACGCACCAAAATGTCAAGGGAGTTTCAGTCTTCCAATTAGAAATCGTCCAGACCTGAATAAGCAAGATGCTTCTTTATTGAACATGCCGGCATGGAGAGAGAATGACAGCCACACCAGGTGTGGGCCGTCCTCTGTCTAACTCAATACATATTCTTAAGAGTTTAAATAGCAGAGTTGAAAGGGTGTTGTAACACATTGCGTTTGCAGAAAAGAGTATATGGAATATGCTTACCATGTTAGAACTTCTTATCTACAGTTAGCAGAGAAGTCACGCAAGGCAAGGAAAGCAGCTAACGTTCACAAAAAGTAACACTCAAAGGTAACACCCATGTATTACATCAGCTGAAAAGAGTTTCAAAGTCTTAAGCAAAAATAAATGGCATACATGCAGTCATGTGCATAGATACATATATGCATACATATATATACATATACACACACTCATACATACACGCATGGGTATATATATACATATATATATACACATACACCCACGCACACAAAAGAAAGGACTTTATTACAATTATTATAACATAAATCAAACCCTTTATCACCCCATTAGTTAGGTAAAAATCAGGGCTGTGGAGTCGGAGTTAGTTTTGGTTGGAGTCGGTAGAAATGTACCGACTCCGACTCCAGCTTTAAAAAAAAAGTTTATTAATATTTCATAATTGAACTTTCATATGAATTTTATAAATGTTACTCAAATATATATGTTCTATCAAACTATGAACAACAGTGATAAGCAGTTCTGCTGGAGATAGAGACATTTCTTACTTCTTGTGTGTCACTGTTCTCCACTGCCCTTATCTAATCTTATACTTGGTTAACCTCATGCTGCCCCAACCCCCCTACTTACAATGTATGAAACTGAAAGTGAAAATGTGTTGCAAATTCTTAGTAGTAAAGCTCCTCCTCTAGATTAGATCATACTAGGTGTGCGTCTTCCAAGCATCTCACAGCTGCCTGCTACTCAGAAGAGGAAGACTGTAAGAAGTATTATCCTTTCAACAAACTTTGCATCAGTTAACTGTGAGTACATGAGGAATAATAACAGTATTACTGACCACTATATCAGTTGTACGACCTGGCAATAATTTTGTACAATTGTTTTTAGGAAAAACAATTGTCATTTGGATTGTGAATGCAGAATTAAAAACCTGAGAATGTCAAAGAAGCATCACATTAAATCAGCTGTATTTGAACATTTTACCATCACTCAAGATAGAAAACATTATGTCTGTCAGTGTATGACAAATGATCCAGACGAAAACAAACGCTGTGAAGCCAAGATGAGTGCATATTCAGGCAAAGATAAAAATGCTCCTACCAGAGCTTCTAATCTAAAGAGACATTTACAGCGCTTTCATCCAGAAGTACTGAAAGCAGTGGATGAGAAAGACTGCATCCAAACCAATGAACCAGTGCCCAGCTCTTCCAGCCAAACAAAGGAGCAGAGAACTTTGCAGCCATCAGTTGCAAGATATTTTGTCAGTGACAAAGTTACTATGACAATGACAGTAGATACATTTAAAAAACAGATCATAGAGCTTGTTGTAAAGGATAGTGTGCCTATTTCATTATTTTCACGACCAGCTTTTATGTGTCTGAATGGGGAAATGGCCCGCAAGCTTGGTGTTTCTCTGGAGAGAGAGAGAGTATTAGAAAATTAGTAATCGAAGAAGCTTTTAAACAAAAGGAAGAACTTAAACTCTCAAGGGACGCTTTCTGTTTCTTAAAATGGATGCCTGCACACGTCACAGAGTGAACTATTTTGCCATCAATGTCCGATTTTTTTGTGACAAAAATGAAATAGTTACCAAGACATTGGCAGTAAAAGACACCAAAGCTCATCACACCAGTGAGTTTCTCCAGGTCTTGGTGGAAAAGGTTCTGCAAGACTATGAACTTAAAAAAGAGCAAGTTCTTTCTGTCGTAACTGACAATGCTTCAAATATGATAAGTACTATTAAGCTAATGAATGAGAGTAATGATGGTGACCAGCAGCTAGAAGAACATTCTGGGTCCACAGACACAGAAATGTTTGAAATAGAGGAACACCGTATTGTAACTGAGGAGCAAACTGAATTTGCTTCAGATGAACAGCAACATGATAGCTTAGATGATCTTGTTGAAACTGTGTCAATATGTTCTTTCATTCATCACATGCGCTGTGTTGTGCATACGCTACAGCTGGCTATAAGAGACAGTCTGCAAGAAGGACATGCTGCTGCACTGATTGGCAAGGTGAGAAAATTGGCTACTGTTGCCAGAACCCCTAAAGTTGACTCCATTTTGAAGAGACGTGCTGGAAAAGGGGCAATTATTGATCAAGCCACACGATGGGGCAGTACTTACTTAATGATTCAGCGCTTGGTTGAACTGAAAACCTTTCTTGTAGACATGGCTAACCCTCAACTGACGCTAAATGAAAGTCAGTGGAATCAGGTGACTGAGCTGGAAAAATTGGTAGAGCACCCATTTACAGTGACTAAAAAATTACAAGCAGAGGACTTAACTCCAGGTATTTTCTTAAAGGAGTGGAAGAACCTGATGTTTCGCCTGTCCCAAAGAGGAGGGTTAATTGCAAGTGGCATTGCTACATCAATGAAACGGAGAGAGGAGCTACTATTACAAAATAACATTCTTTTGGCAGCTGTTTATGTAGACCCAATGCATCGCATTCTTCTAGATGATCAACAGCTAAGTAAAGGAAAAGAAGCTCTGTTTGAAATAGCAGTAAGGATGAAAGGGTTGTAGAACAGTCAGGAGGAACAAGAAGAATTTGGTCGTCCTGCCACATCTTCACCCTCATCATCAACTGATGAAGAATTTAATTTCGAAAAATATTTGGATCACAAGGACCGTGCAAAGCGTTCCCGCATAGAAGAGTCATCCCCATCAAGGAACACAGCCAGTACATTTCAGCAGAATTTTTCATGTGCACTAAAAGAAATTGAGAAATTTGACCGATCATCAAAAATATCAGTGCAACAAGCGATTCCTCTGTATCCTGACATTGTCAGAGATGTTGCCCGAGTGGTTACTGCTTTGCCACCAACACAAGTTAGTGTAGAGAGGTTGTTCTCTGCTCTCAAAATAATTAGATCAGATTTGAGGGCATCCATGAAGGAGGATCTGACAGAGGCAATACTTTTTCTGAGGACAAATTTATAGATTTCTTCTTATTAACTGCATAAAAGTGTTTATTGCATATTTACTTACAGTTTAGAAAAGTTTATAAAAGTTATTTGCTATATTCTAATTGTATTCTAATAAATGTAGTTTTTTCTCTAAGTGGTCTGATTACTTATATGATGGTGAGAAACTGAATAAGCACGATGTTTAATATTTTACAACAGTAAATTTGTCATGAATTGGCCATTTATGAAGGAGTCGGAGCCGGAGTCGGAGCCTGATAAAATCCAGGAGTCGGAGTCGCAACTGTGGCTTACCGACTCCACAGCCCTGGTAAAAATAATAATAAAAGTGTTTTTATTTCCATTTTGGTGTTGGGGCTAGGGATGGAGTTAGAATTTTGAGCACCTTGAGGGGTGCAGTTTTTAGAATGGTGTCACTTTTGGGTATTTTCTGTCATATTGACCCCCCCAAACTCACTTCAGTTGTGATGTGGTCCCTAAAAAAAAATGATTTTGTAAATTTTGTTGGAAAAATGAGAAATCGCTAGTCAACTTTTAACCCTTATAACGTCCTAACAAACAAAAACAGTTTCCAAAATTGTGCTGATGGTACAAATGTTGGAAATATTAATCTTTATTTTTATATAGTGCTAACATATTCCACATTGCTTTACAGTTTGCACACATTAGGCCTGTTTCACACTTCAGTTTTTTGCCATCAGTCAAAATCCGCCAAAATTTGAAAATGACGGATCTGCTTTTCTTGTGGTGGATCCGCCATTTTTTCCCATTGGGATACATTAGTGGCGGATGGTTGTCAGTTGCGTCCGCTATTCAGCGGATCCGCCAAATTCCTGGCGGATTCTGTCTGAGGGGGACGGAGCTTTCAACGTTTTTTTTCGCCGTCAAAATGGCGGACGACGGCGGAGCCGCCATCATCCGCCATGCGGTAGAATGGACGCCTATGGGCGGCGGATCCGCCGGGATCCGCTATTTTGCGGAATCCGCCGGCGGAATCCGCTAAATCGCACTGAGCATGCCCAGAAAAAAAGATACTTTTCCAGACAGTCCCAAAACTATATAAGGTGGGCTAATTGGGCCCAGACATGCAGTAGCAGCATCAAGACGGAAGAGAGAAGATACCAGACACAGCCTGACAGCCAGCAAGCATCTGCCAGCCAGCCAGCATCAAGAGGCCTGCCACCAGAAGCCAGCACCTGCCATCAGCAAGTCAAGAGGCCTGCCACCACTGAGCCAGTACAGAGTGGCCTGCCAGTGACAGCACCAGCACCAACACGCCTGAAAGAGTGAGTAAACCTATTTGTGTGTGACATTTCTGTGTGTGTGTGTATGGCCTGCTTGTGTGTAGCCTGCCTGTGTGTGTGTGTGGTCTGCGAGTGTTGCATGTCTGTGTGTTTTTTTTTTTTTTGTTTTTTTTTCTGTTGCATGTGTACTGCATTTTATTTTCATACTATAATTTTATTGTATTATTTATGCTGTGATTGTGTTGTGTAACTGGTATTGTATGCGGTGTAATTGGGCCCAGACATCCGGCACCAGCCACACTGAAGATACAGAGCCACACATCCTTCAACAGCCAGACTGATAGAAGACCAATCTAGAGCTATAAAACCTGCCTGCCCAGCTGCAAGTCTTCCACCTGCAAGACCCCTGGAGCGTGTGTGTGTGGCCTGTCTGTGTATGTCATGTGTGTTTTTTTTTTTTTTTTTTTCTTCTTCATACTCTGCTGCATATGTATTGTATTTTATTTTCATACTTTGCCATTGTGGTGTGATTGTGTTGTTCAATGTATGTATCTGTTGTGTGTGTATGTATGTGTATATATATATAGTATAGTATGTATATAATTTTTATTTTTCATTTATTGTCGTATTTAAAATAAAGAGCGGAGTAGCTCCTATTTGTGTAAATAAAAAAAGAATTATAAACTAAAAAAATAAAATTATAAAAACTTTTTTGAAAAAAAATCTCTGTAGTATAAATTTAAAACCAGGTAAAATTAAGTATGGTTATCTACCATAAAGGTACTTTAATTTTTGTGTTTTGGTTATACTCTCAACTGAGAGATTGCAATTTACACATTCAAACACTTGTGTTTACTCTCGGTGAGAGTTTTTCAGGGAATTCAAACACATGCAAACACAAGTGTGGGGATACACAGCAATTACACACTTTACATCACTGTGGTTACACTCTCGGTGAGAGTTTTTCAGGGAATTCAAACACATGCAAACACAAGTGTGGGGATGCACAGCAATTACACACTTTACATCACTGTGGTTACACTCTCAGTGAGAGTTTTTCAGGGAATTCAAACACATGCAAACACTTAAAACTGTGCGTATACTCAGTTTCAGGGAATTACACACATTTTAAATACCAATGAAGATTTATTTTTTTATGCTATTTAAATTTTGTTTTCACTTTGATATCATTTCAGTAAGTGACGCACAACTGCCTGTCCGCAGGATACAGCATGCTGCATCCAGACCAACAGGCCACAGCAAACCCACACCATAGTGTGCAATTTTCCCAGTAAGTATAAAGGCCTGAAAGCTTGGGGATATCCTTTGTATAGTAGCTTAACAAGTGTCTTTATACTTGCAGATCCATCCAGGAAGGTCGCAGCAGACCCTCAAGAAAGGATGCAGGAATGTCTTCTCCTGAAAGCTCCCCCTCACATCATCAGCGAACTGAGGTGTATATTTATTTATATATATATATATATATTTTTTTTTTAACTTCTTTTTTTTTTTTTTTTTTATAAACCCTATATCCATGTATTATGTTTTCACAGGAAGCCGATTCAGAGGAGAAACACAAGGAGGGGGCGCACAGAGTGTAAGTTTAGGACAAACACATACATACATAATGCTACACCCAACACAAACATTCATCACAGCGCACACACAATAACTATGCATCCATCCAAACCAAAATTTTTTATTTTACAGTCTTCAGAATCCGGTGCCTGCACTAGAGCGACTCCCAGGACATCCCAGGGTCGTCGAGGTGATGCCTCTGGTCGTCAGCAAACGGTAAGTAACCCTATTTGGATCATTGAGTAAATGAACATCGTGTTTGAATAGAATGTAATTTTTTTTTTCTTCACAGGTTTCACAGCGTGCTCCCCGGAGACAACTCGAGGAGAGTGTGATAATAGACACCGATGACCTTATCCATGAGGTTGAAAACCGGGAGCCGCTGTGGAACATGGGAAACCGTTTACACGCCGACCAACCAACCACCCGATGGCTCTGGGATGAGTTGTGTTCTGCAGTTATAGAGAACTGGGAGGAGCTCAATTCGAGGGCCAGGGATTTAGTGCGTAAGTATTACAACTTCAGTAATTTATATTCCAGCATGTGAAGTGTTGAATACTAAACCACATTTTTTTTTCTTCACAGGTGAAGGGGTTATCACACGGTGGCGGTCGCTCAGGGATTGCTTCAAGAGGGACTACAATAAGGAGATGCAGGCCCCGAGTGGATCGGGAGGACGCCGGGGACCCCAGCACAAGAACTACAGAGCCCTGGGGTTCCTCCGATCGACTATGGTGTGCAGAAGGTAAATATTCCACAAACCATTTCTGTAGTAGAAATGTTTAAATGTTTAACCAAATTTTTTTTCAGCAGAGTTAAATTAAATATCAATATATTTAATATATTATTTTTTTTTTTTTTTTTTTTTTTTTTAGCATCATCTGCAGCACTCGGGAGCCTGCATCAGAGTTGCCTCCCTCTGGAGTGATCCCTTGTGAGACCGCCCCCGGTGACCACATCGAGGTATCCGACCCCTCTGTACCTACCCTCTTGTCTCGTCCCTCTATCCCCTCCACCAGCACTGGAGCAGCAGGGCAGACTTCATCATATGAAGCTGCTGTTGACGACTTGTTCCCTGTTCCCCACCCCTCAGACACTGCCGCAACATCTCGACCAACTTTTGGTTCTGGCCGGCAGCGTCTGAGGAGTCAGGAAAGGATGACCTTGTCTGACTGTTTGAGTCTAAACTCATCTGTCCAGCATGGTTTCCAGAATTATGGACGTTTATCTTCTGGGTTGACCATGATCAATCAAATATCATGGAACTCAGAAGATACTTGGAACAGATGAATTTAGAATCAAACCAGACGCCGAGACATATCTTTTTTCAATCCGTTGTCTGGCAAATGGAAGGTTTAAGTACTCACCAGCAGATGCGTGTGATGCAAGCCTGTCAGAATGCTCTAGTGGAGGTACTAGCAGAAGCATCCCATCCTCCCTCTGTCCATCTTCCCTCTGTCCATCTTCCCTCTGTCCATCTTCCCTCTGTCCATCTTCCCTCTGTCCATCTTCCCTCTGTCCATCTTCCCTCTGTCCATCTTCCCTCTGTCCATCTTCCCTCTGTCCATCTTCCCTCTGTCCATCCTCCCTCTGTCCATCCTTCCACCACCATCCATCATACAACAGTCCCTCCTCCTACCACTCCCTCTCCTTTCTCTAGTTCCCCATTCCATTCTTCCCAGTACCTTCCTTCCCCATTGCATTATACCCCAATGCCCTCACCATACCCACCCCCACATACACCTTCAATGTACCCACAAACCTCGTCTGTCCATCCACTCCCGTCCCAACCACATGTTTTAAACCCCCCTTCCACTTCTGATCCTCACCAACTCCCTCCCCAGTCCTCTACACCCCCCTCGATGTGGTCAACCCTATTAACCCCTCCGATACTATCTCCACCCAACAGTATCATCATTTGTAATGTTGTAATTTCTTTTTTCTTAAAAAAAAAAAAAAACAAAACCAAACAAACCAAAAAAAGTAATATATACCAAAAAAAAAAAAATTACAAAATTACTCTGTCACTATGCATAATCTGAAAAAGATTAACTTTGGCTCCTCCTCTGCAGTATACACCCCTGGACGGCGTCAGCCTTCTCCAGTTTTTGCTTAGTGTCGCAAGGAGGCACACCTTTTTTCTTCCGTTTTTTTCCTTTTTTCGTCCGGAAATACAGATGAAGAAAAGAGGGTCTCCAGCGAGACTCCCGGCATGGCTCCCTCCTCGGTCCCCTATTAGGGGTACCCGGTTGAGGTCGAGGTGGCTATTCCCCATGTCGCTCCCTCCCCAGTCCCTCGGGTCCTGGTTCGAGGTCGAGACCCCCCTCCTTCCCCAACCCCTTTAAGGGGTCTGGGTTGAGGTTGAGGCGAGGATGAAGACCCCCTGACGGTGACAGACGCACCCTCCCTAATCCCCCGCAGGGGGCATTGGGTTGAGACGCCTCAGGTAGGGTCGGAGATCAGGCAGCATTCCGCAGCTTCCAGGGACCCCAGGCCGGCTGAGGGATCCTGTTGGGGCCGGGGGAGGGTGCGGACTGGATGGCACAGCAGAGAGGGCTTTTTCTGCGTCCCTGTCTCTGCAGCAGCAGCGGCTCCATATCGCTTCAGGGGCCCCACATACAGAAACCGCTACCCCTGCTACCCCCACCGCTATCCAGTCGACCATTCTGGGGGGGTCTGGTACAAATCGGGCCCCCCCCCCCCCCGGACTACCGCGCCGCTCTGGAGCCCTCCTGGGCATCAGGCCTCTAACTTAGACCGCGGCTTCGGCCTAGCCGAAGCCGCCGCCTTTTCCTCGCCCCCCCGGCCCGCCCCCCGGATGACCAAAAGGACACACTGGAGTGTCATAGAAGGGGCGGATTGAGGCAGAAAGGGGGCGTTTTTACACAGCCCAGCGCGCCCTTTTCAGCTCTCCACCCCCTCCTCCCTCTCCTCAGCGTCCCGGTGGCCATTTTTTCTGGATGAGATCCAGGAGAGGAGCATCACAGCGGTCTCCGGGGGGCACAGAACTGGGATCTGTCGGCGCTGGACCTAGGGGCACACCGGTGGGGTAAGCTCACAGCTGGGTTCTCATTACTCAGCTGTGAATCTATACTTCCTATAAGGCTCTCTGTGGGTTCCCTCTGCGTAGCCACCCCTGTACGATCCCTTATAGCCAGCCTCTGTGCACTATGCCGGGCTCAAGGAAGAGAACCAGGCAGGAATGTTTCTATGCATTCTGCACAACCTGCAAAGCCACGCTCCCTAGTGGCAGCACGTATCCGCACTGCCGGAACTGCATCCTGAACTCTGGGTCAGAACCCCAGGGAGTCCCTACTGACGCTTCAGTGTCACAGGCCACGCCGGAATGGGCAACTCAGATGTTTCAGTCCATGACACAGTCCATAGACAACCTAACTGCTACATTGCTGCAAGCTCTGCAGAGTCAGGCCCCGGCTATGGATGGTACACAGCAAACGGACAGCTTGTCTCAGGAACATGCTGCTTCTGACTCTCACAGACGTAAGCGGACCCACAGGTCTCGATCACCTGAGTCGCACTATAGCACAAGGTCGTCCCCCTCCAGGGAGAGACAGCGTCATTCCAGGTCTCCTGGGCAGTCCCCTGCCACACAGACAGTGCAATTTACCACAGGGATCCCCCACCACAGAAGACCCCCCGCCCCATGTCGCCCTCCAGGGATCACCTTAGCGAGGCACAGGATTCGGAGGGCATCTGTGACTCCGACTCACATAACGAAACGGACAGGTCCGTGGTACCTTCTCCCCCTAGCAATACAGCGCTAGTTGAGGACATAATTTCTGCCATTCATCGGGTGCTAAAAATTCCAGAGTCGGCCCCGGAAGTCCCAGAACATAGGATTTGCTTCGAAAGTGTTCAGAAACCACCTAAGGTCTTCCCTAATCACCATGAATTTGAGAAAATACTTACCAAACAGTTTGCGCAGCCTGAGAAAAAATTCGCTAATCGCAAATATTTGGAAGCGAAGTACCCCTTCCCACAGAAAGACACCAAACAATGGACAGATCCACCTGAAGTGGACCCTCCGGTTTCTAGGCTAGCAGCACAGACTTTACTCTCTCTGCCGGATAGCTCAACCCTCAGGGACGCAGCAGACCGGCAAGTAGAACGCATGGCTCGTTCTATTTTCGAAGCGGCAGGCGTCTCTCTGGGCCCTGCGTTTGCTTCAGTTTGGGCAGCCAAGGCCATCCTGGCTTGGGCCAAAAAACTACAGGAGGGTCTTCAGGCTTCAAATCCTGAGCTCTCGGACCAAGCGGTCCAGATAGCAGTGGTAGCAGACTACATGATTCATGCAGCCCTGGATTCCGCCAGAGGTGTAGCGGGAATAGCATCAAACGCCATCACGATCCGACGCATACTCTGGCTGCGAGAATGGAAAGCGGATGCGGCCTCAAAGAAGTCCCTCACGCGACTTCCGTATTTTACTGGAAGACTTTTCGGTGAAAAGTTGGACACCATGATAGCCAATGCCACTGGGGGTAAGAGTACCTCTCTCCCTCAACTAAAACCGAAACGCACGTTTAAACGAAGAAACCAGACGCGATTCCGATCCTTTCGGAATTCCTCGGGCTGGTCCGTTTCGCGCCCAGTGCAAAACCGTAACCGTTCTCCACGCAGGGACAACCCACGGAAGCAGCAGCGACCGGACAGGGCTTGGCAGTCGAAAGCAGGCCAAGCAAAACCCAAGGGAGGAAAACCTCAGAACTTCGCTTCATCATGACTCGCGACCTCCGGAAGACACCCCACCAGTAGGCGGCCGACTTTTACTCTTTCAGCAAGTCTGGCTGCCTATTACAGAAGACAGGTGGGTCAGGGAAATAGTGTCTTCCGGATACAAGATAGAGTTCACTTCCGCTCCACCGAACCGGTTCTTCCTTTCTATTCCTCCAACACCACCAGAAAAGGCTTGTGCTTTCCACCAAGCGGTTTCCTCTCTCCTTCAATCAGGAGTTGTGGTGCCGGTTCCCGCGAACGAGAGATTCCGAGGATTCTACTCAAATTTGTTCGTAGTCCCCAAGAAAGGAGGCGGCGTCCGACCCATACTGGACCTAAAACAGCTCAACAATTACGTACGGGTCCGTCATTTCCGCATGGAGTCCCTCCGGTCCATCATTGCATCCATGGACCAGGGAGAATACCTCGCCTCCATAGACATACAGGATGCGTATCTCCACATGCCAATTGCTCCCGCCCACCAAAGGTTTCTCAGGTTCGCGGTCAACCAAAACCACTACCTGTTTGTCGCCCTTCCGTTCGGACTCGCCACGGCTCCAAGAACGTTCACCAAAGTCATGGCGGCCACCATGGACGTCCTGCACACAAGAGGCATTCTAGTCGTCCCGTACCTGGACGACCTCATCAAGTCTCCCACTTTCAAAGACTGCGAGGTCAGTGTCTCAATCACACTAGACACACTGAGTCGCCTGGGATGGCTAGTCAACCTACAGAAATCGTCGACTATCCCAACTCGGACTCTAACATTCCTGGGAATGGTTTTCGACACCGCCAGGGGCCTGGTGCTCCTTCCCAAGGACAAGACACTGGCCATCCGTCTGGGAGTTCGCACACTCCTTCGCAGTCCTCCTCGATCTCTCCGTTTTGCCATGAGAGTCCTCGGCCGGATGGCAGCAGCAATAGAGGCAGTGCCATTTGCCCAGTTTCACCTCAGGGTCCTTCAACTAGCCATACTCAGATCTTGGGACAGGAACCCCTTCTCCCTCGACAGGGAGTTCAGGTTGACGTCATCAACCAGGAGGTCCCTGCATTGGTGGCTCAAACCAACCTCGCTTACACGAGGGAAGCCATTCCTCTCAGGACAATGGAAGATCCTGACTACCGATGCAAGCCTGACAGGCTGGGGGGCGGTGCACCTACATCACAGGGCACAGGGCAAGTGGTCACCGAGGGAAGTGACATTGCCCATCAATGTTCTGGAAATCAGGGCCATTCTCTTGGCACTGAGAGCCTTTCATCACTTGCTTGCAGGCTCGCACATACGGATACAGTCGGACAATGCCACGGCTGTGGCATACGTGAACCACCAAGGCGGGACCCGCAGCGCCCAGGCGATGAGAGAAGTGGCTCATATCCTCCGCTGGGCGGAAGACACGAGGTCGGTACTTTCTGTGGTACACATTCTGGGTGTAGAAAACTGGGAAGCCGACTTCCTCAGCAGGCAAGGAATGGACTCGGGGGAGTGGTCTCTCCATCCCGAGATTTTTTGCCAGATCTGTCAACGCTGGGGAACCCCGGAGGTGGACCTAATGGCATCCCATCTCAATACCAAGGTCCCCAATTTCATGGCCAGGACACACGACCCGCGGTCGCTCGGAGCGGATGCCCTGGTCCAGGACTGGTCCCATTTCCGACTCCTGTACATTTTTCCACCCCTCCCCCTAATCGCCAGGGTCGTGAGGAAGATCAAGCAAGAGGGAGTTCCGACCATCCTCATCGCACCAGACTGGCCCAGACGTACATGGTACGCCGACATCGTCCAACTTACAGTAGACGACCCCTGGCGTCTACCCGACCGTCACAACCTTCTGTCTCAAGGTCCGTTCTTCCACCAGAATTCAGGGGCTCTCAATTTGACGGCATGGCCCTTGAAACCTGGATTCTAACCCAGGCAGGTTTTTCACCGGCAGTCATTGCAACTATGATCAGGGCAAGGAAGCCGGCCTCCGCCAAGCTCTATTATCGTACCTGGAGAGCTTTCTTTTCTTGGTGCGAATCTCATGGACAAGTCCCACTCCCTTATTCCCTCCCGAAGGTACTAGGTTTTCTTCAATCGGGCCTAGATGCCAAGCTATCCCTAAGTTCGCTTAAGAGTCAGGTGTCGGTGCTTTCAGTCCTTTTTCAAAAGCGCATTGCTATTAAACCGCAAGTAAGGACTTTCATCCAGGGAGTTTCCCGATTGGTTCCTCCCTACAAACGTCCGCTGGATACGTGGGACCTCAATCTGGTCCTGACAGCATTGCAAGCTCCACCCTTCGAACCTCTTAGAGGAGTTTCACTCTCCATTCTATCTCAGAAAGTGGTTTTTCTAGTGGCGATCACCTCGTTACGCAGAGTGTCGGAATTGTCAGCACTTTCCTGCAGACGGCCTTTCCTAGCCTTTCACCAGGACAAGGTGGTTCTCCGCACGGTACCATCCTTCCTTCCGAAGGTTGTATCCAACTTTCACCTCAATGAGGAGATTTCACTGCCATCCCTTTGCCCTGTTCCGGTTCATAGAGTGGAGAAGGCTCTGCATACGCTTGACCTCGTCAGAGCGTTGCGGATTTACGTGTCCAGGACTGCACCTTTCCGGAAATCTGATTCCCTCTTCATTCTTCCGGAAGGTAGTCGCAAGGGGCTGCCGGCTTCCAAGGCTACCCTTGCCAGGTGGATCAAGTCCACCATACATGAGGCCTACCGACTTAACAGTTCCCCTCTTCCGGCCGGTATCACGGCACACTCTACACGGGCAGTATGGGACTCCTGGGCCATTCGGCATCAGGCTTCGGCACAACAAGTGTGTAAGGCGGCCACTTGGACTAGCCTACACACGTTTACGAAACACTAGAGTGTTCATACCCAGTCCTCAGCGGATGCGAGCCTGGGTAGACTGGTTCTGCAGGCGGCAGTACCCCAAGTCTAGGGAACTGTCAACACAATATTCGTCCACTGCTTCCCACCCAGGGACTGCTTTGGGACGTCCCACGGTTCTGTGTCCCCCAATTAGGCGACAGAGTAAAGGAGATTTTTGTGTACTCACTGTAAAATCTCTTTCTCTTAGCCTTTAATTGGGGGACACAGCTCCCACCCTGCTGCCCTTACGGGCCGTTGTTTACTGTTTAGTTCTCATATTTTTATTTGAGCTCGTACATAGTAGCCTTCTTACAGGCATGGTTATGTTATTTGATTACGTTCCTCCTTATGCTTTGGCACAAAACTGGAGAAGGCTGACGCCGTCCAGGGGTGTGTACTGCAGAGGAGGAGCCAAAGTTAATCTTTTTCAGATTATGCATAGTGTCGCCTCCTAGTGGACAGCAGCATAACACCCACGGTTCTGTGTCCCCCAATTAAAGGCTAAGAGAAAGAGATTTTACGGTGAGTACACAAAAATCTCCTTTTTACAAAAAAAGTTGATATACCAACCAAAAAAAAACCGTTTACAAAAAGAAAGAAAACTTTGAAAAATTCACAAATAAACAATGTGGTTTTTTTCAAAGAACTTTATTGTGTTGTTTCTTTTTTGTTCTTTATTTCTTGGGAAATATTCAAAGTACACCAGTGGTGTAAAAGGTAAACAAAACACAACACTTGGTAACACAACACTGGGTAACATTTCACAGTACACCGGTGGTGTACAAGGTAAAAAAAAAACCGAACACTTGGTAACACAAGACTTGGTAACACAACACTTGGTAAAACCCAACACTTGGTATCATTTCACAGTGTTAAAGTTTAAAAAAAAAAAAAAAAATTGGTAGCACAACGCTTGGTACCCAACACTTGGTAACATTTCAAAGTGTAAAACAACGCTTGGTACCCAACACTTGGTAACATTGCAAAGTGCAAAACTTTGAAATAAAACCCCAACACTTGGTAAAACAAAACACGTGGTAACACAATGCTTGGTAAAACCCAACACTTGGTATCATTTCACAGTGTAAAAGTTGAAAAAAAAAACCAACACTTGGTAACACAATGCTATACCCAACACTTGGTAACATTTCAAAGTGTAAAAGTGAAAAAAAAAAAAACACACTTGGTACCCACAATTGGTATATTAAAAAAAAAAATATTAAATCATGTCATCTTGCCAGTCCACTTGTCCCTCTGGTGTCAGAAAATAGTCTGAAAAGGTGTCCCTCATTCTTGCCACTGAGCCAGTACTCCGAAAAGTTTGCTGCTCATAATCCCACAAGGTGGTTTCAGACAGATTGTTTTCTATGGAAACAGGTTCCTTTGAAAGGACAAAGTTGTGCAGGATGACACAGGCCTTCACCACCTAATCCACAGTCTCTGTTTTCATTTTAATGGCCGTTAACAGGACTCTCCATTTGGCAGTTAAAATTCCAAACGCGCCCTCCACCACTCTGCGCGCTCTGGTTAACCGATAGTTATATATTTTTTTCCGGTGTGTTAATCCACGACTACCATATGGCTTGAGTAGGTGTTTAGAAAGCTGAAAAGCGTCGTCACCAACGCACACAAAAGACATTGGTGGGCCTCCATACAAGCGACGGCCCATGGTGGACATCTTGAAGACCTGAGAGTCATTTGAACGACCGTATGCACCAATGTCCACGGCAATGAATTTACAGTTTGCGTCCAAAATGGCCATAAGGACAATAGAAAAGTATTTCTTATAGTTGTAAACCTGTGAACCAGATCCCATGGGTTTCACAATCCGAATATGCTTGCCATCCACGGCACCGATGCAGTTTGGAAACTGGCAGATTTGTTGAAACTTGTTGGCAATCTCCAGCCACCTCTCCTGTCTTGGCTCTGGGATGTATTCCTCCTGTAGAGAATCCCACAATGCCCGGCAGGTCTGTTGGCTAATTCCAGAAATAGTTGAAATCCCAATCCGGAACTGGAAATGGAGGGAGGTGAATGATTCTCCAGTTGCCAGGAATCTGTTAAAAAAAGGGAAAAAAAGTAAAATTAATACAAACTACAAGCCATAACATAACAATAAAAGCCTGCAGAATCTGAAACATTTTAAAAAGTAGATAACTTACCGAAGGGTCACCATCAAACGCTCCGCCGGTGATATAGAAAACCGCATGTAGGTGTCCCTTCTCCAGATTTGTTCTCCAACACGATCCACCAATATCTCGAACAATTCCTGCCTCATGCGCACGTAGTTGAAGAACTTGTCCGGATTATCCCTCAATTCCAGGTATCGTGTGGAAAAAAACGCCACGGGTAAACCTCTGCGCATTAATGGGATGAATCCACTGGCGCCGTCTCCTCATACACAGGAGTCGCAATCTTCTTTTCTCCCTCTGGAGAGCAATAATTGCCAACCGATTCAAGTGAAGATCAAATTCCACACAGAAGCTGTCAATACTCGCAATAACTCCTTCCATACTCGCACGAACTCCTTCCATCGCTGCCACTAGCTCTAAAACCTTTCAAAGAAATTGTATCACAACACCCTAGATATATTTCTCCCTAGTTTCCAGTATCCAATCACATTTGGGAGCATTCTCCAAGAGCCAATCATATTTGGGAGCATCCCATTTTGGAGGTGTGGAAAAACGGATCCGCAAGAAAACGGATCCAACGGATGTGAGAAACTGATGCCAATGGATGAAACGGATCCGCTTTTTGACGGATCCGTACAAAAATCTGTATAGCGGATCTGTAAAAACGGATCCGTACCATCAGCTGGCATCCGTTTTTACACATTTTTAGCGGAGCCGCCATTTTCATCTTTTGGCGGATTTTGATGGCAAAAAACTGAAGTGTGAAACAGGCCTTATCATCGCTGTCCCCGATGGGGCTCACAATCTAGATTCCCTATCAGTATGTCTTTGTAGTGTGGGAGGAAACCCACGCAAACACGGGGAGAACATACAAACTTCTTGCAGATGATGTCTTTGGTGGGATTTGAACCCAGGACTCCAGCGCTGCAAGGATGCAGTGGAAATGTTATTTATTAACTATTTTCTATGACACCACTCACTGATTTTAAGGTTACGAAAATTAAAAGTTTGAAAATTGCAAAATTTTTGCCAAATTTCCATTTTTTTCCATAAATAAACGCATGTAATATTGAAGAAATTTTACCATGAACATGAAGTACAATATGTCACGAAAAAACAGTCTCAGAATTGGTGGTATCTGTTAAAGTGTTTCCGAGTTATAGCCTCCTAAAGTGACAGTGGTCAGAATTGTAAAAATTGGCTTGGTCATTAGCGACCAAATTGGCTGTCACTAAGGGGTTAACAGACTAGCTAAAAAAAGCCGGATTACTTACCGGTAATGCTCTTTTAATGAGTCCATGACAGCACCCACTTGGAGAGAGGGATCCGCCTATAGGAACAGGAAACCTACAGAGATAAGAGGGCTGTCCGCCTCTCCTCCTCAGTTGGATTTCAGAGTACCTGGAGGACCGCCAATTATTAGGCCATTATATTATTCAATATTCTAAATTTATTAACTTTACAACTAAGAAGGTGTATATACATTATGTTAACTTCTAGGGAGGGTTAGTGAACGGGTGCTGTCGTGGACTCATTAAAAGAGCATTACCGGTAAGTAATCCGGCTTTTTACTCTTCGCCACGACAGCACCCACTTGGAGAGACTTTCAGAGACCTTCACCTGGGAGGGACCACCGTGCCGAGGACCGCTCTACCAAAGGCTAGGTCAGATGAGCATGATAAATCAAGCCTATAGTGGTTATAAAAGGTAGAGGGTGTAGACCAAGTTGCAGCCTTACATATAGACTCGATTGCGACGTCTCCCCTCTCCGCCCAAGAGGAAGCCATAGCTCTGGCGGAATGTGCCCTGATACCCTCCGGAGGATCTAGACCAATCGCGTCTCTGATCCACCGAGACAGAGTACCCCTTGTGACCTCATATCCCTTCTTTTGGCCCTGGAAGGAAACAGAGCCCTACTCTTACTCCAGCTGCTAGACCTCTCAATGTATTGTAATACTGCTCTTCTAACGTCTAGTGTATGGAACTTTTCTTCCTCTGGAGTAGAAGGGTTACTAAAAAATGAAGGGAGGTGGATCTCTTGTGATCTATGAAACTTCCCTGCTACCTTTGGTAAGTATGAGGGGTCTGGTTTTAATATTGGCTGAACCTGGAATGTCAACAGAATAGGGGGTTCTATTGAAAGTGCTTGTATGTCGCTAACTCTTCTGGCTGAGGTTAGTGCAACTAGCAGTACTGTTTTAAGAGAGAGGTGCTTAAGGGATATTGAGTCTAACGGTTCAAACGGCGGTCGTGTTAGGGCCTCCAGCACCAGATTCAAGTCCCAAGGAGGAACTCTGGGTATGTGTACCGGTTCACTCCGCTCACAGGCCGAGATGAATCTATCCATCTATTGCCTGCCATGTTATAACTATAGAGGGCCCCTAGAGCCGACACGTGGACTTTTAGTGTGTTAACCGATAGTCCTAAATCTTTCCCTTTCTGTAGAAACTCTAGGATTGCTGTTTATAGGAATTTCTCTGGAATCAGGAGCTGTGTGAAACTCCAAGAATTTTCTCCATACCCTGGTGTAAATTTTTGTCGTAGCCAATTTTCTACTTTGCAAAAGAGTATTGACTAACCCCTCCGAGAATCCTCTTGCTGTCAACATTTCCCTTTCAAGTTCCAAGCCGTCAAGTGGAGATTGTCCACTTGAGGATGGAAGAATGGCCCCTGTGAGAGGAGCTTGGGGGTTTGAAGGAAGCACCCAAGGGTCTGTCACTGACATTGCTTGCAGGCATGAAAACCATGGCCTCCTGGGCCAGAATGGCGCTATTATGATTATTCGTGCTTCCTCTGCTCTGATCTTCCTGATCACCTGTCTGACAGGATCCTCACGTTTTCGCCTTGTAACTGTGGAAGAAAATGATATAATGCATGAATAACTGCCTTTAGTTCTTTTAAGTTTGATGAATCCTGATCCTCACTTATATCCCATAGGCCTTGGGCGAAGGTACTTCCCATATGAGCTCCCCATCCTGTGGGGCTGGCATCAGTAGTAATTATACGGGAGGGTGTTATCACCCATGGTACTCCTCCCGATAGGTTATCCTCCTCTAGCCACCATGCTAGGGAGGTTAGGACCGTCTGAGATAAAGTGATTTTTTTTCCCCAAAATTTCCACGGTCCTGAGTTTCCTCTAAGAGAATTTGATGCTGTAATTCTCTCGTGTGGAATTCAGCCCACCGAACTGCCGGGATACAGGAAGTAAGGGACCCTAGGAGGGACATTGCTTCCCTTAAGGATATGTGTGGCTTGTCTGTTGCTGACCTGACCTTCGTTTTAATCACTGTAATTTTTACCTGTGGCAGCAGACAATTTTGGCTTATGGAGTCTAGTTGGAGACCCAGGAAGGACTGAACTGACTGTGGCTGGATTCTGGACTTCTTGAAGTTTATTATCCAATCCAGAGCCTGTAGGGATAAGATTGCATCAGCAACTCTCTTATTACATTGTCTAGCTGAGTTCCCTATTATCAAAAAATCATCCAAATAGGGAACTATCAGTGTGTCCTTCTGTCGTAAGAAAGCCATTACTTCCAGCATCACCTTTGTAAAGACTCTTGGTGCGATGGAAAGGCCGAATGAGATGGCTGTGAACTGGAGGTGTTGTATGGTGCCCTCGAGGAAGACCGCCACTCTGAGGTATTTCTGGAATCTGTAATGGATGGGAAGATGATAATAGGCATCCTTCAGATCCAGGCCTGCCATCATACAATTGGGAAAAAGGAGCTTAATTGCCGATCTAATGGACTCCATTTTAAATTTATGATTTATTACAAATGAATTTAGTTTCCTCAGGTTAATTATCGTCCTGAATGAGACATCTGGTTTAGGTATCAGAAAGAGTGGGGAGTAAAATCCTCTCCCTTCCTGTCCTTTAGGCACCTGGACCAAAACTTTTTTGTCCAGCAGACTGACAATTTCATTCTCTAAGGCCCGCTGTTGGACTGGTGAGCTGAGGGATGTTACAATGACTGAATTACGGAGTACGTGATGGAACTCTAATTTTAATCCTTCCCTAATAATGCCTAGGACCCAAGGGCTGGCCGTGATTTTTTCCCATTCCTGAAGAAAAAGTTTTAGTCTCTCCCCCCCCCCCCTACTGGAGGGACTGGCTCCTTAGTTCCGATCTCTGCGGAAGGAGGATCCTCTAAACATAGCACCTTTGCCTTTTTCTTCCTTCGTGGCCCAGCGATTTTGATTCTCTGCTGGTCTTCTCCTGCCAAATGGTCGTCTCCTAAACGCCCTCCTATAAAATGGGAGAGAGGGGTTAGGGAACCCTTTTTTCCTTTCTTTTGTAAGGATTTCGTCTAAGGTTTTCCCAAACAAAAACTCACCCTCACAAGGTATGGCACATAGCTTTGCCTTGGATTGGGTGTCACTTTTCCAGCTCTTAAGCCACAGGCTATGTCTGGCATTATTAAGCAAGCCTGCTGTTCTGGCTGCCATGCGTAGGGAATCGGCCGAAGCATCCGCCATATATGCCGCTGCGCCACGAATTAGTGGTATAGCAGCTCGTAGCTTGTCTCTGGAGACTTTTTGTTCTATTTGCTGGTCTAGTTGATCAATCCAGACCAGCATAGAGCGAGCTGTGCACGTACTGGTTATTGCCGGTTTAAATGTGCCCGTAGCTGCCTCCCATGCCCTCTTTAGTGAGGCATCAGCTTTCCGGTCCAGTGGTTCTTTTAGAATCCCTGCGTCTTCCACTGGTAAGGCCGACTGTTTTGAGGCGGAGGCGACTGCCGCATCGACCTTCGGGACCTTAGACCACGTTGACAACTCCTCGTCGCTGAAGGGGTACCTTCTTTTTGACGCCGAGGGAAGATAACCTCTCTGGTCCTGCTTCTCCCATTCCTTTTTCCCTAAGGCTTTTATAGCTGGTATAACGGGAAAATGCTCTCCTCCTCCTATCTGTTAATCCCGCAAACATAATCTCTTGTGTCGTTTGCGGTTCCTTAGTCTCTGTGCATCCCATGGTGTTTCTCACAGATTTCACCAAGTTGTCCATGTTATCTAACGGAAAACATAAACGCCCCTCGATATCAGAGGAAGATGATGATGTGGACGTATTGGAACTGTCCGAGACTATTGCTTCGTCCTCATTCGTATCTAAGCTAACTGTTGCTGGCTTGTTAGTCTTAGTTTTCTTAGGTAAGCCGCCAGACTGGGTTAGGGCCTGTAATTCCTCCCTTATTGTAGCCCTTATATCTGTGGCTGATGTTGAAGCCTGCTTTGTGGTTTCGTTAATGCATTTTTTGCACAGCCTCTTTGTACAAGAGTCCGGTAAGGGACGTGTACAGAGGGCACACTCCTTATTTTTTGATTTCTCCTTCCTCTTAGCCTACAGTGGACATAGCGGAGGAGAGAGAGAGACAAGATACTTAACAGCTTGATAGGCAGAGAGTCGTCCACTCACCCAGAGAAGCTGTAGGTACCGGCTCAGGCTGAGAAGGGGTCCTGCTGGCATGGCTTCTGTGGCTTCTCTCCGAGGAGCCACTATGTGAGTGATCTTTAGCTGCCGCTGTATCACCTGCTTGGGGATGCGTGTCCTGTCTTGGGGAAGACATGCTTGCACGCTCTATCCATATCCCTACAGTCTTATATAGCCCCTTTCATTACCTGGAACGTCCCCCCCCCCCCCCCCCCCGGTGCGCAAATTAGCATGCGACCGGCCTGAAATACAGCCGCCGGCGCCGCCATATTAAACATCTTTTTTTTTTTTTTTTTTCTTTTTCTGGAGGGGGGACTGCAGCTCCAAGCTCTAATCTCGCGCGGCTCTGTGAGACCGGGCGTGCGCTGTACACTGAGGAACCTCCGGTAACCCGGAAGTTCCTCCTTACCTCCTGGCAGCGCCGCCCATGCATCCTCCTGGACGCTGAAGCCCCGGGAACGCCAGAGATTACGGGTTCCTCTCGGCTCTGCACTCCCACACGGACCGGGATGGCTGTCCTCCAAGATCCCGGTGGCGTGTATGTTATTAGAAAACCCCCGGCCGGCCTCACCCGGAACCGGTGTTTCTCATCGCACTGCTGCTGTCTCAGTCGAGGAGGGAGCCGGACTCCAGCATTCCCCCGTTGCTGCTTCTGGACCAGAACCCCTGCCGTTCGCGCAGACACTACACAGGCGGTTCCTTGGCCCAGGTATGTCTTCTGTAGAAAATCCTGCGGTTCCCATGGAACAGGAAACCAACTGAGGAGGAGAGGCGGACCGCCCTCTTTTATCTCTGTAGGTTTCCTGTTCCTATGGGCGGATCCCTCTCTCCAAGTGGGTGCTGTCGTGGCGAAGAGTAAAAAACAAGTTTCTAATCTAGAATGGGAGAAAAAAATGAGCTTTTTTATACTTATTAGCTTTATATGCTTGTAAGTTGCACATTGCAGTGATTTCATTTTGGGGGAAAGCTAGAGTTGGTAGATCCCTGATCATAACCACAAACCACTCTTGTTTACACAGCTGACTTCATGCAAGAAACAGGAAAAAGTTTATGAAAAGAATAAACCGCTGTCCTGACCTTAGCAGCTACACACAGATTTCTTATGTTTTTTGTTAAATTTTATTAGCCTATTTGGCTTAATGGATAAATTGCATTGCCCCTAATTTAAGTGTTCTCATTTTGTAGGTGTTACAGATTGATCCAGAAGTGACAGATGATGAAATAAAAAAGAGATTCCGGCAGGTAAGCCATATATTTGTTATATATACATCTTCATATGTCACGTCCCTTACTTTGATGCGGACTCGCAAGCCAAGTCCACATTTTCCTGGCAGTTAATGGCTGAATGAAGCCATAACCTGCCTCTATAAGCTACGCTTGTGACTGTAAACCTGCTAAATTCTGCTGTTGATCTCTGACATTAAGGGTATGTGCTCACGTTTCGGATTTTTCTGCAGAGAATCTGCATCTCTTGGCAGAAAATGCAGGTTAAGGCTATGTGCACACGTAGTGTTAGGTGCTGCGGATTTGTCCAAGCAGATTTGGGAAAATCTGCAGGTCAAAACACCTGCAGTTTACCTGCGGATTAGCCTGCGGTTTCACACTTCTACAATGAAGAAGGTGTGAAACCGCTGCGGATTCCGCACAAGGAAATGACATGCTGGGGATTTGAACCCGCAGCGTGTGCACAGCGTTTTTCATTTTACCATTGAAAACAATGGTACTGTACAACGCAGCTAAATCTGCTGCGGTACCGCAGAGCCAAAAACGCTGCGGATCCGCAACGTGTGCGCATAGCCTAAAACGCTTGCGGTTTTCCTGTGGATTTGATGCGGATTGTAGTGTGTTTTTGATGTGCAGATTTGTTGTGAACTTTCTCCCTTGAGAGATTTAATTTTTTTTTTTTATTTTTTTATGTGCCAGAGTGGAAACCGCAGCTGCGGATCCGCAAAAAGAATTGACATGCTGCGGAAAATAAAACGCTGCGATTCCGCACGGAATCTTCTGCAGCATGTGCATAGCCTCTTTGCATTTCCCATTCATTAACATTATGTGCACAACGCACTGCGGATTTGACGCAATTCCGCGCGTCCAAAAACGCTGCGGAAACTCATCAAAATCCGCAACATGTGCACATACCCTTAATGTGAGCTAGCAGGGGGGTGCTTCAATCTATTCTTCTGTTATGATGGTACTCCTGTTAAAGCCAGCCTGTAGCTGTGGTATTGCTATGTCTGGGAGAAGCCGCTAACAAACAGCGTAAGAAGTGTGTGGTGAGGGGGATGGAAAAAAAATAAGTTTGTTACCCCATTCCCACTCATCCACCGTTAAAATAAAAAAAAAATTGGCATCGCTGCATTCATAAATGTCCAATCTATCAAAATCTAAAATTAACGCAATCAGTAAATGACATAATGAGAAAACATTTCCCACATTCCAGTACATCGCATAATAAAATGGGTGAAGTCATTCAAATGTAAAACTCGTCCCGCAAAAAACGAGCCCTCGTATGGCTATGTGGATGGAATAATAAAAGTTATAGCTCTTAGAAGAAGAAGGCCTTGGGAAAAAACCCATCGCCTTGTCTTGAAGGAGTTAATAACTAGCCATTTTTTTTGCCTGTTTTTGCTTCATTTTGCGTTGAAGTCATAATTTTAACACCTTCCTGACATCTGACGTACTATCCCATCCATGAGACAAGGGCCCCTATGCCCATGGACGGAATAGTACGTCATGGCGATCAGCGGTGCTCACGGGGGGAGCGCTGCTGATCGCGGCTGGGTGTCAGCTGATTATCACAGCTGACACCCAGCACTATGTGTCAGGGGCGGTCACGGACCGCCCCCGGCACGTTAACCCCTGGCACACTGCGATCAAACACCTGCAGGTCCCTGGATCCAATATGGCGGCGGGGGCCTGCAGGGAGGAAGCTTCCTCAGTGCCTGCAGAACGCAGGCATGAGGAAGCCTTGTGCATTGCCTGTGTCAGATCGCTGATCTGTCACAGCGCTGTGTGATGTCAGATCAGCGATCTGACACATGACAGTGATGTCCCCCCTGGGACAATGTAATAAAGTTTAAAAAAAAAAAAAAAGTGTAAACATAATTTATAAAAAATCGCTAAATTAAAAAAAAAAAATATTCCCTAATTCATTTTTTTGGAAATAAAGAAAACAAAACAATAAAACTACACATTTAGTATCGCCGCTTCCGTAACGACCCGCCCTATAAAACTGTCCCACTAGTTAACCCCTTTAGCTAACCCCTTAAAAAAATAAAAATAAAAATCAAAGCAAAAATAATGCTTTATTGTCATACCACCGAACAAAAAGTGCAATAACGCGCGACCAAAAAGACGCATATAAATAACCATGGTACCGCTGAAAACGTCATCTTGTCCCACAAAAAAACAAGCCGCCACACAGCGTCATCAGCGAAAAAGTAAAAAAGTTATAGCTCGCAGTATAAAGCGATGCAAAAATAATTAATTTTTTATATAAAATTGTATTCATTGCATAAAAGCGCCAAAACATAAAAAAAGACAAATGAGGTATTGCTGTAAACGTACTGACCCGAAGATTAAAACCGCTTTATCAATTTTACCACACGCGGAACGGTGTAAGCGCACCCCCCAAATGAAATTCTTGAAATGCTGTTTTTTGTTCATTCTGCGCCCCAAAAATCGGAATAAAAAGTGTCACGTACCCACAAATGGCACCAATAAAAACGTCAACTCGTTCCGCAAAAAATAAGACCTCACATGACTCGGTGGGTCAAAATATGGAAAAATTATAGCTCTCAAAATGTGGGCATAGGTGCCCGTGTCTCATGGATGGGATAGTACGTCAGATGTCAGGAAGGTGTCTTCAGGTGAATTATGTCTTCAATGCAAAATGAAGCAAAAACAGCCCAAACCGCAATAGAATCTGCATCAATTCCGCTGGACAAAGTACAGTAATCCGCAGGGAAAACTGCATGCGCTTTACCCTGCGGTTTATGCCAAGCGATGCAGATTTTTCTGCAGAAAAAATCCGCTGCGTGTGCACACCCCATTTTGGAAACTAGACACCCCCCAAGGAACTTATCTAGATATGTGGTGAGAACTTTGAACCCACAAGGGCTTCACAGAAGTTTATAACGTACAGCCGTACAATTAAAAAATCATATTTTTTCCACAAAAATGATCTTTTCACCCCCAATTTTTATTTTCCCAAGGGTAACAGGAGAAATTGAACCCCAAAAGTTGTTGTCCAATTTGTCCTGAGTAAGCTGATACCCCATATGTGGGAGAAAACTACTGTATGGGACACGTCGGGGCTCGGACGGGAAGTAGTGACGTTTTGGAATGCAGACTTTGATGGAATGGTCTGTGGGTGTCATGTTGCCTTTGAAGAGCTCCTGATGTACCTAAACTGTGCAAACCCGCCACAAGTGACCCCATTTTGGAAACTAGACCCCCCCCCCCAGGGAACTTATCTAGGTGTGTGGTGAGCACTTTGAACCCCCAGTGCTTCACAGAAGTTTATAACGCCCGGCCGTGAAAATAAAAAAACATATTTTTTCCACAAACATGTTCTTTTAGTCCCCAATTTTTTTATTTTCCTAAGGGTAAAACACTGTTTGGGCGCATGGCAGAGCTTGGAAGGGAAGGAGCACCATTTGACTTTTTCAACGCAGAATTGGCTGGAATTGAGATCAGACGCCATGTTGCGTTTGGAGAGCACCTGATGTGCCCAAACAGTGGAAACCCCTCCAATTCTAACTCCAACCCTAACCCCAACACACCCCTAACCCTAATCTCAGCCCTAACCCTAGCCCTAACGGGAAAATGGAAATAAATACATTTTTTTGTTTAACCCCTTTCCTACAATGGACGTAATATTCCGTCCATGTGACCCTGGACCTAATTTCCATGGACGGAATATTACGTCATAGCGATCAGCGGCGCCCACGTGGTGAGCGCAGCTGATCGCGGCCGGGTGTCAGCTGATTATCACAGCTGACACCCGACAGTGTGTCAGAGGCGGTCACTGACCTCCCCCACGTTAACCCCTGGCACACCGCGATCAAACACGATTGCGGTGTACCGAGGGTTAAAGGGAAGCATCGGCAGGGAGGTGGCTCCCTCTGTGCTTCCCTGAGCCCCCCACAGCAGAGCAATGTGCAGCGCTGCTTCGGGGGGCTCCATCCCTGCAGGTCCCCGAATCCAAGATGGCGAAGTGGACCTTCGGGGGCCTGCAGGGAGCTGGCTTCCTCAGTGCCTGCAAAGCGCAGGCAAGGAGGAAGCCTGCAGCATTGCCTGTGACAGATTGCTGATCTGTCACAGCGATCTGTGATGTGACAGATTAGCGATCAGTCACAGGAAAGTGATGTCCCACCTGGGACAATGTAATAAAGTTAAAAAAAAGTGTAAAAATAATTTTAAAAAAATCGCTAAATAAATTGAAAAAAGAAATATTCCCTAATAAATTCATTTTTTGGAAATAAAAAAACAAAACAATAAAAGTAGACATATTTGGTATCGCCGCGTCTGTAACGACCCGCCCTATAAAACTGTCCCATTAGTTAACCCCTTTAACGAACCCCTTAAAAAATAAAAACAAAAAACGAAGCAAAAAATGCTTTATCATACTGCCGGAAAAAAAGTGCAATAACGGCCGATAAAAAAGACGCATATAATATCCATGGTACCTCTGAAAACGTCATCTTGTGCCGCAAAAAAATGAGCCGCCACACAGCATCATCAGCGAAAAAATAAAGTTATAGCTCGCAGAATAAAGCGATGCAAAAATAATAATTTTTTTATAGAAAATTGTTTTCATTGCATAAAAGTGCTAAAACATAAAGAAACGACAAATGAGGTTATACCCTTCGCCACGACAGCACCCACTTGGAGAGAGGGATCCTCCCATAGGAACAGGAAACCTACAGAGATAAAAGAGGGCGGTCCGCCTCTCCTCAGTTGGTTTCCTGTTCCTATTGGGAACCACAGGATTCTCCAAAAAATCATACCTGGGCCAGGGGAACCGCCTGTGCAGTATCTGCGCGATCGGCAGGGGTTCCGGTCCGGAAGCAGCGACGGGCGAGTGCTGTGAATCGGCTCCCTCCTCGACTGGGGCCGCAGCAGTGCGGGCAGAAAACGCCGGTGTCGGGTGAGGCCGACCGGAGTTCCCCTGCAGATTTACACTCTGCCGGGATTCGGGGAAGATCCATCCCGGACTGTGTGGGAGCGTGGTAGACTTCAGCGTTCAGAAGAGCTTCAGCGTCCAGGAGGACGCACATGCAGCGCCGACAGGAAATGGTAGGAGGAACTTCCGGGTTACCGGAGGTTCCTTAGCAAGGGGCGCACGCGGGCAAGGAAGTATTGCAGGCATGTAGGAGCGCTCCCCGCCCCCTCCTAGAGAAAAAAAAAAAAAGGGAGAAACTATTTAATTTACACAGCGGGCCGGCGGCTGTTTTCCAGGCCGGGCGCAGACAAATTAGCTGCGCCTAAGATAAACAGGCGCACCTGGAGGGGGGAGGTACCAGCATAATGAAGGGGCTATATAAAACCTGGGGGATAGGGTCATGGCGTGCAATCATGTCTTCACCAAGACAGGACACGCATCCCCAAGCAGATGATACAGCCGCAGCCAAGGAGCATTCACGCCGAGGTTCCTCGGATAGAAGCCAAGCAAAAAAAAGCCACCTTCTCAGCCTCCTGAGTCGGTACCTACAGCTTCTCTGGGTGAGTGGACGACTCTCTGCCTACTAAGCTGATAAATGTGTGTCTCTCTCTCTCTCTCTCTCTCTCGCCCCCGCCCCCGCCCCCGCGCTACATCTCCACCTCAGGCTAAGAGAAAGGAAAAAACAAAAAATAGAGAATGTGCCCTCTGTACACGTCCCTTACCGGACTCTTACGCGAAAAGGCTATGCAAAAAATGCATTAATGAAACGGCAAAACAAGCATCAGCCGTAGACATAAGGGCTATAATAAGGGAAGAATTACAGGCCCTAACCAAGTCTAGCAGCATACCTATAAGTACTGAGACTAGCAAACCAACCACGGTCAGCTTAGACTCTGATGAGGACGAAGCCGTAGTCTCTGATAGTTCCAATGCATCTACATCATCATCTTCCTCAGATATGGAGGGGCGTTCGTGCTTTCCTTTAGAAAACATGGACAACTTAGTCAAATCCGTAAGGAACACCATGGGGTGTGCAGAGACAAAGGAGCCGCAAACAACACAAGAAATTATGTTTGCAGGACTAACAGATAGGAAAAGGAGAGCTTTTCCTGTTATACCAGCTATTAAAGCTCTGGTTAAGAAGCAATGGGAGAAGCAGGACCAGAGAGGTTATCTCCCCTCGGCCTCAAAAAGAAGGTACCCCTTCAGCGACGAGGAGTTAGCAACATGGTCTAATGTTCCGAAAGTGGATGCAGCGGTCGCCTCCACCTCCAAGCAAACGGCCTTACCAGTGGAGGATGCAGGGGTTCTGAAAGATCCACTTGACCGAAAAGCTGATGCCTCACTAAAAAGGGCATGGGAGTCAGCCACCGGCACATTTAAGCCGGCAATAGCTAGTACTTGTACAGCTCGTTTTATGCTGGTCTGGATTGATCAACTAGACCAGCAGATAGACCAAAAGATCTCCAGAGACAAACTACGAGCCGCCGTACCTTTGATCCGTGGCGCAGCTGCGTATATAGCAGACGCTTCTGCTGATTCTCTACGCATGGCAGCCAGAACAGCAGGCTTACTTAACAGCGCCAGGCGTAGCCTATGGCTTAAAAGCTGGAGAGGTGACACCCAATCCAAGGCAAAGCTTTGTGCCATTCCTTGCGAGGGTGAGTTCTTGTTTGGGAAAACCTTAGATGAAATCCTTACCAAGGCAAAGGAAAGAAAAAAAAAAGGATTCCCTAACCCCTCTCTCATTTAGGAGACAACCATTTGGCAGAGGAAGACCAGCGGAAAATCAAAATCGCTGGACCACAAAAGAGGAAAAGGGCAAAGGTGCCATGTTTAGAGGGTCCCCCTTCCGTAGTGACAGAAGCTAAGGAGCCGGTCCCTACAGTAGGGGGAAGTGTAAAGTTTTTTCTTCAGGAATGGGAGAAAATCACAGCCAGCCTTTGGGTTCTGGGCATTGTTAGAGAAGGGTTAAAAATAGAGTTCCACCACGCGCCCCGTAACTCAGTTATCATAACATCTCTCAGCTTGCCAATCCAACAGCAGGTCCTAGAGACTGAAATTCTGAGTCTCCTGAACAAAAAAGTTTTGGTCCATGTGCCTAAAGGACAGGAAGGGAGAGGATTTTACTCCCCTCTCTTTCTGGTACCTAAGCCAGATGGCTCATTCAGGACTATAATCAACCTGAGGAAGCTGAACTCATCTAATATATAAAGCTCAAAGTGTGTGTATGTCCGGGATAGGCATCCGCACCGTCGCAGCTACAGCCACAAAATTTGGCACAGTCGCACGTCTGGACCCCGAGAGCGTCCTAAGCTATGTTATGAGGCAAAATTTTAACCCCGCGCGTTCCAATTCACCAAACAATTTTGCCCCTATCTACATACTGGGGGAAAAAGTGTGCGCGCGTCAAGCCCCGCCCCTCATTGTTATGTCATAATGGCCCTATTTGCATACTGGGGAAGCAGTGTGTGTATCAAGCCCCGCCCCTCATTATGATGTCACAATGGTTGCCATGGCAACGCTGATGTCATCAAAGGTTGCAAGCCCTGCCGCCGCTCATTATGATGTCATAATGGTTGACTATGGAATGGAGGATGTGTGATGAGTATATGGGCACCGGACTATGGGATGGAGGATATGTATGATGGGTATATGGGCACTGGACTATAGGATGGAAGATATGTATGATGGGTATATGGGTACGGGACTATGAGATGAAGGATGTGTGATGGGTATATGGGCACTCGACTATGGGATGGCGAATATGTATGATGGGTATATGGGCATGGGACTATGGGATGGAGAATATGTATGATGGGTATATGGGCATGGGACTATGGGATGGAGAATATGTATGATGGGAATGTGACTATGGGATCGTGGATATGTATGATGGGTATATGGGCACGGGACTATGGGATGGAGGATAATTATAATTTGTTAGTTACCACAGTTAGTTACTATGCCCGGGCAGCGCCGGGTTCTTCAGCTAGTTTATAATCATAAATTTAAAATGGAATCCATCAGATCTACAATTAAGCTCCTCTTCCCCAATTGTATGATGGCAGGCTTGGATCTGAAAGATGCTTATTATCATCTTCCCATCCATTGCAGATATCAGAAATACCTCAGAGTGGCGGTCTTCCTCGATGGCACCATACAGCATCTCCAGTTTACAGCCATGCCTTTCGGCCTTTCCATCGCACCACGGGTCTTTACAAAGGTGATGCTGGAAGTGATGGCCTTCTTACGCCAGAAGGACACACTGATAATACCCTATCTGGATGACTTCTTAACAATAGGGAACTCAACTCGACAATGTAATGGACGAGTTGCTGAAGCAATCTTGTCTCTACAGGCTCTAGGATGGATAATAAACTTCAAGAAGTCCAGAATCGAGCCACAATCCATCCAGTCCTTCCTGGGTCTCCAGCTAGACTCCATAAAACAAAAATGTCTACTGCCACAGGTAAAAATCGCAGCGATTAAAAGGAAGGTCAAGTTAGCAATAGTCGGGCCGTACATATTCTTAAGAGATGCAATGTCCCTCCTGGGGTCCCTTACTTCCTGCACCCGGCAGTTCAGTGGGCCCAGTTCCACACGAGGGAACTACAACATCAAATTCTCTTAGAGGAGACCCATGACCGAGGGAATTTGACAAAGAAAATTACTTTATCCCAGACGGTCTTAACCTCTCTAACATGGTGACTAGAGGATGATAATCTATCAGGAGGAGTACCATTGGTGATAACGCCTTCCCGTATAATTACTACCGACGCCAGCCCCCAGAATGGGGGGCGCATATGGGAAGCACCTTCGCCTAGGGCCTGTGGGATATAAGTGAGGATCAGGATTCTTTAAACCTGAAAGAGCTGAAGGCAGTTTGTCATGCATTATATCATTTTCTTCCGCAGTTATAAGGGGAAAACGTAAAAATCCTTTCAGACAACACCACGGTGGTCGCATATCTGAACAGGCAAGGGACTCGATCAGTCGCCTTAATGTCTTCCGCAAGTAAGATCTTGTCCTTAGCCGAGAAACATTTTTTGTCTCTCTCGGCCCTCCACATAAGAGGGAGAGACAATTCGGAAGCAGATTTTCTAAGCCGCCATACACTACGGCAAGGAGAGTGGTGCCTGAGCCAGCAGATATTCACACGCATCGTGTCACTATGGGGTCTTCTCCAGATAGATCTCTTCGCCACCAGGGAAAACAGGCAGGTGCGAAGGTTCACCTCTTTAAACGTGACAGACAATCCGGAAATTCTGGATGCCCTCTAAGCTCCGTGGCGGTTCAAACTAGCATATGCATTTCCCCCAATCATACTACTACCACATGTGATCAAGAAGATCAGAGCAGAGGAAGCATGAATAATCTTAATAGCGCCATTTTGGCCCAGAAGGCCATGGTTTTCATGCCTGCAAGCAATGTCAGTGACGGACCCTTGGGTGCTTCCTTCAACCCCCAAGCTCCTCTCGCAAGGGCCATTCTTCCATCCTCAGGTGGACAATCTCCACTTGACGGCTTGGAACTTGAAAGGGAAATGTTGAGAGCAACAGTGTTCTCGGAGAGGTTAGACAATACTCTCCTGCAGAGTCGAAAATTGGCTACCACAAAGATTTACACCAGGGTATGGAGGAAATTCCTAGAGTTCCACACAGCTTCCGATTCTAGAGAAATTCCGATAACAGCAATCCTAGAGTTTCTACAGAAAGGGAAAGATTTAGGACTATCTGTTAACACACTAAAAGTCCAGGTGTCGGCTTTAGGGGCCCTCTATAGTTATAACGTGGCAGGTAATAGATGGATAGCCAGATTCATCTTGGCCTGTGAGCGGAGCGAACCGGTGCACATACCCAGAGTCCCTCCTTGGGACTTGAATCCGGTGCTGGAGGCCTTAACACGTCCTCCCTTTGAACCGTTAGACTCAATATCTCTTAAGCACCTATCTCTCAAAACAGTACTGCTAGTTGCACTAACCTCAGACAGAAAAGTTAGTGACATACAAGCACTTTCAATAGAATCCCCTTTTTTGTTGACATTCCAAGATCAGCTAATAAAACCAGACCCCTCATACTTACCAAAAGTAGCAGGGAAGTTTCATAGATCACAAGAGATCCACCTCCCTTCATTTTTTAGTAACCCTTCTACTCCAGAGGAAGAAAAGTTCCATACACTAGACGTTAGAAGAGCAGTATTACAATACATCGAGAGGTCTAGCAGCTGGAGGAAGAGTAGGGCTGTATTTCTTTCCAGGGCCAAAAGAAGGGATATGAGGTCACAAGGGGTACCCTGTCTCGATGGATCAGAGATGCAATCGGTCTGGCATACTCGGAGAGCAATGAAAATCCTCCGGAGGGTATCAGGGCGCATTCCGCCAGAGCTATGGCTTCCTCATGGGCAGAGAGGGGAGACGTCGCAATCGAATCTATATGTAAGGCCGCAACTTGGTCAACGCCCTCTACTTTTTATAACCACTATAGGCTTGATTTATCATGCTCATCTGACCTAGCCTTTGGTAGAGCGGTCCTTGGCACGGCGGTCCCTCCCAGGTGAACGTCTTTGAAAGTCTCTCTAAGTGGGTGCTGTCGTGGCGAAGGGTAAAAAGCCAGATTACTTACCTGTAATGCTCTTTTAATGAGTCCACGACAGCACCCGTTCACTACCCTCCCTAGAAGTTAACACAATGTATATACACCTTCTTAGATGTAAAGTGAATAAATTTGAATATAGAATATAATGGCCTAATAATTGGCGGTCCTCCGGGTACTCTGAAATCCAACTGAGGAGGAGAGGCGGACCGCCCTCTTTTATCTCTGTACGTTTCCTGTTCCTATGGGCGGATCCCTCTCTCCAAGTGTGTGCTGTCGTGGACTCCTTAAAAGAGCATTACCGTTAAGTAATCCGGCTTATCGCTATAACCGTACTGACCCGAAGAATAAAACCGCCTTATCAATTTTACCACACGCGGAACGGTGTAAACGCACCCCCCAAAAGAAATTCATGAAACGCTGGTTTTTGTTCATTCTGGGTCCCAAAAATCGGAATAAAAAGCGATCAAAAGATGTCACTTGACCGAAAATGATACCAATAAAATCGTCAACTCGTCCCGCAAAAAATAAGACCTCACATGACTCAGTGGGTCAAAATATGGAAAAATTATAGCTCTCAATATGTGGTGATGCAAAAACTATTTTTGCAATAAAAAGCGTCTTAGCGTATGACAGCTGCCAAATATAAAAACTGCCATAAATAGTAAATCAAACCCCCCGTTATCACCCCCTTAGTTAAGGAAAAATAATAAAATTTAAAAAATGTTTGTTTCCATTTTCCCGTTAGGGCTATGGATAGGGCTGAGATTAGGGTTAGAGGGGTGTGTTGGGGTTAGGGTTGGAGTTATAATTGGGGGGTTTCCACTGTTTGGGCACATCAGGTGCTCTCCAAATGCAACATGGCGTCTGATCTCAATTCCAGTCAATTCTGCGTTGAAAAAGTCAAATGGTGCTCCTTCCCTTCCAAGCTCTTCCATGTGCCCAAACAGTGTTTTACCCCCCACATGTGGGTTATCAGCCTACTCAGGACAAATTGCAAAACAACTTTTGGGGTCCAATTTCTCCTGTTACCCTTAGGAAAATAAAAAATTGGGGGCAAAAATATCAATTTTGTGGAAAAAATGATTTTTTTTTTTTATTTTCATGCCCGGGCATTATAAACTTCTGTGAAGCACTTGGGGGTTCAAAGTGCTCACCACACATCTAGATAAGTTCCGTGGGGAATCTAGTTTCCAAAATGGGGTCACTTGTGGGGAGTTTGAATAGTTTAGGCACATGAGAGGCTCTCCAAAGGCAACATGACACCGCAGACCATTCCATCATAGTCTGCATTCCAAAACGTCACTACTTCCCTTCTGAGCCCCGACGTGTGCCCATACAGTAGGTTTATCCCACATATGAGGTATCAGCGTACTCAGGACAAATTGGACAACAACTTTTGGGGTCCAATTTATCCTGGTACCCTTGGGAAAATAAAAAAATTGGGGACTAAAAGATCATGTTTGTGGAAAAAATACGATTTTTTTTATTTTCACGTCCGGGCATTATAAACTTCTGTGAAGCCCTTGTGGGTTCAAAGTTCTCACCACATATCTAGATAAGTTCCCTGGGGGGTCTAGTTTCCAAAATGGGGTCACTTGTGGGGGGTTTCCACTGTTTAGGTACAGGGGCTCTCCTAACGTGACATAGCGTCCGATCTGAATTCCAGCCAATTTTGCATTGAAAAAGTCAAACTGCGCTCCTTCCCTTCTGAGCTCTGCCATGCACCGAAACAGTGGTTCCCCCCCACATATCAGGTATTAGCGTACTCAGGACAAATTGCACAATAACTTTTACAGTCCAATTTCTCTTGTTACCCTTGGTAAAATAAAAAAAATTGAACCTGAAGTATTTTTTTTGTGGAAAAAAGTTAAATGTTTATTTATTTTTTTTTTTAAATATTCAAAAAATTCCTGTGAAGCACCTGAAGGGTTAATAAATTTCTTGAATGTGGTTTTGAGCACCTTAAGGGGTGCAGTTTTTAGAATGGTGTCACTTTTGGGTATTTTCTATCATATAGACCCCTCAAAGTGGCTTCAAATGTGATGTGGTTAGTGTTGAGCGATACCACCCGATACTGAAAAATATCGGAATGGATCGGCCGATCTAAAAAAAAGTATCGGGTATCGCTGATTCCGATCCCGGAAGTCCCATTCAAGTCAATGGAACAGAAATATCGGAATTGAAAAAAACCCTTTCTTTCCTTGTAGGTTAATTCTACATGAAGAAAAACAACTAATAATAATCTATTGTGGGAGGTGTAGGAGACATTAAAGCCATAGAGTTTTAGCCCAATCAAATGGAATAGCAGGAATTAAATTTTTTTTTTTAAAGACGTTTGGAGTTACAAAGATATTTACTATGTTAACCTCTTTTATATTTTGTCAGATATGTATGTTTCACTACTTCCATGCTCTTCACCTTCTTTTTTACTTCTCTCACACTTTCTCCTTCATCATCCTCAGCAGCATCTTTTTCATCAACTGCTTCTTCACCTTATTCATCATCTTCTTCTTCTTCTTCACCTTCTTCCTATTTAATTTTTATTTTACATTCTTCATATTCTTCTTACTCAACTATTATTCTTCATATTCAGCTTCTTCAGCTTCTTCCTATTCTTCATCATATTGTTATTTGTGTCAGGCATTCCTGTAGTTATCTATAAAAGTTTGAAGATTACACCTTCCGTTCAGCCTGTGACAACAGATTTACAACAGGATTTGTCCGCGTTCAGTTTGGCCTGCAGCAGCAGGCCTTTTCCAGGGGCACCACGAGGAGGAACGGACTCACCCCCATACACTGCTTAGTCGTCTTCTGCTTATAAATTAGATAATATCATTTGCTCTGATTTTTAGTCTTATGCTTAATGTTCTTCTGCTTTTGGTTTTTATGCTTCCTGGTCTTCTGTCTCTTGTTGTCTGCATCTTGGTGGTTGTCTTCCTGTTCTTTGTCCTCTTGGTCATCTTCTTCAGGGTCATCTTTTAGGTATTCTTCTGTGTGGTCTTCAGGGTCGTCGTCTTCAGGGTCATTGTCAGGGAGATCCAGAGTGAGAATCAAAAACCATTTCCACAAGCTTGAACTTGGAAAAGTAGCAGAAGGTACAAGAAGGCTGAGGAACTGCCGAGAACCAGCTGACGGTACTGGAACCCGGAGGGGCAGCAGAATGAACAAGAGCCAATGGCACAACCGTGGACCAGCTGACGTTGCTGGAACACTGTTACTAAGCAGGAGGTACCTGTGCTCCAATGCCCTACCAAGGACCAGCAGACGTTGCTGGAACTCTGATACCAAGAAGGAGGCACCTAGGCCAAAGGCACTGCCGAGAACCAGCTGACGGTACTGGAACCTAGAGGGGCAGCAGAATGAACAAGAGCCAATGGCACAACCGTGGACCAGCTGACGGTGCTGGAACCCGGAGGGGCAGCAGAATGAACAAGAGCCAATGGCAAAACCGTGGACCAGCTGACGTTGCTGGAACATGGTTACTAAGGAGGAGGTACCTGTGCTCCAAAGCACTACCAAGGACCAGCAGACGTTGCTGGAACTCGGATACCAAGAAGGAGGCACCTAGGCTAAAGGCACTGCCGAGAACCAGCTGACGGTGCTGAAACCCGGATGGGTAGCAGAAGGTACCCATGATCAACAAAGTTGCAAGGCCGCGAGCAGGACGCAGTTTCCGAAACCCACAGTCCTACAGGGGGTGCTTGTCCTATTGGCACTACGGAACCAGCCTTTATTACCAGAACCCGCAACCCACATAGGAAGCACCGAAACTGCAGGCACCATACACTCGGCTAACCCGACTGCTACACAACAGGACAACGTATTGGTGGCAAAGTGACGTTGACACTACCCGGAAACAGCAGGCGTGCTGGAACAAGGCTGGGCAGGAGGGAGTACCCGTGCCAAAGACATTGCCGAGAACCAGCTGACGGTGCTGGAACCCGGATGGGTAGCAGAAGCTACAATACTCTATGGCACTACCGAGAACCAGCTGACGGTGCTGGAACCCAGAGAAGCAGCGGAAGGAACAAGAGACAATGGCACAACCGTGGACCAGCTGACAGTGCTGGAACACGGTTTCTAAGCAGGAGGTACCTGTGATAAAAAGCACTACCAAGGAACAGCAGACGTTGCTGGAACTCGGATACCAAGAAGGAGGCACCTAGGCCAAAGGCACTGCCGAGAACCAGCTGACGGTGCTGGAACCCGGATGGGTAGCAGAAGCTGCAAGAGCAAATGACACTAGCGAGGACCAGCTGACGGTGCTGGAACCCGGAGGGGCAGCAGAAGGAACAAGAGCCAATGGCACAACTGTGGACCAGCTGACGGTGCTGGAACACGGTTACTAAGCAGGAGGTACCTGTGCTCCAAAGCACTACCAAGGAGCAGCAGACGTTGCTGGAACTCAGATACCAAGAAGGAGGCACCTAGGCCAAAGGCTCTGCCGAGAACCAGCTGACGGTACTGGAACCCGGAGGGGCAGCAGAAGGAACAAGAGCCAATGGCACAACCGTGGACCAGCTGACGGTGCTGGAACACGTTTACTAAGCAGGAGGAACCTGTGCTCCAAAGCACTACCAAGGACCAGCAGACGTTGCTGGAACTCGGATACCAAGAAGGAGGCACCTAGGCCAAAGGCACTGCCGAGAACCAGCTGACGGTGCTGGAACTCGGATACCAAGAAGGAGGCACCTAGGCCAAAGGCACTGCCGAGAACCAGCTGACGGTGCTGGAACCCGGATGGGTAGCAGAAGGTACCCAGGAAAAAAACAAAGTTGCAAGGCCGTGATCCGGCCGCAGTTACCGAAATCCACAGTCCTACAGGGGGTGCTTGTCCTATTGGCACTACGGAACCAGCCTTTATTACCAGAAGCCGCAGCCCACATAGGAAGCACCGAAACTGCAGGCACCATAGACTCAGCTAACCCGACTGCAACACGACAGGACAACGTATTGGTGGCAAAGTGACGTTGACACTACCCGGAAACAGCAGGCCTGCTGGATCCAGGCTGGGCAGGAGGGAGTCCCCGTGCCAAAGACACTGCCGAGAACCAGCTGGCGATGCTGGAACCCGGATGGTAGCAGAAGCTACAATACTCTATGGCACTACCGAGAACCAGCTGACGGTGCTGGAACCCAGAGTGGCAGCAGATGGAACAAGAGCCAATGGCACAACCGTGGACCAGCTGACTGTGTTGGAACACGGTTACTAAGCAGGAGGTACCTGTGCTCCAAAGCACTACCAAGGACCAGCAGACGTTGCTGGAACTCGGATACCGAGAAGGAGGCACCTAGGCCAAAGGCACTGCCGAGAACCAGCTGAGGGTGCTGGAACCCGGATGGGTAGCAGAAGGTACCCAGGAAAAAAACAAAGTTGCAAGGCCGTGAGCCGGCCGCAGTTACCGAAACCCACAGTCCTACAGGGGGTGCTTGTCCTATTGGCACTACGGAACCAGCCTTTATTACCAGAACCCACAGCCCACATAGGAAGCACCAAAACTGCAGGCACCATAGACTCGGCTAACCCGACCGCAACACGACAGGACAACGTATCGGTGGCAAAGTGACGTTGACACTACCCGGAAACAGCAGGCGTGCTGGAACCAGGCTGGGCAGGAGGGAGTGCCTGTGCCAAAGACACTTCTGAGCTGCAACTGGTGATGTTGGAGCCCAGGGGTCAATCATGCAGCAGGCTGAGGCCTACTTGGAGCGAGTTTTATATTGGTTGTACACAACTACTGATTTTAACCGGGCTCCACTTAGGCCTCTGGCTCTACTGTCTCTAGTATTTCCCCTGGCCTCCAACCCCGCCAGTCGCTGCTATGAAGTGGCGTGTGCACAATCCACACTTGTTCCTGTGTGACTGGGGCTCATTTATGTCAGTTGATCCACTGATGTGTGTCCGGCAAGGTATCCTGCTCTGTCCCCATTCCCACTACTAGTAGTGGGAATGGGGACAGAGCGGGAGACATTGCCGGACACACATCAGTGGATCAACTGACATGCCTGAGCCACAGTAACACAGGAACAAGAGTGGATTGTGCAGACGCCACTTCAGAGCAGCGACTGGCGGGGTTGGAGGCCAGGGGAAATACTAGAGACAGTAGAGCCAGAGGCCTAAGTGGAGCCCGGTTAAAAATCAGTAGTAGTGTGAGTTTGGAGGCAGCAGGAGACTTTGCCATCCACACAGCAGGGGAACAGCTGGCGTTACTGAACTCCACCGACACCGGAGCGAGTATTTCAATCTGTGCGGACGGCACTTCCAGGCTACAACTGGCTGTGTTGTAGCCCAGGATCAGTGCTCTGAGCAGGCTGAGGCCTACTTGGAGCGAAGAGAAAATACGATGTAGTGTGAGTTTGGAGGCAGCAGGAGACTTTGCCATCCACACAGCAGGGGAACAGCTGGCGTTAATGAACCCCACAGACACCGGAGCGAGTGTTTCAATCTGTGTGGACGGCACTTCCAGGCTACAACTGGCTGTGTTGTAGCCCAGGATGAAGCATGCAGCAGGCGGAGGCCAACTTGCAGCTGGTTTTATAGAGGTTGTAGACTACTACTGATTGTAACCGTGCTCCACTATGGCCTCCGGCTCCACTGTCTCTAGTATTTCCCCTGGCCTCCAACCCCGCCAGTTCCTGCTCTGAAGTGGAGTCTGCACAATCCACACTTGTTCCTGTGTAACTGTGGCTCAGTCACGTCAGTTGATCCCCTGATGTGTGTCTGGCAAGGTCTCCTGCTCAGTCCTCATTCACACTACTAGTAATGGGAATGTGGACAGGGCAGGAGACCTTGCCGGACACACATCATGGAATCAACTGACGTGACTGAGCCACAGTAACTCAGTAACAAGTGTGGATTGTGCAGACGCCACTTCAGAGCAGGAACTGGCGGGGTTGGAGGCCAGGGGAAAAACTAGAGACAATAGAGCCAGAGGCCTAAGTGGAGCACAGTTACAAATCTGTAGTAGTTTGCATGTGGATGGAGCAGGAGACTTTGCCGTCTACACAGCAGGGGAACAGCTGGCATTACTGAACCCCACAGACACAGTAGCGAGTGTGTGTTTCTCTGCGAAGACTGCACTTCTGAACACCAACTGGCATTGTTGGAGCGCAGGATGAGGCATGGAGCAGGCTCAGGCCTGATGTTGTTGGCATATGGAGGCAGCACTAGACTTTGCCGTCTACACAGCAGGGGAACAGCTGGCATTACTGAACCCCACAGACACAGTAGCGAGTGTGTTTTTCTCTACGAAGACAGCACTTCTGAACACCAACTGGCGTTGTTGGAGCCCAGGATGAAGCATGGAGCAGGCTGAGGCCTGATTGTTTTGGCATGTGGATGGAGCAGGAGACTTTGCCGTCTACACAGCAGGGGAACAGCTGGCATTACTGAACCCCACAGACACAGTAGCGAGTGTGTTTTTCTCTGCGAAGATGGCACTTCTGAACACCCACTGGCATTGTTGGAGCCCAGGATGAGGCATGGAGCAGGCTGAGGCCAACTTGCAGCACGTTTTATAGCGGTTGTAGACTACTACTGATTGTAACCGTGCTCCACTTAGGCCTCAGGCTCCACTGTCTCTAGTATTTCCCCTGGCCTCCAACCCCGCCAGTGACAGCTCTGAAGTGGCATCAGCACAATCCACACTTGTTCTTGTGTTACTTGGGCTCAGTCCCGTCAGTTGATCCCCTGATGTGTGTCCCGCAAGGTCTCCTGCTTCGTCCTCATTCACACTACTAGTAATGGAAATGTGGACAGACCAGGAGACCTTGCCGGACACACATCAGGGGATCAACTGACGTGACTGAGGCCAAGTAACACTGGAACAAGTGTGGATTGTGCAGACGCCACTTAAGAGCTGTCACTGGCGGGGTTGGAGGCCAGGGGAAATACTAGAGACAGTGGAGCCAGAGGCCTAAGTGGAGCAGGGTTAAAAATCAGTAGTAGTTTGAATGTGGATGGAGCAGGAGACTTTGCCGTCCACACAGCAGGGGAGCAGCTGGCATTACTGAACCCCAATAACACAGGAGCTAGTGTTTTTCTCTGTGCAGCCGACACATCTGAGTGACAGCTGGCTGTGTTGAAGCCCAGGGATTATAGTTCAGGTGGTAGAAACATGAACACAACAGGAGACCTGGATACAGTTGCCAACCAATTACTTAGCCGGGAAGAGGACTGGCAAATTCTGGGGAGATCCAGGCCTTGTTCATTTTCAGAAAAGTAAGCCGGTCGATGTTATCGGAAGAAAGTCGCATGCGACGGTCTGTTAGTACACCACCTGCGGCACTAAAGACGCGTTCCGATAATCCGATAAGACACTGGCAGCAGGGCAAGCCAGCACCTCCAATGCATACTGGCTAAGCTCTGGCCATGTATCCAGCTTAGAGACCCAAAACTTGAAAGAGGAAGAGCCATCTGGGAGTACACTCACAGGGCAAGACATGTAGTCTGTCACCATCTGACGGAAACGTTGCCTCCTGCTGACTGGAGCTGTCAGTGATGGTGTAGACAATTGTGGCGGACACACAAAACTTTGCCACATTTGGGCCATAATGGTCTTGCCTTGTTCTGAGGCGCTGCCTCTGCTCCCTCTTTGTGCCGAGTTTCCTCCACTGGCTCGACGCACAGAGGTGCTTTGTAAAGCACTAGCACCACTGCTGTCGGGTGGAATGGAAAACATGATGGACTGCACCAGTGTGTCGTGGTACTCCCGCAGTTTACGCTCCTGGTTCAACGTTGGTATGAGGGTTTGCAAGTTGTCACGGTAGCGAGGATCTAGGAGAGTGTACACCCAATAATCAGCCGTGTAGAGAATGTGGGCGATGCGGCGGTCGTTTCTCAGGCACTGCAGCATGAAGTCAACCATGTGCTGCAGACTCCCAACTGCCAAAGAATCGCTGTCCCCTGCTTGAGGCGTGATCTCTGCCTGCTCTGCATCACCCCACCCTCGCTGTACATACTGACTAGAGCTTTGTGTACCTCCCTCCTCTGGAGAGATGTCTTCCTTCTCCATAGACGACTCCTCATCCTCCTCACAAAGTGTCCCCTGCCTAGGCCTTTGTGAGGAAGCACGTAGCGCAGACTGTACAGAAGCAGATGGCATTTGGGACTCCTCATCCTCCATGTCTTCCAAAACCTCATCCCTTAGTGCTTGCAGTGTTTTTTGAAGCAGGCAGATAAGGGGGACAGTCATGCTGACTAGTGCATCATCTGCACTCGCCATCCGCGTGGAATCATCGAAGGCAAGTAAAACGAGGCAGATGTCCTTCATAAAGGCCCACTCAGTGGTGCTGAAGTGTGACGGCGCACCGTGCGACTTGTTTGCGCCTGATGCAGCTGGTACTCCATGACTGCTGCCTGCTGCTCACACAACCGCACCAACATATGTAACGTAGAATTCCACCTGGTGGGTAGGTCACATATGATGCGATGTTCCGGAAGGCGTAATCGGCGCTGCAGAGCAGCAAGGCGCGACTTTGCCGTGCTGGAACGCCGCAAGTGAGCGCACTTTATGCGGACCTTGTGCAGCAGTTCATCAAGATCCGGATAGTCCCTCAGAAAGCTCTGCACGACCAAGTTGAGCACATGTGCCAGACATGGGATGTGAGTGAGGTTGCCTAGGCAAAGAGCTGCAACCAGATTTCGGCCATTGTCACACACTACCAAGCCCGGCTGGAGATTCGCTGGCACAAACCACACGTTGCTCTCCTGCTTGATGGCATTCCAGAGCTCCTGCGCTGTGTGGCTTCGATTCCCCAAAGAAATTAATTTCAGTACGGCCTGTTGACGTTTGGCCACGGCTGTGCTCATATCGGTCGTAACAGGCTCCTGCTGCGCTGTTTCAGAGGAACTTGAGTAGGAGGAGGAGTTAATGTGTACAGACTGGATACCTGCAATCCGTGGAGTTGGCAGAACACGTAGAGCGCCACTCTCCAGATCTGTACCCGGCTCCACAACATTGACCCAATGGGCAGTGAGGGAAAGGTATCGTCCCTGTCCATGGTTACTGGTCCAAGCATCGGTGGTCAGGTGGAACTTGCTACTGACGGCGTTTAGTAGCGCATGTTTTATGTTTGCCTCCACATGTTTCTGCAGGTCAGGGACGGCTCGCCTGCTGAAATAAAAGCGGCTGGGCACGGTGTATTGTGGGACTGCCAATGCCATGAAGTCCCGGAAGGTGTCAGTCTCCACCAGCCTGAATGAGAGCATTTCAAGTGCCAGTAGTTTGGCAATACCAGCATTCAGAGCCTGTGCTCGGGGATGGTTTGCCGAGTATGGCCGCCTTTTCTCCCATGCCTGTGCTACCGATGGCTGTCGAGTGGCCTGGGAGTGTGAGGATGACTTGGAACGTGGTGCTGTGGGTGGAATGTCACAGGGTCTCCGGACAACAGTGCCAGAGGTTCTTCCTTCGCGATCCTGTGAGGAAGCCGAACCAGCTGTGTGTGAGCTGGAGGAAGAGGCCCCAACACGAGCTGAAGAGGTGGTAGGTGGTGCTGTACGTTGGCCTACGTCTTCATTGTGTCTGTGTAACTCCACCTCGTGCTTGGTCCGCACATGTTTCCACATATTAGTGGTATTGAGATTGCTGACATTTTTCCCTCTTTTGACTCTCTGATGACACAGCTTGCAATTTGACAAAGCAAATGTCATCCGCAACGGTGTCAAAAAAGGACCACGCTCTGCAAGTCTTAGGAGCGCCCGTTTTGCCTTTTGAAAGTGAAATGCTCCTAACGGGTGCTAAAGTGGAGGCTACAGGCAACCAAGTCTGCCCCCTCCCTCACCCTCCGGTTTTGGCCATTCGGGGAATCTCTTCCTCACCACCTTCCTGTTCCTCACGCCATCCGTGATGGGTCAAGGACCTCATCATCTACACTCCTCTCTTCAAACACCTGCTTCTCCTGGGTTGTCTCGCCAGCACCGTACGCAACAGAAAGTGGCACTTGTGTCTCGTCATCATCTGATGCGTACTGAGGTGTGCTGACCATAGGCACTGGCCCACCCGCCTCTTCAGATTCAGAGGGACAAAGAAGTTGCGCATCACTGCATACTCCCTCTTCTTCACATTCTGGAATGCTGCTTGGCTGGCCCCCTCTTTCCAAACCAACAGATTCCAAGAACAGAAGTAGAGACTGTGATGGCTCCTGTCCAGGGCTCTCTGACTGCCTGGGCACTTTGGCAGGTGGTGAAGAGACAGATGGTTGCTCTTCGGTCCTCTGGCCCTGAGAGGATGTGGAAGTAATTGAAGTCGATGCGTTAACTGCCATCCATCCCACAACGGCTTCAATTTGTTCCTCCCACAGCAGTGGGGTACGGTGAGGTCCTCCAAAGCTGCGCATAAAGGACTGTTGCCTGCTAAAACTGGGGGATGCTGACTCACTGGTGCCAACAGCAGGCACAGAATCCCCACGTCCTCTCCCTGCTGAAACTCCACGCCCACGTGCCTTACTCCCTGCCTTCTTCATCTTGCTAGACTGAGAAAGATAGGCAGAAAAGTACAAAGGGGGGCCTTAGTGTGCTTATTCCTAAACAGCTGGTTACAGGTATAAGAAACGCTAATTTTATGCAGTGTGTGTGTCGACTACACTTTAATGGGAGCTAATGTGGCCTACACAACTTTCAAATGTAGTGTTTGGTGAACTTTGTTGTTTTTTTTTTGTTTTTTTTGGGGAAAAAAAAACTAAAAGGATGTGACCAAAGATTTGAAAGTGAGAGTATCACCAACTTTCTGGAGCTATTGCAATGCAGGCAGGTAACCTACAATGCAAAAGATGAGGCTCCAAAAAAATTGGCTAATACTAATCTGGCTGCAGCTGAAGGGCACAAGCCAGAAAAAAGGCTCCTCTATCTACTCCTATATAGTGTTTGCAACCAACCAATGTAGATGGATATGGATGGATGCACACTAATAGGAGAAGAAAAAATGAGCTGCAATTAAAGAAAAATGTGTGAGGCAGTGACGCACGCTGAGCGGCCTACAACCAGACGTAGCTGCAGGACACACTACTCAGCGTGAGCTGCACTCACACACAGTCAGAGACCTCTCAGACAGCCGTGAACAGTGCAGCTAAGTGGGCACTAGCACTGAAAGGCTGCAGAAAGGCTCCGCTGTCTACTACTAGTGTTTGCAACCAACGTATATGGATACGGATGGAAGCACACTAGATAGAATTTTTTAAAAATAAGCAGCTCAAAAAGAAAAATATGTATGAGGCAGCAGTGAGGCACGCTGGGCGGCCTACAACCAGGCGTGGCTGCAGGACCCACTCCACAGCGTGAGCTGCACTCACACAGCCCTTGCAGACAGCTATGAACACTGCTGCTAAGGAAAAGAAAGCTACAGCGGTGGTTTATGTAGCCTGGGTAAAGCACAATATTGTTTTGAGAATCGCTATTTCTAACTGTCCCTCACAGTCTTCAACAGCAGCCTGTCCCTAACTGAATTCACAGCAGAGTGACCCGAAATGGCGGTGGCTTTTATAGTGCATCATGAAATCATTTCCGCAGCCAATCACAGCCATGCCAATAGTTAACATGCCTACATGCCTAACAGGATGTGCCCACACTTCTGAGGATTCCCATTGGCAGAATCAAAGCGAGCGGGCTCATAGCATTATGGGAACTTCCGATTCCGGTATCCGATATGAAGTCAGTATCGGAATTCCGATACAGCTAATATCGGCCGATACCCAATACTTGCGGTATCAGAAAGCTCAACACTAGATGTGGTCCGTAAAAATAAAATGGTGTTGGAAAAATGAGAAATCGCTGGTCAACTTTTAACCCTTATAACTTCCTAACAAAAAAAATTTTGGTTCCAAAATTGTGCTGATGTAAAGTAAACATGTGGGAAATGTTACTTAAGTTTTTTGTGTGCCGTATCTCTGTGATTTAAGGGCATAAAAATTCAAAGTTGGAAAATTGCGAAATTTTCAAAATTTTCACCAAATTTCTGTTTTTTCACAAATAAACCCAAGTTATTTGAATGAAATTTTACCACTAACATGAAGTACAATATGTCACGAGAAAACAATGTCATAATCACCGAGATCCATGGAAGCGTTATTACCTCATAAAGGGACAGTGGTCAGAATCTGCTGCTGTGTGAAGACATCAGTGACACAGAGCTGTCTCATTCACACAGCAGAGGCTTTGTCACACAACAGATTACATCAGTGACTGCCATCCCCTGTGCAGATTAGAAGCTGCAGACCCCCATCACTGGCCATCACACAGTCTGTTCTCACTGCTGTCAGCAGCCTGGGACAGTGAGGGAAGGAATTACTGATAATGAGTTATGTATTGTAGTCATGGAGTGGCCCAGAATACAGGACGATTTTCCCTCACTAGTTTCACTTTCCATAGATCACTGTTCAGCGTGTGTCTGGGGGAGGAGTAGCTGGGTGGTCTGCACTCTGCAGTGAGGCTGCTAGAGGGGGAGGATTTGTTACTGTGTGACGAGGGCTTCTTCATGTGGACGGGCAGGGCCTGTAGCTATGGAGGGTGGGGTTGTTGCTATAGAGGGCATGTTTGGAGTAGAGTAGGAGGTTACGACTAGTTCTCATTTCAATGCCATAACACCCCCCCCCCCTCCTTGGACGTTCTTTTCAGAATATCTAGAAAACCGTGCAATATAGTGACAGATAGTAAATTACTTATTGTCATAATTTTGCAGCCCAGATATGTACTGAGATTATGTGAAGATCCCGGACAACCCCTTTAACGTGCAAACCACCCTTGGGGGTAAAGGGTATATTTTTGACATAACAAATTAAGAGGATCTTTTATCATTTTACCATGTGGAACTGGTCAGATTACATAATGGTGTATGCAAAGCTCAAAAATGTAGATTCTATTTTTTTTAATATATGATAGAGATATTGGCTTATAAAGTTTAGATTCTAATTTGTGCTATAATAGAGGGCACGTTAACAGAGATCATTAACTGATACTGTTGACTGATCATAACCAGGAGCTGTCATGAAGGGGAAAGAAAATTACTTCCCAAGAGAAGATCAGAACAGACTTTTTGCTGAGACCTGTAATGACAGTTCTGCTCTGATTCAATATCTCATGTTGGCATCTACAAGCAATCCCCCTATTACGAAGTAGATAAGTTCTGTAAGTTTGTTTAGAACCCAAATTTTTTATGCAAACTGAAACAGGGCTGTCAAACAAAACAAACTAAAACCTCATCGCTGATCTCTCAGGCCATCCAATCCTCTTCATAGTGCCATAGCGTGCTGCATCCCTGTCCTCTTCTGGTTCCCCGAAACAGTAGTCACTGATGTCCTGTTCCAGGCCAGCTATGTCTGTTTTGGGCGCTGGGCTGGTCTCTGCTCTCCCTGTTTGCTGCGTTCTCTTCTTTTCAATGTGCACTCTCTTGCTGACTTTTTTTTTTTTTTTTTTTTTTTAAATTCGTTTATTGAACTTCAGGACATAAAAAATGCACAGCATGCAATTGGCGTATGGTAATAAACATTTTCCACAGAACATACATGTTTCCGTCCATTATAAAATATAGAGCCAAGAAATTGCACACTATTTTTAAAAAACAAGGTAGCATTGTATATAACCTTCCCAGTATGCGCAAAGGACAGTTGGCTATATATCATAAAACATGTTTATCGAACAAATTTCATAAGCCTTTAACATATTATTCGGATAAGGAAATCTGATCTGCCCGGACATAGTAACTAACTGTGGTTAGTTATAGCAAATTATAATTATCCTCCATCCCATAGTCCCGTGCCCATGTACCCATCATACATATCCACGAGCCCATAGGCCCGTGCCCATATACCCATCATACATATCCTCCATCCCATAGTCCCATGCCCATATACCCATCATACATATCCTCCATCCCATAGTCCCATGCCCATATACCCATCATACATATTCTCCATCCCATAGTCCCATGCCCATATACCCATCATACATATTCGCTATCCCATAGTCGAGTGCCCATATACCCATCACACATCCTTCATCTCAGTCCCATGCCCATATACCCATCATCCCATACCATCCCATAGTCCCATGCCCATATACCCATGATACATATCCGCTATCCCATAGTCCCGTGCCCATATACTCGTCATACATATCCTCCATCCCATAGTCCAGTGCCCATATACCCATCACACATCCTCCATTCCATAGTCCCGTGCCCATATACCCATCAGACATCCACCATCCCATAGGCCCGTGCCCATATACCCATCATACATATCCTCCATCCCATAGTCCCATGCCCATATACCCATCATACATATCCTCCATCCCATAGTCCCGTGCCCATATACCCATCATACATATTCTCCATCCCATAGTCCCATGCCCATATACCCATCATACATATTCGCTATCCCATAGTCGAGTGCCCATATACCCATCACACATCCTTCATCTCAGTCCCATGCCCATATACCCATCATACATATCCTTCATCCCATACCATCCCATAGTCCCATTCCCATATACCCATGATACATATCCGCTATCCCATAGTCCCGTGCCCATATACCCGTCATACATATCCTCCATCCCATAGTCCAGTGCCCATATACCCATCACACATCCTCCATTCCATAGTCCCGTGCCCATATACCCATCACACATCCACCATCCCATAGGCCCGTGCCCATATACCCATCATACATATCCTCCATCCCATAGTCCCATGCCCATATACCCATCATACATATCCTCCATCCCATAGTCCCGTGCCCATATACCCATCATACATATCCTCCATCCCATAGTCCCGTGCCCATATACCCATCATACATATCCTCCATCCCATAGTCCCGTGCCCATATACCCATCATACATATTCGCCATCCCATGGTCTAGTGCCCATATACCCATCACACATCCTTCATCTCATAGTCCCATGCCCATATACCCATCATACATATCCTCCATCCCATAGTCCCATGCCCATATACCCATCATACATATCCGCCATGCCATAGTCCCGTGCCCTTATACCCATCATACATATCCTCCATCCCATAGTCCAGTACCCATATACCCATCACACATCCTCCATCCCATAGTCCCGTGCCCATATACATATCCTCCATCCCATAGTCCCATGCCCATATACCCATCATACATATCCTCCATCCCATAGTCCCGTGTCCATATACCCATCATACATATCCTCCATCCCATAGTCCCGTGCCCATATACCCATCATACATATCCGCCATCCCATAGTCCTGTGCCCATATACCCATCATACATATCCGCCATCCCATAGTCCCGTGCCCACATACCCATCACACATCCTCCATCCCATAGTCAACCATTATGACATCATAATGAGCGGCGGGGCTTGCAATCTATGACGACATCAGCGTCGCCATGGCAACCATTGTGACAACATAATGAGGGGCGGGGCTTGATGCGCACAAACTTTTTCCCCAGTATGTAGATAGGGGCGAAATTGTTTGGTGAATTGGAACCCGCGGGGTTAAAATTTCGCCTCACAACATAGCTTAGGACGCTCTCGGGGTCCAGACGTGTGACTGTGCCAAATTTTGTGGCTGTAGCTGCGACGGTGCGGATGCCTATCCCGGACACACACACACACACACACACACACACACACACTTTGAGCTTTATATATTAAATACTTGCTGAAGAGCCCGGCGCTGCCCGAGCATAGTAACTAACTGTGGTTAGTTATAACAAATTATAATTATCCTCCATCCCATAGTCCCGTGCCCATATACCCATCATACATATCCACGATCCCATAGGCCCGTGCCCATATACCCATCATACATATCCTCCATCCCATAGTCCCATGCCCATATACCCATCATACATATTCTCCATCCCATAGTCCCATGCCCATATACCCATCATACATATTCTCCATCCCATAGTCCCATGCCCATATACCCATCATACATAGTCGCCATCCCATAGTCGAGTGCCCATATACCTATCACACATCCTTCATCTCATAGTCCCATGCCCATACACCCATCATACATATCCTCCATCCCATAGTCCCGTGTCCATATGCCCATCATACATATCCGCCATCTCATAGTCCCGTGCCCATATACCCATCATACATATCCTCCATCCTATAGTCCAGTGCCCATATACCCATCACACATCCTCCATGCCATAATCCCGTGCCCATATACATATCTGCCATCCCATAGTCCCGTGCCCATATACCCGTCATACATATCCTCCATCCCATAGTCCAGTGCCCATATACCCGTCACACATCCTCCATCACATAGTCCCGTTCCCATATACCCATCATACATATCCTCCATCCCATAGTCCGGTGCCCATATACTCATCACACATCCTCCATTCCATAGTCAACCATTATGACATCATAATGAGCGGCGGCAGGGCTTGCAACCTTCGATGACATCAGCGTCGCCATGGCAACCATTGTGACATCATAATGAGGGGCGGGGCTTGATACGCACACTGCTTCCCTAGTATGCAAATAGGGGCATTATGACATCACAATGAGGGGCGGGGCTTTACGCGCACACACTTTTTCCCCCAGTATGTAGATAGGGGCAAAATTGTTTGGTGAATTGGAACACGCGGGGTTAAAATTTCGCCTCACAACATAGCTTAGGGTGCTCTCGGGGTCCAGACGTGCGACTGTGCTAAATTTTGTGGCTGTAGCTGCGACGGTGCGGATGCCTATCCCGGACATACACACATACATACACACTTTGAGCTTTATATATTAGATTTCGCATCCTAGTATCCTACAGCATACTATCTCGTATTTGATGTCTCAACCCTGCAGGGTAAAATGAGGAGTTTCACCTCCCCCAAATCTTTTCAAATTTACCCGGGCATCCCCTATTTTGGTATAACATGCGCTCATATGGAACAATCGAATTCACCAAGTCAATCCAAATTCTAAGGGAGGGGGATAAAGTTCCCATCCACCGTAATGCCAGTACCTTCCGTGCCATAAACAACGTTTCACTTAGGAAGACCCCATTATATCGATCCCGGATCTCCTCATCCCATACCCCAAACAAGCAGACCAGTGGCTCTAGAGGAACCGGGGCTTGTACTAGGGATGACAGTAATGATGTTGCCTCTCTCCAGTAATGCAGGACAGTGGGACACTGCCATACCATATGAATAAAATCTGCGTCTGGAGAGTGGCACCGGAAACCTTCTGATGATTGGAATCGACCCATCCTAAAAAGTCGTGTCGGAGTCAAGTACGACTGATAAATTATAATTGTATCATTCTGTTGTTAAGAGATGGTGATACTCCAATCGGAGATTCCAAAATCTCCTCCCACTCCGCGTATTAGGGATGAGTCGTTCCCACTTTCTCTTGATATAACTTATGGCAAATTCTGCTCCCGCTGACAGCATGTATGTGTATAAAGAGATGAGACCCTGAGGGCCCTGCGATATAAGGATTCCTATCAGAGGTAGAGATAAAATAGTACGGCCTACACCCTTACATCTCCCATGCGATTGAAGAACTGGTCTCAGTTGTAAATAGCGGAAAAATTGAGATCTTGGGATATCATGCGTGACCTGTAATTGCTCAAAAGACTTTAAGGTCCCCTGATCATATAAGTCTCCCATCGAAGAGACGTCATGCTGAATCCAAAATTCAGTGGACGGGTGGTTTAACAATTCTGGAAAATAATCATTATTCCACAGGGGCATCTATAATAATAAATGCCCTAAGCAGCTTCCGGTTGTAACAACTTCCGTCCAGTTGTAACCGGTGACGTCACCGCACACCTCTTTCCATGTTAACCCTCAACACACACTCCTCTCACCTTTCACCATCTCCACTCACGTCCACTCACTCTTTCACTCCACATATGACCCTTTTTCTCACTCTGTCTCTCATACTCACGCTGTCATCTCCGCTGATCCACGATCCCCGACATCTTCCGCCGGCGCCATCCTGGATCCAGACGTCCTCCACGCCGGCAACATGTTCTTGCGGCGAAGCCATTTTGGATCGGCGAAATCCCGCGATAGTCAAGATGGCGTCGCCGCAAGAACATGTCGCCGGCGTGGAGGACGTCGGGATCCAAAATGGCGTCGGCGAAATCTCATGAGATTTCGCCGACGCCATTTTGGATCCCGACGGCATCCACGCCGGCGACATTTTCCTGCAGCGACGCTATTTTGGATCGGCGAAATCCCGCGATACTCAAGATGGCGTCGCTGCAAGAACATGTCGCCGGCAAGGACGACGTCGGGATCCAAAATGGCGTCGGCGAAAACTTGCGAGATTTCGCCGACGCCATTTTGGATCCCGACGTCATCCACGCCGGCGACATGTTCTTCCGGCGACGCCATCTTGACTATCGCGGGATTTCACGATACTCAAGATGGCGTCGCCGCACGAACATGTCGCCGGCGTGGACGTCTGGATCCAGGATGGCGCCGGCGGAAGAAGATGTCGGGGATCGTGGAGCAGCGGCGATGACTGTGTGAGTATGAGAGACGGAGTGAGAGAAGGGGTCGTATGTGGAGTGAAAGAGTGAGTGGAGATGGTGAAAGGTGAGAGGAGTGTGTGTGTTGAGGGTTAACATGGCAAGAGGTGTGATGCTATCGCATCCTCCCGATGCGATAGCATCGGGCCATAATCTAGTTTCAGGTATAAAATCTTTAAACCCAGTTACTTTCTTGATTTGCCTTCATGTTAATCGTGCCAATCGGAGCAAGGGCAGCAGACGAGGGGTATTAGTTCTTTCTAACTCAAGGAAACCCAGTGGGCAATCAGTCTGTGCAGCATGAAGCAGGTGACTTGCAGAGTTGGGAATGTAGCTACCCGGCATCCAGTTACCTAAAGCTTTAGCTTGCCCAGCCAAATAATACAGGAAAAAAATCTGGAAGCGCCGCTCCACCTGCCTTTTTAGGTCTTTTTAAGGTGGCCAATTTAAGTTTGGGCCTAGTTTTTCCCCATATAAAAGACGTGATCTGGGAGTTGAGATTCACAAAGAAGGATTTGGGCACCATCACAGCACTGTGCTGAAGGGAGTAGCTAAGCTTGGGAAGTATCATTTTAATCAAGTTAATGCGCCCGGCTACAGACAACGGAAGTTTGCTCCAGGATGTAAATTTAGCTTTAACTAGTTCCAGCAGTGGGTGGATATTAAGTTGTGAATCAAACGCACTATCACGGGATATTAAAAAATTTAAAAGATATTTAAAATTAGATACAATAGACAGTGAGGAGAGAGCCTCTAACTGCGGCATCGGGGCTTGAGAAAGGGGTAACAGAGCCTACTTCTCCCAATTTATATATAAGCCTGAATATTTGCTGAATCTATCTATATAGGCTATCACTTGCGGCAAAGTTTCTTCCGCTTCATCCATGAATACCACCATATCATCAGCATATAGACCTATAGTGTCCACCCGACCCGCTACGTAAATTCCCTTAATGCCAGGGGAAAACCTTATACATATTGCCAGTGCCTCAATTGCAAGAGCGAAGAGGGCGGGGGAGAGAGGGCAGCCTTGACGAGTCCCCCTATGCAATGGAAAAGACTCAGATATAGAGTTATTTACTATGATACGGGATTTAGGTTTCATATATAGTATTTTGATCCATTTTTTAAATTTATCACCAAAGCCATATTTTTGCAAGCACGTGGAGAGAAAAGGCCACTCAAGAGAGTCAAAAGCCTTGGCGGCATCCAACGACGCCAATGCTCATTTGTTGTCGGGTATTAGGGAGCTATATTGGACTATTGACTGAACCCGTCTGATATTGATGGAAGTGCTCTTACCAGGCATGAAACCCGTTTGATCAGGATGTACAAGGTTCATAGAATCATAGAATCATAGAATCGTAGAGTTGGAAGGGACCTCCTGGGCCATCTGGTCCAACCCCCTGCTCAAAGCAGGATTCGCTAAATCATCCCAGTTAGATGTCTGTCCAGCCTCTGTTTGAAGACTTCCATTGAAGGAGAACTCACCACTTCTCGTGGCAGCCTGTTCCACTCATTGATCACTCTAACTGTCAAAAAGTTTTTTCTAATATCTAATCTGTGTCTCCTCCCATTCAGCTTCATCCCATTGCTTCTAGTCTTTCCTTGTGCAAATGAGAATAAAGTTGATCCTTTTACAATGTGACAGCCCTTTAGATAATTGTAGACAGCTATTAAGTCTCCTCTCAGTCTTCTCTTTTGCAAACTAAACATTCCCAAATCCTGCAACCTTTCCTCATAAGACAGGGTTTGCAGACCGGTCACCATTCTGGTCGCTCTTTTCTGAACTTGCTCCAGTTTGTTGATGTCTTTTTTAAAATGTGGTGCCCAAAATTGGACACACTATTCCAGATGAGGTCTGACCAAAGAGGAGTAGAGGGAAATAATTACTTCACGTGATCTAGACTGTATGCTTCTGTTAATACATCCTAGAATTGCAATTGCCTTTTTTGCTGCTGCATCACACTGTTGACTCATATTCAGTCTGTGATCTATTAGTATACCCAAGTCTTTTTCACATGTGCTGTCACTTAGCCGTATTCCTCCCATTCTATATATGCTTTTTTCATTTTTATTGCCCAGATGTAGTACTTTGCATTTCTCCCTGTTAAAAACCATTCTGTTAGTTGCTGCCCACTTCTCCAGTTTATTTAAATCTTTTTGAATCCTCTCTCTCTCTTCTCTAGTATTAGCTATCCCTCCTAGCTTTGTGTCATCAGCAAATTTAATCAGTTTACCCTCAATTCCTTCATCTAAATCCTTGATAAAGATGTTGAACAATACAGGGCCCAGGACAGAGCCCTGTGGTACCCCACTTGAGACATTCTTCCAACTGGATGTGCAGCCATTTACAACCACTCTTTGGGTCCGATCACTAAGCCAGTTATGAATCCACCTAACAGTTGCCTTGTCCATTCAATACTTAGTCATTTTTTCAATAAGGATTGTATGAGAGACTTTGTCAAATGCTTTGCTGAAGTCAAGATATACTATATCTACAGCATTTCCTTGATCCACCCAATCAGTGATACCATCATAGAAGGAAATTAAATTAGTCTGACATGACTTATTAGTTACAAACCCATGCTGACTCTGTTTAATCACTTCATTCTTATCCAGGTATTGAAATACATGTTGTTTAATAATTTGTTCAAAGATCTTTCCTGGTATAGAAGTCAGACTCACCGGCCTATAGTTGCCTGGGTCCACCTTCTTCCCCTTTTTGAAGATAGGAACAACATTTGCTCTTCTCCAGTCTTCTGGCACTTCTCCTGTTCTCCAAGAATTTTCAAAGATTATGGAGAGGGGTTCAAAAATTTCTTCTGCTATCTCCTTCAGTACTCTGGGGTGTAATTCATCCGGACCTGGAGACTTGAATTCATTTAGGTTAGCTAAGTGTTTCCTCACTAACTTTCTGTTTATAGATATCCTTGATTCTTCTATTCCCTTAATAGGACAGTGAATAACAGTTGATGTTACATTTCCTTTCTGAGAGAAAACAGATGCAAAATAGGAATTTAAAAGTTCAGCCTTCTCAACATCCTGTCTTACCATTTCATCATTTTCATCCTGTAAAAATCCTATAGCATCTTTGACTTTTCTTTTACTTTTGACATATCCCCAGAATCCTTTATTATTGCTTTTGACATCTCTTGCAAGCCTCAATTCATTTTCAGCTTTAGCTAATCTGATTTGTGCCCTGCAGGTTCTGCAGACAGCATTATATTCTTCTTTAGATATGCCTCCCTCTTTCCATTTTATAAACACTTTTTTCTTCCTTTTTAGCATGTGCTTAAGTTCTGAGTTCATCCATCCTGGTTTCCTTAAATGCTTCCTATTCTTCCCTCTTTTCGGAATTGTTCAATATAATTGAGTTCAGCCTGGTAGCTAGGATCTTAGTAAAAATTTTATAGTCCACATTCACTAATGAAATAGGACGGTAAGATTCACATTCCAAGGGGTCCTTTCCCTCCTTCCTAAGCAGTATGATTTTAGCCTCATAAAAAGAATCAGGCATAGAATTCCCTTCCAAAATTCCCTGAAATACCTTCACCAGAAATGGTATCAGTATATCTCGGTATTTCCTATACAATTCAATGGGGAACCCATCTGGTCCAGGGGCCTTCCCAGAAGCCATGTCCGTTATAGCATTTTCTATCTCTTACGCGGTGAATACAGCGTCCATAAGGGCTCGCTGTTCGGGATCTAATGTAGGGAATGCCACATCTGATAAATGCTACCCAAATTATCAGTCACTTTTAGATTCATATAGTGACCTGTAATAGTCATAAAAGCAACCAAGTATCTCCTCGGTCGAAGACACCAGTAAACCATCTGCCTTACGAATCTGCAGTATTGTATTGGAGGTATTGTGTTGGCGCACCAAATAGGCCAAAAACTTACTTGCCTGGTTTCCCAGTTCAAAATAAGATTGACGGGTGAAGAATAGTTTACGCTTAGATTTAGTGTCTATGTGCTGGGCGTACAACCTCTGGGCAGCCAACCACTGAATCCTATTGCCACTAGTTTGGTTAGATATATATGTAGCCTCTGAGTCTTTCAATCTTCGCTCCATTTCCTCATCCTCCCTTGAGGTTACCCGGTTAATATAAGAGATCGTGGAAGACAGGCAACCCCTCAAGTATGCCTTAAGGACATCCCAAAATAAATTAATGTCTTGAGGTTCCGGGTGAGACTCGATGAAACAATGTAATTGATCGATCGTTCTATTGGGGGACACTTTTAACTTCAACCAGAAAGGATTCAACTTCCAAACTATCCCGTTATTTAATTGTCCATATTTAAGTTTAAGGATGACCGAGCTATGATCTGAGATCACCCTAGTGCCATGCTCTGTTATCCACCCACATCGCCAGACCGCTGGAACCAAAGATGTAATCTATACGCGACAGAGAGCGTTTAGTGGACGATTGACAGGTATATTCTCTTAACTCAGGGTGACGCATCCTCCACAAATCCAGCCACCCGCCCCCCCCCATAAACAGCGACAGCGAAGTTGTAGTCAGCGAAGAGGCCCCCCCAGTCATTCCATCATCCAATCTCAATTTATCAAGGCAGTTGTTCATAACCATTTTGAAATCTCCCATACAAATAACATCCGCATCTGTATAATCCAGGGCAAATCTCATTGCCCTCTGAAGAAGGGACACACCAGCCGGAGGGGGGTTATAGATACATAGGATTACATATTCCCTGGCATTTATCAGTGCATGCACAAAAACAAAGCGACCTTCAGGATCCCTCCGAGTCTCCCTGGCTTCCCATCTAACGTCTCTATGTACCAACAATAAAACCCCTCTCGAGTAGCTGGTATGGAATGTGTGAACAGACCATTGTACCCAAGGCTTCTGCACACACCGAACTGTATCCTGGTCAGGTTTGTCTCCACCAAGGCCACAATGTGAGGGTGATAATGTCGGACCTGCGAGAAAACCTTAATCTTTTTCCGGGGAGTTTTTATACCCCTCACATTCCATGTCATACATATCAACAAATTTAGAGACATCACCTAAAAATGAAAATTGTCGTTGGCTGTGAATCTTACCTAAAAAACATATAAAACCAGAACAAAGAAAAAAACAAAGTAAATAAACAACAAACAGTATGGGAGCAGAGTCCTGTACTCCCGTCGTGAAGCAAACAAGGGGATACCATCACTGAGCACAGTGTCCGGTATTGTTGGTAATTGGACGCATGCGGATAGAGCTCCAATCAGACCATTGATGCAAAGGTGTATTGACTAGCAATATGTGCACTAGGATTCCTTTGCAGCAGACCATTTGTGGGAGCGTAGCCACTCTGTCGCCTCCACCGGATCCGTGAAAAACAGGGTGGAACCCTCATGAACCACTCGAAGCCGGGCCGGATAAATCATTGAGTACATAACATTTCTCGCCCGGAGGCTCTTCTTGACCTCCATTAACTATGCCCGATGTTTCTGAAGTTCCATGGAGAAGTCTGGGAAAATCGAGATTGTGGCGTTGTTGAACTTGATGGGGCTTTTCCGAGGTGCCAAACGCAGAGCCACATCCCTGTCCCTGCAGTTAAGGAGATGTGCCAGAAAAGGTATAGGTGAGTCTCCAGGAGGAAGAGGCCTAGTGGGGACTCTGTGGGCCTGCTCCACCGCAAATGTTGGAGAGAATTCGTCTCCCAAAGTAGTTTTGAGCCATTCTTCCAGAAATTGCTCCGGTTGTTGACCCTCTGAACGTTCCGGGAGCCCAATAATTCGGATATTATTCCGACGCATTCTGTTTTCCAGGTCGTCCGCTTTTTGCCTCCATGCATTCATACAGCCTGCCACTTGGCTTACATAGGTGTGATTGTATCCTCCACCTGGGACACCCGTGTCTTCACCTCCGTAATGCAGCCCCTCATAGCTTGCATATCTTGGTGGCGTCCCACCTCAGTGTGCACGTCCTCAATCTTCCCAGTCAGAGATGTCCTGGTTAAGGAGATGGCCTGCATCAGTTGTTCAGACGCCTGCTTAAGGGTTAACTCCTCTTGCTCACTCTCCTCCTCGCCTCCAGAAGAGCAGCTTTTACGCTGAGCATGTGAGGGGTTATTTTTAAGGGGTCTTGAGACGTCAGAATGATCTATTCTAGCATATTCTTTCAGTCTTTCAGCTGCTCCTGTCCCCTTTGAGCGGCTCATTTTAACAGCAATATGGCACAGCTGGTTATTATGAGTAGTACACTGGAGACCTTTATTATAGGCGCAGCAGGGCTATCACACAGTGGCAGCAGAGCCCCAAAGGTGACACAGATCTATAAGGCCACGCAAGGAGACAATGTCTGGCTCTGGGCAGCAAACAGGGGCCCTTATAACCCGGGGGGGGGGGGGGGGGGTGGAGACCACAGAAGCCAGGAAGGGACCCAGGCCCTTAAAGTAACAGCACCAGCATGCTAGGTGACTTGGCAAAGAGGAGGAACACGGGGCCCAATCTTTCAGGGCACTCACCGCTTGTCCTCCACAGTCCTTGCAGGATATACGCTCACCCACCCGTCAGCGCTGCAGCAATGGGGACCAGCACCGCGTCTCACAGTCAGCGCGTGTGCTTCAAAGATGGCCGCTGCCTCTGCATGCTCCGCCGGCCGCCCCAGCTTTCAACTACCGCCAGCACACAGGAGCCCTGCAGCGCTCTCCCATGGGGGTCCAGGAGTGCCCGGAATCCAGGGGGTCCAGAGAGAGGCAAGTAAAGCGCGGTGGTGAGGGTCCACTGACCGGATAATGTCAGGATTCCAGGAGCTCCCTCTCAGCACGTCCGTCCGCCGCTGCTACATAGCCACGCCCCCCCTCTTGCTGACTTGTTGCTTTTTGTTTTAGAGATGGTGAGGGATCTCATTGTCTCGGCGCTTTCCGAGAAATATAGCACTGTGAGCAGGGAGCACATGCTGAGCGTGCGTGAGAATTAACTGATGCATGCTCAGTAGAGCAGCGGCTAGCCCAACCCAGCCCCTGAAACTGAGGTCACAGACGCTACATTGCAAGGATGGCATAATGGCTGTGGTAGTGTCCGCAGCCTCTGTCCTCTCATGATGTCCTATTTGAGTATCTCTGTACACACTGGAGATTTTCAAACAAAATGTCATTGAAACGGAATTTAAAAAAGTGGATATATAGCGTAGAGGGGGAATGGTTTAGAATCTAATATATAAAGCTCAAAGTGTGTGTGTATGTGTGTGTGTATGTCCGGGATAGGCATCCGCACCGTCGCAGCTACAGCCACAAAATTTGGCACAGTCACACGTCTGGACCCCGAGAGCGTCCTAAGCTATGTTGTGAGGCGAAATTTTAACCCCGCGCGTTCCAATTCACCAATTTCGCCCCTATCTACATACTGGGGGAAAAAGTGTGCGCGCGTCAAGCCCCGCTCCTCATTGTGATGTCATAATGCCCCTATTTGCATACTGGGGAAGCAGTGTGTGCGTATCAAGCCCCGCCCCTCATTATGATGTCACAATGGTTGCCATGGCGACGCTGATGTCTTCATAGGTTGCAAGCCCTGCCGCCGCTCATTATGATGTCATAATGGTTGACTATGGAATGGAGGATGTGTGATGAGTATATGGGCACCGGACTATGGGATGGAGGATATGTATGATGGGTATATGGGAACGGGACTATGGGATGGAGGATGTGTGATGGGTATATGGGCACTGGACTATGGGATGGAGGATATGTATGACGGGTATATGGGCACGGGACTATGGTATGGCGGATATGTATATGGGCACGGGACTATGGGATGGAGGATGTGTGATGGGTATATGGGCACTGGACTATAGGATGGAGGATATGTATGATGGGTATATGGGCACGGGACTATGAGATGGCAGATATGTATGATGGGTATATGGGCACTCGACTATGGGATGGCGAATATCTATGATGGGTATATGGGCACTCGATTATGGGATGGAGGATATGTATGATGGGTATATGGGCATGGGACTATGGGATGGCGAATATGTATGATGGGCATGGGACTGTGGGATGGAGGATGTGTGATGGGTATATGGGCATGGGACTATGGGATGGAGGATGTGTGATGGGTATATGAACACGGGACTATGGGATGGAGGATAATTATAATTTGCTACATCTAACAACAGTTAGTTACTATGCCCGGGCAGCGCCGGGCTCTTCAGCTATCTAATATATAAAGCTCAAAGTGTGTATGTATGTGTGTATGTGGATGTGTGTGTGTATGTCCGGGAGATGGCGGATATGTATGATGGGTATATGGGCACGGGACTATGGAATGGAGGACATGTATGATGGGTATATGGGCATGGGACTATGGCATGGAGAATGTTTGGGTATATGGGCATGGGACTATGGGATGAAGAATATGTATGATGGGTATTTGGGTATGGGACTATGGGATGGAGGATGTGTGATGGGTATATGGGCACTGGACTATGGGATGGAGGATATGTATGATGGGTATATGGGCACAGGCCTATGGGATGGCGGATATGTATGATGGGTATATGGGCACTCTACTATGGGATGGCGAATATGTATGATGGGTGTATGGGCATGGGACTATGGGATGGAGGATGGGTATATGGGCATGGGACTATGGGATGGAGGATGTGTGATGGGTATATGGGCACGGGACTATGGGATGGAGGATAATTATAATTTGCTACAACTAACCACAGTTAGTTACTATGCCCGGGCAGCGCCGGGCTCTTCAGCTAGTTTTTAATAAAGGTATAGTAGAGAAGCAATTAAAAATTAAGTAGACTTTTAGGGAGAGATACAAATTTAGTTGCAGACCATCCCTTTAATATAAAAAGCCAACCAAAAGCTAGATAATACCACTGAAATGGCACATAATCTCTCATGCCATCTCCCAATCTAAGTGACCTTAATATTATAGATAAGTGAATTGATCCGCTGTCATCCAGCGGCCATGTCAGTGAATGGATGGGAGTGCGAACTTCCTCCCATTTGCCAGAATCTGGCACCTCTTCCTATTATTAGCCAAGGTACGGTCATAAGTGCCCCAGATTTCTTGGGGCTTCTGTCTTCTAGCCACATGCGCACGCACATATGCACGCACATATATATATATATATATATATATATATATATATATATATATATATATATACACACACACGCACATATATACGCACGCACGCTGTAATGTAAAATGTCTGTGAGATCTGTATGTTGAAGTATGATATTTCTAGAACTTTCTAGAAATCTCCCCTTTCCAGCTGAGTTGCATTGTACACTGTCAGCTTGCAGCAGCCCCTTCCCCCCCCCCCAGTCTTATCAGCTCCCTGCTTGCATCTGAAACATGAAACCGTCCATTTCCTCTCGAAGCACAGCAAGGGGGAAAAGGTCTCTTTGTTGGAAACACAGACTGTATGCCAGTATATGTGAAGTATTAAAACAACAGTTTTTGGAATAAATTCTCGGACTTTTGTGCGCTGCCAGATAAATTCACCAATCCAATATTTAGGAAAAAGATTAATTCATTTATTTCCCAACGCGTTTCGAAATGTATACCATTTCTTCATCAGGGGATGACAAAAATGCTGTGTGACCTCAGCAAAGGGGGCTGGCTGGGGACGTTCCACCCCCCTTCCTCTAAGTTATGATTTGGCTACAAAACTTAGAATAACTATATCTAAACGTGAAAAGCCCGTACCACCACACATAGGGCATCATCGTTTGTGATTTACCGAATAGAATCCGAAGACACCAAGCATGCTATACTTAGGACCCTCCATTTGGGAGCAATCCATATATCAGTTTCTGGAGAGGTTATAACTGTGAAAATTAGGAATTAATAAGCTGGCTTCGTGCCCTTCTCAGAAATGTGGGTTTTATATCTCTGCTGCGTATGGTTTTTACAATATGACTTGTTTTAATACTTCCCATATACTGGCATACAGCCTGTGTTTTCAACAAAGAGTCCTTTTCCCCCTTGCTGTGCTTCAAGAGGAAATGGACGGTTTCATGTTTCAGATGCAAGCAGGGAGCTGATAAGACTGGGGGGGAGGGGCTACTGCAAGCTGACAGTGTACAATGTAACTCAGCTGGAAAGGGGAGATTTCTAGAAAGTTCTAGAAATATACTTTACTTCAACATACAGATCTCACAGACATTTTACATTACACCTCCCCCTTTTAGAGGGCGCTACGGTGGCATTACCTCTCGGTAATCGGCCATGCGCACCTCAGTGGGTTCGCCCCGGCGGGACAACCCATCAGCATTTCCATGTTCGCTGCCCTTCTTGTACTGTACAGTAAAGTCGTACTGTTGAAGGGCAAGGCTCCATCGGAGCAACCTTCCATTGGTTCCAGACACTGTGTGCAACCAACTCAGGGTTGTGGTCGGTTACCACCGTGAGGGTGCACCCGTACAGGTAGGGCTGCAAACGTTGCAGTGCCCACACCATGGCCAGACACTCCTTCTTTATGGTCTAGTATGCCACTTCCCTTGGCAAAAGTTTCCGGCTCAGGTACAACACGGGGTGCTCTTGGTTCCTCGAGTCGACCTGGCTGAGCACAGCACCGAGGCCAAACTCGCTGGCATCGGTCTGTACCAGAAACGGGTGACTGCTGTAGACTGCTCTCAACACTGGAGAGCTGCACAGGGCTGCTTTCAAAGCTTGGAAAGCCGCCTCACAGTCATCTGTCCAGTTGACTGTTTGGGGTAGCCTCTGCTTGGTGAGGTCAGTCAAGGGTTTTTCAAGGGCGCTATAGTCCTGAACAAACCGCCTATAGTACCCTGCAGTGCCCAAGAAGGACTTCACCTGTTTCTTGGTCCTGGGCGTGGGCCAGGACGTGATTGCGTCCACCTTTTCTGGCTCTGGACTCATGGAACCCCCGCCTACCTGGTGCCCCAGGTAGTGGACCTTGCTCATGCCCATCTGGCACTTTCCCGGCTTGATAGTCAGGCCTGCCTGGTGAAGACGCTTGAGCACCTCCTGGAGATGCTGAAGGTGTTCCTCCCAGGTGGAACTGAAGATGGCGATGTCGTCTAAGTACGCCACTGCATACTCCTCCAGTCCCCGAAGCAGGTGGTTTACCATTCGCTGGAAGTGGCAGGGGCATTTTTCATGCCGAATGGCATGACTGTGGACTCGTACAGTCTAAATGGGGTGATAAAGGCGGATTTCTCCTGCGCCTCAGGGCACAGGGGGATCTGCCAGTATCCCCGACTCAAATCCATGATGGATATGTACCTTGCTTTCGCCAACCGCTCAAGCAGATCCTCGATGCGCTGCATAGGGTGGGCATCAGAGGTTGTGATGGCGTTGAGCCCCCTGTAGTCCACGCAGAACCAGGAGGTTTGATCCTTTTTTAGGCACGAGGACTACAGGTGAAGCCCACGCGCTTTTTGACCGTTGAATTACCCCCAGCCTTAACATCTCATCGATCTCTTGGCGCATGACTTGTTGCACCGCCTCAGAGATCCGATAAGGTGTTCGCCGTAGTGGGACGTGATTCCCGGTGTCCACCTCATGATCCTCTAACTCCGTCCTCCCAGGTCGGTTGGTGAACACGGCCCGGAAGGGTTCCAGGGTTTCCACCAACTGCGACCGCTGGGATACGGTTAGCAAACCACTTATCTCCATGTCCTCAATGGACCCATCGGCCTTGGCTTGGGCCAGCATGTCCAGGAGGGGATCTTCCTTCCCATCCTCGGGCAGGTTGCAGACCTGTAGGACGCAAGCTTCACGTTCGTGGTGCGCCTTCAGCATGTTGACGTGAAAGACCTTGCGCCTACCCGGAGCATGGTCAAGCGTGACCACATAGGTGACCGGGTTGAGCTGTTGGTGGACGACGTATGGGCCTTCCCAGGCTGCCTGAAGCTTATCTGTTGGTACGGGGACCAGCACCCACACCTTTTGACCCACCTGGTAGGTCCGCTCCCGGGCGTTCTGGTCATGCCAGTGCTTCTGGTCAGCCTGCGCCTGCGTCATGTTGTCATGTACCAACTGCGTCAAGGTCTGCATCTTGTCACGGACGCGCATGACATAATCCACGATGGACACTTCTGTGGGGTCTGGCTCATCTTCCCAGGATTCTCTTATCAACCCAAGGGGTCCCCGGACTCGCCTGCCATCCAGGAGCTCGAAGGGGGAGGACCCGGTCGAGGCCTGCGGAACTTCTCTGTAAGCGAACAGCAGGTGTGGGAGGTACCGCTCCCAGTCACGCCCTTTGGTCTCAACCAGCATGCGGAGCATCTGTTTTAGGGTACCGTTGAAGCGTTCACACAAACCATTAGTCTGTGGGTGATACGCACTCGATACCAGATGCTTCACCTGCATTTTCTCACAGAGAGCCTCCATTAGGTGAGGCATGAATTGGGTTCCTTGATCGGTAAGCATCTCCCTGGGAAATCCTACCCTTGAAAAGATGGTCACCAGTGCGTCAGCCACCTTATCTGCCCTGGTTAAAGACAGAACTACTGCCTCTGGGTACCGAGTAGCATAGTCTACCACGGTGAGAATGTATCGCCTTCCAGAGCTGCTGGGGACGGTCAGCGGGCCTACAGTGTCCTCCGCGATTCTCTGGAAAGGCTCCTCTATCACCGGCAAAGGAAAGCCTTAAGAGCAGGCCCCGCCTTACCCACTTTTTGACAGGTGGCACAGGAGCGGCAGTAGGTCGTGACATCTGTCCCCATCTTGGGCCAATAGAAGTGTTGAGACAGCTGTGTCTTTGTTTTGCTGATCCCCAAGTGTCCAGCGAGTGGAATCTCATGGGCAATCCGCAACAACTCAGTCCTGAACTGTAGGGGGGCGACTAGCTGTCTTTCCCTCAACCACTCCTTTTGGGGATCTCCGGGTACTGTCTCCCGGTACAACCTGCCTCGTTCCCAGAACACCCTCTCCTTATCAGGCTCGGAGGGGGGCGTCTCGGCGAGGTGTCTCAATTTCTCCAGGCTGGCATCTGAGTGCAGAGCAGCCTGGAACTCCTTGCTGGAGGCTGCCAGAAGTGACGTCAGGGTTCCTTCCTTACTGGGACCCTCTGGAACCGGCTCTGGGGTCACCTCTGGTTCAGTCTCTCCTGTAGCAGAAGAGGGTCCAGAAGACAGGGCGCTACCTGCGATCTGGGCACTCTGACTGCGTGTGACAGCTGCTATGTATGCTGTCTCCCTGGGGATTTCTACAGACCCACCATTCGGCGCTGCCATGGGCCCTACCTCCCCGTCCACCCCCAACACTTCAGGAGCAGTGCTACTTATGGGCCAGTTACCTTCCTCGGTGGCACTGGTCAGTTGCATGGCATTACCTTCCTCATGGTCCCCATGCACCTCCCCATTTCCTTGAGCACCGCTGCTTGCTCCTGCCAGGGGTTCCTCAGCCGTCTCACACCGCAGAGTGACGGGGTTGAGCACTTCGGTACCTGTGGACACATCTACTGTTTCAAAGAAAGGGTTAACAGGTTCATTCGGCACAGATACATCATCATTATCACCATTCCTTGGAAAAGAATGGTTATCAGATTGCTTTGGTACATTAACATCACCATCAGCATCATACCTGGGGAAAGAATGGAGGTTAGTTGCATCATTACTCACCAAGGCATTAGCAGGTAACACATTCAGTTTCCCATCATCATCATCAACATCAGAGTTACATTACCCTTATTATCAGATTGGGGAAGGGTGTCAGGGACATAGTATGCAACCATCCTCCCCAAGTCAGTCCACAATAAAACATCAATGGGCAGGTTTTCAGACACTCCCACTTCCCTCAACCCACTCCCAGCACCCCAATCAAGAAAAACCCGGGCCACTGGCAAGGGACAACGGGTGCCTCCAATCCCGGTGACAGTCAGGGTTTTCCCCTCAACAAACTCTTCAGGAGCCGCCAGCCCATGACTGATGAGGGTTCGTTCAGCCCCAATGTCCTTGAGGCCTGTAGCAAGACGGGCCCCCACCTGAGCAGGTTGAACGTTGTCGTCAATCCTCCCAACCACACCTCCCACCAAAAGAACAGAGGAGTTGGGCCCAGAGGCCTTGGCTGGGGGGTTCTTCGGCCTCTCCGGACAGGTGTAACTGAGGTGACCAGGCCGCTTGCAGTGGTGACACAGGCGACTGTCAGTAGTAGGCCTGGTGTTGGCAACAGGGACAGGGCCTCCGGAGTGACGGCTAGCTGGGGCACTGGGGTTGGTTGCAGGCTTACCTCCTCTCCAGCTGGTGGTGACTGGCCTCCGCATCTCTGGTTCCGGTTGGCCTCATAGTTGTCGGCGATCTGCACCGCTTTGTCCGCATTCGGTGGTTCGCGGTCCAGGATGAACTGTCGAACCTCAGCTGGGCAAAGATGCAGGAACTGTTCTTTGATCATCAGGTCCCATAACTGCTCAAAGGAAACAATGGACAGTCCTTGGATCCACTGGTCAAAGTGGGTCCTGAGTCCTTGCACCACATCACTATAGCTATCGTGTGGGCCACGTTGGAGGTTCCGGAACTTCTTTCGGTATACCTCAGGTGTCAGCCGGTATTTGGCGATCAGAGCCTGCTTTATGGCATCATAGTCATCATCGGCTTCTGGTGGAAGAGAAGCAAATGCCTCCAGAGTTTTGCCTTTTAGCCCTGGGGTCAAGTACCTGGCCCATTGGACCTTAGGCAGCTGGTACTGTCTGCAGGCTTTCTCAAAGGCTCGCAGAAACGTGTCCAAGTCCCCGTCCTTTTCCATCACAGGAAAATGCTCTGGCCGGGGTTTAGGACTCTGGACACTGCTGGGCTCACTGCGCTGGAGCAGCTCCAGTTCATGGGCCTTCTGCGCCTGGCGCTCAGCTTGGGCCTCCTGCCGGTATAGCTGAATCAGCTGCAGACGTCCCACATGGTCTTTGGCTGGGAGTTGCTGTAGGGCCAATTGCAGATAGGGGTCCAGGACTTCCCGGCTGGCGGTCTGCACCATCGGCACTGGCGCTGCCTTCTGCGCCCTGGCTCTCATCCCATTGCACTAGAGCCGTGACCAACTGGGCTTTGGTCTTGTCGGCGACGTCAATCTGCTTTGACGTGCACAGGGACCTCAGGGTGTCCTTATTGAGCTGCTTATAATAAGATTCTCCCTGCGTAGCCATGGTTGCCAAATAAAAGATAGAAAAGAAAAACGGAGAGGAGGGGATACTTGCAAGTACACAAAAATGTCTCAGGACTAGTAACCACTGAGTCTGTTCTCCAAAACCTATGATGCAGGATTCCCGCAGGAACCGTGCAGGTCTTTAGTGAGAGGAATGATTGCTCAAACCAAATCACTAATGCTCTAGGATTATCCCACCGCTGCCAATAGGTGACGACGGGGGGCCCGCTGCCACCAAAACGCGACGGACAGCGGACCCTGTGTCACCAATATGTCACAATCCCACCACTGACACGGGTGTATCAGCAGACTGAGGGACGCGACACACTGCCGGCACACGGCTATCACAGGCACAGTGGGGGCTTATCTTAGTTATCCCACCACTGGCATCATGTGACAAAAATGCAGCAAGCTAACCTTGCTCTAGCAATTTACCGCAGGGGGGTTATTTTAGATGCCCCACCACTGCTAACAACCTTCCAAGAACTGCGGGGATTTATGTATATCCCACTTTCTCAGTTCCACTTTGGAACTCACAGCTCTCTGGCGCCCCCCTTACCCTCAGGTCAGTCAAGGAACTGCACCTAGGATAATTAGTCGCCGGACGGGCTGCTTGTTGTGCACGGACAATTAGGCTACCGCAGTAAGGGAATTATCAATGCTGTGGCCGCAGCCCCCCTTTAGCAATATAAGACCCTTCTGTCCTGCCAACTAGTCTCGCCAGCCGCGCACACCACGCTGCCACCAGCCACGCTTTACTTAATTCACAGAGTGAAATTAAGAGGGTCCGTGGCAAACCTCTGAAATCAGTAGCGATTATCTAAGAGGCGCATAGTTCGTTTCTTAGAGCATGGAGGCAGACTGAATATTATATCATTTCTTCCCCAAAATCGGGGATTACAAATACAAAAGTTGCTATAAAGTTGAGACACTAAATATGTACAAATACAAATATAAAGCAAAAATGGATGAAAACAAAGTACACTCACGGTTGCTTATGACTCTTTAGGCATCCCATGTGGCTGGGGGGGAGGGGCGCTTAACCAAACGTCCCCACTCATCGGCACGTCTCTGGCATGAGCACCTCAGCTGACTGAGCTCATTGTCCCCTCGCATCCCTTATGGTCTAGGCTGTGTGACCTCAGCAAAGGGGGCTGGCTGGGGACGTTCCACCCCCCTTCCTCTAAGTTATGATTTGGCTACAAAACTTAGAATAACTATATCTAAACGAGAAAAGCCCGTACCACCACACATAGGGCATCATCGTTTGTGATTTACCGAATAGAATCCGAAGACACCAAGCATGCTATACTTAGGACCCTCCATTTGGGAGCAATCTATATATCAGTTTCTGGAGAGGTTATAACTGAAAATTAGGAATTAATAAGCTGGCTTTGTGCCCTTCTCAGAAATGTGGGTTTTATATCTCTGCTGCGTATGGTTTTTACAATATGACTTGTTTTAATACTTCCCATATACTGGCATACAGCCTGTGTTTTCAGCTAAGAGACCTTTTCCCCCTTGCTGTGCTTCGAGAGGAAATGGACGGTTTCATGTTTCAGATGCAAGCAGGGAGCTGATAAGACTGGGGGGGGAAGGGGCTGCTGCAAGCTTACAGTGTACAATGTAACTCAGCTGGAAAGGGGATATTTCTAGAAAGTTCTAGAAATATCCTACTTTACTTCAACATACAGATCTCACAGACATTTTACATTACAACTGTCTCCAAAGTAATGACTGCGTTTGAAAGAGAAGGAAAAACGCCCGCAGCAAAGCACAGGTCCGGCCGAAAGTCGATGTTGACTGAGAGAGACCGTCGGACTCTAAAGCGAATTGTGAGAGAGGATCGCAAGACCACGGCTCCGAAAATCACTGCTGAGCTCAATGAACACCTACAGAACCCAGTTTTCACGAAAAATGTTCGTCGGGAGCTGCACAATTCGAAAACCGCTGCTCTCAATGACAAATGTTTGCAAGCGTTTAGAGTGGTGTAGAAACCTCCAGAATAGGTCCCTCGAGCAGTGGAAACTTGATATTCTCAGACGAATGATCGTTTACTCTATTTCCGACCTCCGGCCTAGTGTACGTTTGGAGACAGCTGAAAGAAGCATTCCATCCAGACTGCCTTCTCCCAACCGTAAAACATGGCAGAGGTTCTGTGATGATCTGGGGTGCTATTTTGTGGAGATCCGCCGGGCCAGTGATATCCCTTCATGGAAGAATTAACAGCCGCGATTATTTAGGCATTTTGGGCGACCAAGTGCATCCTATGGTTCAAGCACTGCTCCCGGAAGGGAATACCATCTTTCAGGATGATATTGCACCAATTCATACAGCTAGAATCGTTAAAGCATGGCACGAGGAACATTGTAATGAAGTTGAGCATCTCATCTGGCCCCCACAATCCCCAGACCTCAACATTATTGAGCATTTATGATCGATTTTAGAGATTCAAGTTAGACGTCGATTTCCGCCGCCATCGTCGCTCAAAGAACTGGAGGGTATTTTAACTGAAGAATAGGCTACATTTCCTTTGGAAACCATTCACACCTTGTATGAATCCATACCTCGGAGAATTGAGGCTGTAATCGCCACAAAAGGACCTACACCATATTAAACTAACTTTTGTTGATGTTTCCAGGTGTTTCCATTATTTTGTTCCACCCCTGTATATATACATGCATGCACATATATATATATATGTGCTGCCCGGGCATAGTAATTAACTGTGGTTAGTTATAACAAATTATAATTATCCTCCATCCCATAGTCCCATGCCCATATACACATCATACATATCCACGATCCTATAGGCCCGTGCTCATATACCCATCATACATATTCTCCATCCCATAGTCCCATGCCCATATACCCATCATACATATTCTCCATCCCATAGTCCCAGTCCCATGCCCATATACCCATCATATTCACCTTCCCATAGTAGAGTGCCCATATACCCATCACACATCCTTCATCTCATAGTCCAATGCCCATATACCCATCATACATATCCTCCATCCCATAGTACCGTGCCAATATACCCATCATACGTATCCTCCATCCCATAGTCCCGTGCCCATATACCCGTCATACATATACTCCATCCCATAATCCCGTGCCCATATACCCATCATACATAGCCTCCATCCTATAGTCCAGTGCCCATATACCCATCACACATCCTGCATCCCATAGTCCCGTGCCCATATACCCGTCATACATATCCTCCATCCCATAGTCCAGTGCCCATATACCCATCACACATCCTCCATCCCATAGTCCCGTTCCCATATACCCATCATACATATCCTCCATCCCATAGTCCGGTGCCCATATACTTATCACACATCCTCCATTCCATAGTCAACCATTATGACATCATAATGAGCGGCGGCAAGGCTTGCAACCTATGATGACATCAGCGTCGCCATGGCAACCATTGTGACATCATAATGAGGGGCGGGGCTTGATACGCACACACTGCTTCCCCAGTATGCAAATAGGGGCATTATGACCTCACAATGAGGGGCGGGGCCTGACGCGCACACTTTTTCCCCCAGTATGTAGATAGGGGCAAAATTGTTAAAATCTCGCCTCACAACATAGCTTAGGACGCTCTCGGGGTCCAGACGTGTGACTGTGCCAAATTTTGTGGCTGTAGCTGCGACGGTGCGGATGCCTATCCCGGACACACACACACACATACATACATACATACATACATACATACACACACACACTTTGAGCTTTATATATTAGACTAGCTGAAGAGCCCGGCGCTGCCTGGGCATATTAACTAACTGTGGTTAGTTATAACAAATTATAATTATCCTTCATCTCATAGTCCCATGCCCATATAACCATCATGCATATCCTCCATCCCATAGTCCCGTGCCCATATACCCATCATACATATCCGCCATCTGTCTCGTGCCCATATACCCGTCAAACACATCCTCCATCCCATAGTCCAGTGCCCATACACCCATCACACATCCTCCATCCCATAGTCCCGTGCCCATATACATATCCGCCATCCCATAGTCCCGTGCCCATATACCCGTCATACATATCCTCCATCCCATAGTCCAGTGCCCATATACCCATCACACATCCTCCATCCCATAGTCCCGTTCCCATATACCCATCATGCATATCCTCCATCCCATAGTCCGGTGCCCATATACTCATCACACATCCTCCATTCCATAGTCAACCATTATGACATCATAATGAGCGGCGGCAGGGCTTGCAACCTTTGACATCAGCGTCGCCATGGCAACCGTTGTGACATCATAATGAGGGGCGGGGCTTGATACGCACACACTGCTTCCCCAGTATGCAAATAGGGACATTATGACATTACAATGAGGGGCGTGCTTGACACGCACACACTTTTCCCCCAGTATGTAGATAGGGGCAAAATTGTTTGGTGAATTGGAACGCGCGGGGTTAAAATTTCGCCTCACAACATAGCTTAGGACGCTCTTGGGGTCCAGACGTGTGACTGTGCCAAATTTTGTGGCTGTAGCTGCGACGGTGCGGATGCCTATCCTGGACATACACACATACTGTACATACACACTTTGAGCTTTATATATTAGACTAGCTGAAGAGCCCGGTGCTGCCCGGGCATAGTAACTAACTGTGGTTAGTTGTAGAAAATTATAATTATCCTCCATCCCATAGTCCCATGCCCATATACCCATCACACATCCTCCATCCTATAGTCCCATGCCCATACACCCATCATACATATCCGCCATCCCATAGTCGAGTGCCCATATACCCATCATACATATCCTCCATCCCATAGTCCAGTGCCCATATACCCATCACACATCCTCCATCCCATAGTCCCATACCCAAATACCCATCATACATATTCTCCGTCCCATGCCCATATACCCATCATACATATTTGCCATCCCATAGTCGAGTGCCCATATACCCATCACACATCCTTCATCTCATAGTCCCATGCCCATATACCCATCATACATGTCCTCCATCCCATAGTCCCATGCCCATATATCCATCATACATATCTGCCATCTCCCGGACATACACACACACATACTGTACTTTGAGCTTTATATATTAGATAGCTGAAGAGCCCGGCGCTGCCCGGGCATAGTAACTGTGGTTAGTTGTATCAAATTATAATTATCCTCCATCCCATAGTCCCGTGTTCATATACCCATCCTCCATCCCATAGTCCCATGCCCATATACCCATCACACATCCTCCATCCCATAGTCCCATGCCCATCATACATATTCTCCATCCCATAGTCCCATGCCCATATACCCATCATACATATCCACGATCCTATAGGCCCGTGCCCATATACCCATCATACATATCCTCCATCCCATAGTCCCATGCCCATATACCCATCATACATATTCTCCATCCCATAGTCCCATGCCCATATACCCATCATACATATTCTCCATCCCATAGTCCCATGCCCATATACCCATCACACATCCTTCATCTCATAGTCCAATGCCCATATACCCATCATAAGTATCCTCCATCCCATAATCCCGTGCCCATATACCCATCATACATAGCCTCCATCCTATAGTCCAGTGCCCATATACCCATCACACATCCTCCATCCCATAGTCCCGTGCCCATATACCCGTCATACATATCCTCCATCCCATAGTCCAGTGCCCATATACCCATCACACATCCTCCATCCCATAGTCCCGTTCCCATATACCCATCATACATATCCTCCATCCCATGGTCCGGTGCCCATATACTCATCACACATCCTCCATTCCATAGTCAACCATTATGACATCATAATGAGCGGCGGCAAGGCTTGCAACCTATGATGACATCAGCGTCGCCATGGCAACCATTGTGACATCATAATGAGGGGCGGGGCTTGATACGCACACACTGCTTCCCCAGTATGCAAATAGGGACATTATGACATCACAATGAGGGGCGGGGCTTGACACGCACACACTTTTTTCCCCAGTATGTAGATAGGGGCAAAATTGTTTGGTGAATTGGAACGCGCGGGGTTAAAATTTCGCCTCACAACATAGCTTAGGACGCTCTTGGGGTCCAGACGTGTGACTGTGCCAAATTTTGTGGCTGTAGCTGCGACGGTGCGGATTCCTATCCTGGACATACACACATACTGTACATACACACTTTGAGCTTTATATATTAGACTAGCTGAAGAGCCCGGCGCTGCCCGGGCATAGTAACTAACTGTGGTTAGTTGTAGCAAATTATAATTATCCTCCATCCCATAGTCCCATGCCCATATACCCATCACACATCCTCCATCCTATAGTCCCATGCCCATACACCCATCATACATATCTGCCATCCCATAGTCGAGTGCCCATATACCCATCATACATATCCTCCATCCCATAGTCCAGTGCCCATATACCCATCACACATCCTCCATACCATAGTCCCATACCCAAATACCCATCATACATATTCTCCATCCCATAGTCCCATGCCCATATACCCATCATACATATTTGCCATCCCATAGTCGAGTGCCCATATACCCATCACACATCCTTCATCTCATAGTCCCATGCCCATATACCCATCATACATGTCCTCCATCCCATAGTCCCATGCCCATATATCCATCATACATATCTGCCATCTCCCGGACATACACACACATACTGTACTTTGAGCTTTATATATTAGATAGCTGAAGAGCCCGGCGCTGCCCGGGCATAGTAACTGTGGTTAGTTGTATCAAATTATAATTATCCTCCATCCCATAGTCCCGTGTTCATATACCCATCCTCCATCCCATAGTCCCATGCCCATATACCCATCACACATCCTCCATCCCATAGTCCCATGCCCATCATACATATTCTCCATCCCATAGTCCCATGCCCATATACCCATCATACATATTCGCCATCCCACAGTCGAGTGCCCATATACCCATCACACATTCTTCATCTCATAGTCCCATGCCATATACCAATCATACATATCCTCCATCCCATAGTCCCGTGCCCATATACCCATCATACATATCTGCCATCTCATAGTCCCGTGCCCATATACCCATCATACATATCCTCCATCCTATAGTCCAGTGCCCAAATACCCATCACACATCCTCCATCCCATAGTCCCGTGCCCATATACATGTCCGCCATACCATAGTCCCGTGCCCATATACCCGTCATACATATCCTCCATCCCATAGTCCAGTGCCCATATACCCATCACACATCCTCCATCCCATAGTCCCATGCCCATATACCCATCACACATCCTCCATCCCATAGTCTCATGCCCATCATACATATTCTCCATCCCATAGTCCCATGCCCATATACCCATCATACATATTCGCCATCCCACAGTCGAGTGCCCATATACCCATCACACATTCTTCATCTCATAGTCCCATGCCCATGTACCAATCATACATATCCTCCATCCCATAGTCCCGTGCCCATATACCCATCATACATATCTGCCATCTCATAGTCCCGTGCCCATATACCCATCATACATATCCTCCATCCTATAGTCCAGTGCCCAAATACCCATCATACATCCTCCATCCCATAGTCCCGTGCCCATATACATGTCCGCCATACCATAGTCCCGTACCCATATACCCGTCATACATATCCTCCATCCCATAGTCCGGTGCCCATATACTCATCACACATCCTCCATTCCATAGTCAACCATTATGACATCATAATGAGCGGCGGCAGGGCTTGCAACCTATGATGACA
>NW_027361683.1:54987500-55037500 GCF_039654945.1 Dendrobates tinctorius
GTCATCAGGGATAGCGGTCACTGCTGCAAATTATCCCTCACTGAAACAGTGTCATCAGTGACCCTCTTTCCAGGAGTGGGGCTAGTCCCCCTGATCAATCTGTGCGGTCACTCTGTTCTCAGCTCTGCAGTATCCAACCGGCAGCAGAGCGGTGTCGTGATACCCAGCCAGCAGGATACCATATTTTTGAGACAAGTTTGAGACAAGTAATTAGGGTGTAGTTTTTCATATTTCTTTTTTTCTACAGCATTCACTGCACGGGTTGAAAATAGATGAACAGTCTGAAAAGAGGACATGGATCTGTGTTCTTCTTGAGTGCATAATCTCCACTGTCTTTGACAGCAAATCCGATCCCACCAGGGGTCTGAGGGATATGGCACACAGGGAAGCAGTTGTCTGGCCGCCTTGTTGCCATTGCTCCCTTTGTTAGCCTTTGGTGCCAATGGTTGCGATCTCTGTATAGCCAATTCTTTACATGTTGCAGTTACTACTGATGGTGGCATATGAGATTGGCACATTGTCCGACCTCTGCACACGCAGCAGCATGGTTGTGTGTAAGGCCTGTTTCATACTTCAGTTTTTTTGTGTCAGTTAAAATCCGCTAAAAAGGCGGAAAGCGGATCCGTTCCTAACTGATGTGAACGGATGCCACCGGATCGGTTATTTTGACGGATCTGCCGAATTAAGAATTTTAAAGGAACCGCTGCCCGGGAAGGAGAGAGAGAGAGAATTTTTTTTTTCTCTGTCCGCCAGAAATGATTTCAGGGTTAAATTTCCTACTGACTTCATTCCTCCGGGCTTGCGCTCTATAAAAATGCGGATCCTGCAGTACAAAAAACGTTACATGGTCTGTCCAGGCATCTCGGCGGACGCAAAAAAATTGACGGATTCGCAAAAAAAACGGATCCAACGGATGGCCATCCGTCAAGATCCGCCGGTAATGCAAGTCAATGGGGAAAAAAACGGATCCGCCAAAAAAAATGGCGGATCCGTTTTTTTGCAAAAATGGCGGATTTTGACTGATGGTCAAAAACGGAAGTGTGAAACAGGCCTAACAGCCAGCTTCTGTTGCAGATGGCATGGGTACAACCATAATTGTACTCCCAATTGCAGGAAATCACCTGCAACCTGGACGTATAGTTATGTCCATTTGTGGGAAGAGTTAATGAACAAGGATCATGTGCTAATAAATCCTGATAAGCATGCATTCAGAATACCCAATATCATAACCATGTTGGTTAATACAAAAACTGTATGAAAACTGCAGTGTGACTTTGCCCTCAAATAGTGTTTTACTGACATGTGATCTTTGACAAGTTACCCTGTAATGTTGTTTTGTGTCCTAACGAAGTCCATTGATCCATTGCCCATTCATGCAGATTGATCCAGCTCTTCATCTTTTCCCTTTTGCCTCTGACAGCTGTAGACAAGGCATATAAACGGTTGCTTGATGCCGAGCAGAAGAAGCGGGCACTAGATGTTATCCAGGCTGGACACGAGTATATTGAGCACATAGTAAGTCCTGTGCCATATACGGTACTTTTCATTAAATGCAAAAAGCGTATGTTCCACATAACTTGGTATAGACAAATGGCTATAAACCCAGGTAACCAGTTAGACCAGTTAAAGGGAATCAGTCACATCATTTTGGTGGTGTATGTAAATGATTTCGGTCCGGTCCGATGGGCGGTGTTTTGGGTCTTTTCCTCCAGGGCTCTGGAGTCGGTAAGCCAAACCGGCGACTCCGACTCCTCAATTTCCCTTACTCCGACTCCACGACTCCCACATATATTGCTTATATTTAAGTGAAAAATTTATTGTAGTACAATCTGAACATCAGACATTTAATCCTTTTTATGACAGAATAATCTAGATATTTAGATAGAACATCTAATATATAAAGCTCAATGTGGGTGTGTGTGTATGTATGTATGTCCGGGATTGGCATCTGCACCATCGTAGCTATAGCCACAAAATTTGGCACAGTCGCACGTCTGGACCCCGAGAGCGTCATAGGCTATGTGGTGAGGCAAAATTTTAACCCCGTGCATTCCAATTCACCAAACAATTTTGCCCCTATCTACATAATGGGGGAAAAAGTGAAAGGAAAAGTGTTGGAGGCAAATTGACAGCTGCCAGATGTGAACAAGGGGGACTTAAAGAATGGGAGCGATGGCGCCAAAGAGTATATACTGTACAGTTGCTAAGTGGGGCCTTGACATGGGATACTCACCACACATGGGGATATGAACACACACACAAAATGCGCCACACACTACCACGTGCTTCAACACATATACCACCCTCAGCACACATTTCACCACACATACACCAACCTCGCCACATAAAAGTCGAAACACAAAAGTCACCACTCAAAACTCGCCACGCAGTCCCAGAGCTGTTTAAGATGAAAAATGAGCTGTGATTGGTTGCTATCAGCAACAGTTTTCTTTGTAGACAGTTGTGGTAACTGAGGCCTATTATTCTTATTTCTATGGTGTTATCGTCCTTCTGTAAAGCTGGAAATAACACAATTTATTACCGTGCCAACCCAGACCACCCTCTGACACAGACTGCAGGGGGAGCCCAGTATCAAATTAGATACCCAGCTCACCACAGTGTCACACAGAATAGTATTAGATACACGGCTCAGCAGACAGTATCACACAGAATAGGATTAGATACACGGCTCAGCAGTCAGTATCACGCAGGATAGGATTAGATGCACGGTTTTTATGTGCAATATAATCATTATAATTTGTTAGAACTTACCACAGTTGGTCACTATGCCCAGGCAACGCCGGGCTCTTCAGCTAGCAATATATGTATTGGAATACAACTTTAGAACACAAAAAACGAATAAATTGTAAATATGTAATACACTATGTACTCGATTACATATACTGGGTGTGTGTGTGTGTGTATGTATATATGTGTATATATATATATATATATATATATATATATATATATATATATATATATATATATATATATATATATACTGTGTAATAATCTATGTAAGTGGCAAAAAACAGTTTTCAACAAAAACATAACATTTGTGCAGTCTATGAATTTGTTCTAAGAAATATCAATTGCCTCCATGAGATCCTCCTTCATAGATGACCTCAAATCTGACCTAATAATTTTAAGGCAAGAGAACAACCTCTCTACACTAACTTGGGTTGTAGGCAAAGCCGTAACCACATGGGCAACATCTCTAGCATTTTTGGGTATAAAGGAATTGCCTCATGCACAGTCAGTTTTGATGAACGGTTGAATTTTTCTATTTCTTTGAGAGCAAGTGAAACATTTTGCTGAAATATGGTCAATCTGTTTGCTATAGGAGACGGAGTGAAATCTTTTTCCTTGCGGCAACGCTCTGCCTTCTCCATGTCATCCAAATACTTGTCAAAGTCAAACTCCTCATCTGATGAGTATGAAGATATGGCACCAGTAGCACTGTCAGGACCCAAGTCCTCTTGCGCCTGGCAGTCCTCCTGTAGGCCACTCATCTTAACTGCTACCTCAGTCAGAGCTTCTTTTCCTTTAATAAGCTGTTGATCATCAAGCAGTATACGATGACTTGGGTCCACATAAACAGCTGCCAGAAAATTTTTATTTATCAATAGCTGTGTCTCTCTCCGTTTCATTGAAGCAGAAACGCCATCTGCGATTAAACCTCCTCTTTGGGACAGGCAAAATAGCAAGTTCTTCCACTCCCTTATGAAAATGCCAGGAGTTAAATCCTCAGCTTGTAATTTTTTAGTCACGGTAAATGGATGATTAAGCAATTCCTTCAATTCAGCCACCTGTGTCCATTGACCTTCATTTATGGTTACCTGAGGGTTCGCCATATCTATAAGAAACCATTTTAGTTCAAGCAATCGCTCAATTGTTAAACAAGTACTGCCCCACCGAGTGGCTTGATCGACAATTGCCCCTTTCCCAGCATGTCTCTTCAAGATGGAATCAATTTTAGGGGTTCTGGCAGCAATAACCAATTCCCTCACTTTTCCAATCAGATTTCCAGCATGTCCCCCTTGCAGACTATCTCTTAATTGCCAGCTGCAGCGTGTGCACAACACAGCGAATATGATGAATATGAAAGTGTTTTGAAGCAGCTTCAACAAGATCATCTATTTCTACAGTACAATTTTGCTGTTCTTCTGTTGTAATATCTGTTTGTTCCTCAGTTACATGAACAGCACTGTGGCCTTCCATCTCAAACATACTGAGTCCTAAATTTTCTTCTAGCTGTTGTTCATTACTCTCATTCATCAGTTTAATTGTACTTATCATGTTTGAAGCATTGTCCGTTACAATAGCAAGAACCTGTTCTTTTTTGAGCTCGTAATCTTGCAGAACTTTTTCCACTAAGGCCTGGAGAAACTGGCTGCTGTGATGAGCTTTAGTATCTTTTACTGCCAGTGCCTTGGTAACAATTTCTTTGTTGTCACAAGTATATTGATGGCAAAATAGTTCACTCTGTGACGTATGCAGGCATCCATTTTAAGAAACATGAAGCGTCTTTTGAGAGTCTTTTTAAGATCTTCCTGGCTTCTTCAATCACTAATTTTCTAATACTTTCTCTTTCCAGAGAAACACCAATGGATGGATAGAGCTGATTTCTAATCTGCTTTTACTATTGAAAACATAATCTATGAGCTCAAAAACCTTTCAGATGGTGCGGTTTTTTAAAAAGCTGATCTGCTTTTACAGCTGAAAACCGTATCCTCAAAAAATGCAGCAAAAACGCTGTGTGTGAATGTAGCCTTAGATCAGGAATAGAACAGCCATTTACAGGACTTTTCATAACTTTCCCAAATTCCTATGAGAAAATATTCAGCACATTCTGCATTGAACTACTGTACCCAATTTATTATATATTTTAGGAGTCGGTCCATTTTATTCCAACTCCACCAAAATGAGTACAGACTCCGACTCCACAGCCCTGCTTTCCTCCACCCCTCTTTGGCCGCTGTCCACAATATTTCTGGGAATTTCTGTAGTTGTCCTCCATATTACGCGTGTGCGCATTGCAATCTTGACTCACGCACGCGCAGTTTCCCTTGCCCAACTGCGGGCAAAGCTGAAAAGCATTAGTGCGCATGCGCCGGTGAATTATGCTTTTCGGCTTTTCCCGCAGTTGGGCAAAGCATACTGCGCATGCGCGAGTCAAGATTGCAATGCGCACGCACGTAGTATGGAGGACAAGTACGGAAATTCCCAGAAATATTGTGGACAGCGGCCAAAGAGGGGTGAAGGAAGGGACCCAAATCACCGCCCATCAGACCGGACCGAAATCATTTACGTAGGCCGCCAAAATGAGGCGACAGATTCCATTTTATTTGTCAGATTTTGTTTTTTTAGTAACAGGATAAGAACGCCCATATACACCAGTAGAAAACTCAAGAAGGTAGAAATCAACAGATTTCCAGGCACACTAGATATTGGCCTCCTAAGTTTTGCTTCCCGAATATTTTGGATTTACTTATTTCAAGTTGTCTGCCCAGTTGTTTCACAGTTCAGCAGCACACAACTGATGTTTTCTGTGCACCAGTCTGCCTTAAAGGGAATCTGTCACCTGTTTTTTCGACTATCAGCTGCCGGCACCGCCATCAGGGGCTTATCTACAGCATTCTGTAATGCTGTAGATAAGTCCCTGATGTAACCTGAAAGAGAAGAAAAACGAGTTATATTATACTCACCCAGGGGTGGTCCGGTCGGGGTCCGATGAGTGTTGCGGTCCGGCGCCTCCCATCTTATAGCGAAGACTTCCTATTTGCTTCCCGTCGCTGCTCCGGCGCAGGTGCACTGTTCTGCTCTGTTGAGGGCAGAGCAGAGTACTGCAGTGCGCAGGCACCGGACCTCTCTGACCTTTCCCAGCGCCTGCGCATTGCAGTACTCTGCTCTGCCCTCAACAGGTCAGAGCAGTACACCTGTGCCTGACCCGCGACGGGAAGCAAAGATAGAAGATGGGAGGCGCCGGACTGGACCGCGACACCCATCGGACCCGCCCCTTGGTGAGTATAATCGAACTTGTTTTTCTGATCTTTCTGGTTACATCTGAGACTTATCTACAGCATTACAGAATGCTGTAGATAAGCCCTTGATGGAGGTGGCCCCAGCATATATGCCAAAAAATAGGTGACAGATTCCCTTTAAAGCCTGCACGAGATTTCTGTCCTGCAGATGAAGACCTCTGGTTTTATAACTGACTAGCTGAAGAGCCCGGCGTTGCCTGGGCATAGTAACCAACTGTGGTTAGTTCTAACAAATTATGATTATATTGCACATAAAAACCATGCATCTAATCCTATCCTGTGTGATACTGTCTGCTGAGCCGTGTATCTAATACTATTCTGTGTGATACTGTGTGCTGAGCTGTGTATCTAATCCTCTCCTGTGTGATACTGACTGCTGAGCCGTGTATCTAATCCTATCCTGTGTGATACTGGGCTCCCCCTGCAGTCTGTGTCAGGGGGTGGTCTGTGTTGGCACGGTAATAAATTGTGTTATTTCCTGCTTTACAGAAGGACGATAACACCATAGAAATGATAAGCATAATAGGCCTCAGTTACCACAACTGTCTACAAAGAAAACTGTTGCGGATAGCAACCAATCACAGCTCATTTTTCATCTTTTAAGCAGCTCTGGGACTGCGTGGCGAGTTTTGAGTGGCAACTTTTGCGTTTTGACTTTTATGTGGTGAGGTTGGTGTATGTGTGGTGAAATTTGTGCTGAGGGTGGTATATGTGTTGAAGCACGTGTGTGGCGCATTTTGTGTCTGTGTTCATATCCCCGTGTGTGGTGAGTATCCCATGTCATTGCCCCACCTTAGCAACTGTACAGTATATACTCTTTGGCGCCATCGCTCTCATTCTTTAAGTCCCCCTTGTGCATATCTAGCAGCTGTCAATTTGCCTCCAACACTTTTCCTTTTACTTTTTCCCCATTATGTAGATAGGGGCAAAATTGTTTGGTGAATTGGAACGTGCGGGGTTAAAATTTCACCTCACAGCATAGCCTGTGACGCTCTCAGGGTCCAGACGTGTGACTGTGCAAAATTTTGGGGCTGTAGCTGCGACGATGCAGATGCCAATACATACACTTTTTCCTCATTATGTAGATAGGGGAAAAATTGTTTGGTAAATTGGAATGCGCAGGGTTAAAATTTTGCCTCACAACATAGCCTATGAGGGGTCCAGACGTGTGACTGTGCAAAATGTTGTGGCTGTAGCTACGACGGTGCGGATGCCAATCCCGGACATACATACAAGTGCCTACAAGTAGTATTCAACCCCCTGCAGATTTATCAGGTTTGATAAGATGCAAATAAGTTAGAGCCTTCAAACTTCAAACAAGAGCAGGATTTATTAACAGATGCATAAATCTTGAAAAACAAAAAATTATGTTGCTCTGTTAAATTTTAATAAATTGTAAACATAAAAGTGTGGTTCAATTATTATTCAACCCCTAGGTTTAATATTTTGTGGAATAACCCTTGTTTGCAATTACAGCTAATAATCGTCTTTTATAAGACCTGATTAGGCCGGCACAGGTCTCTGGAGTTATCTTGGCCCACTCCTCCATGCAGATCTTCTCCAAGTTATCTAGGTTCTTTGGGTGTCTCATGTGGACTTTAATCTTGAGCTCCTTCCACAAGTTTTCAATTGGGTTAAGGTCAGGAGACTGACTAGGCCACTGCAACACCTTGATTTTTTCCCTCTTGAACCAGGCCTTGGTTTTCTTGGCTGTGTGCTTTGGGTCGTTGTCTTGTTGGAAGATGAAATGACGACCCATCTTAAGATTCTTGATGGAGGAGCGGAGGTTCTTGGCCAAAATCTCCAGGTAGGCCGTGCTATCCATCTTCCCATGGATGCGGACCAGATGGCCAGGCCCCTTGGCTGAGAAACAGCCCCACAGCATGATGCTGCCACCACCATGCTTGACTGTAGGGATGGTATTCTTGGGGTCGTATGCAGTGCCATCCAGTCTCCAAACGTCACGTGTGTGGTTGGCACCAAAGATCTCGATCTTGGTCTCATCAGACCAGAGAACCTTGAACCAGTCTGTCTCAGAGTCCTCCAAGTGATCATGAGCAAACTGTAGACGAGCCTTGACATGACGCTTTGAAAGTAAAGGTACCTTACGGGCTCGTCTGGAACGGAGACCATTGCGGTGGAATACGTTACTTATGGTATTGACTGAAACCAATGTCCCCACTGCCATGAGATCTTCCCGGAGCTCCTTCCTTGTTGTCCTTGGGTTAGCCTTGACTCTTCGGACAAGCCTGGCCTCGGCACAGGAGGAAACTTTCAAAGGCTGTCCAGGCCGTGGAAGGCTAACAGTAGTTCCATAAGCCTTCCACTTCCGAATGATGCTCCCAACAGTGGAGACAGGTAGGCCCAACTCCGTGGAAAGGGTTTTGTACCACTTGCCAGCCTTGTGACCCTCCACGATCTTGTCTCTGATGGCCTTGGAATGCTCCTTTGTCTTTCCCATGTTGACCATGTATGAGTGCTGTTCACAAGTTTGGGGAGGGTCTTAAATAGTCAGAAAAGGCTGGAAAAAGAGATAATTAATCCAAACATGTGAAGCTCATTGTTCTTTGTGCCTGAAATACTTCCTAATACTTTAGGGGAACCAAACAGAATTCTGGTGGTTTGAGGGGTTGAATAATAAATGACCCTCTGAATAAACTTTTCACAATTTAAAAAAAAATTAAGCAAAGAAATAACATTCTTTTTTGCTGCAGTGCATTTCACACTTCCAGGCTGATCTACTGTCCAAATGTCACAATGCCAAGTTAATTCCGAATGTGTAAACCTGCTAAATCTGCAGGGGGTTGAATACTACTTGTAGGCACTGTATATACATACACACATACACACACACATTGAGCTTTATATATTAGATGACAAAACTGATTCCATGCTTTCCTATGGGAAGTTATGATCTAAGATCACTATTTCTAATTTTTATCTCCTTCATGACATCTACTGTACATGTACAGCGCAATTTGGAAGCGGATGTATTGAGCATGCTCACGTGGTGAGCTCACCCCCACACTCTGCAGTTATTGGCTGTGTTACAGCCAGGACCTGCTATTAGTGTATGTTACCACGATCAGTAAATGCTGCAGGTTTGACGCTCTGTACATCGGCAGCGGCCAGATGTTACAGCATAGTGGATGGGATTTCAAGTAAAGTTCCATGTCCACTATGCGAGCACTGGTGGCGCCCGCGGCTTCTCTGCAGAGACGAACATACGGCGTGTCTTTCCAGACCGCAGCATGTCTATTGTGTAAGTGTGTGATACCCAAGATAAATGTCACCCGTACAATGGATAGGACCCGGTAATTCCGAACAATTCACTGAAAACATGTGGAATCACTTGCGGTCAAAAGACTGCAGCACTTTGGATGCAGTGGACATTGTCAGCGCTTTAAGCGCAGCACGTTACTGACCGTGTGGACGTAGCCTCACACCTGCAGTTGCTAATCTTTTAATTCCACCACTGTCGAATTCAGACTGGCATTAATAGCGGTCCCCCATGGGGGTGCGTTATTCTAAACTCCCATCAGCGCGTCTGTGACGGGATTGCAGGTCACCGATGGGTTACCTCCATGATTGTCACATTGGAGCTTCCTTGAAATTCTGCCTGTATCAAGGCTTCATAGTAGACCCTGATTTTTGCTATATACAGCAATGCTGTGCTAGCTTGAAGTCTCTTAACGGGGCTAACAAGAAGAGTTAAAAGTTACAATTTTTTTTTTTTTTTTAAATCACACCCCTTGATTAAAATACCTATATATATAATTGCCTTAAATTGTCCGTCGTCCACTTCCGTCTGGATGTCCCCGAATCCCACAATCCACCGCGCCGCATCGGAAGTACGCCGACCGCCATATAGAAATACCCAAGTGATGGGTATTCCAGTATGGCACCCGCTCGTGGTACCAGGCCCTTCCACAGTACCACCATCGGGACACCGCTGGGACCCCCCGCCGCTGCTGGACCCCCCCCCGCCAAACCCGCCGCTGCCTGGCCACCCACTTCCGTTACAGCCGGCAGGAAAGAACGCGGCTTGCGGCCTGTGCTGGAGATGGGATGCGGGCGCCCTCTAGTGGTGCCGCACCCCATCTCCAGCACAGGCCGCAAGCCGCGGTCTTTCCTGCCAGCTGGCCGCCGCCAGTACCCCCACCCTGCCCCTGGACCCGCCATGGCTGTTCACGCCGCCGGAACCCCCCCCCTCCCCCGCATCGGACCCGTTGCTGCCTGTCCACCATGTACGTACGTACTTACGTACGTACTTACACACACACGCACACATGTACTCACATAAATACACACAACACACGTACTCGCACACATACTCATACACACACGTACTCGTACACACACACGTACTCGCGTACACTCACGTACACACACACACGTACACACACAAACACGTTCTCACGTACACACACGAACTCACGTACACACAAGTACTCACGTACACACAAACACGTGCTCACGTACACACAAACACGTGCTCACGTACACACAAACACGTGCTCACGTACACACACTCACGTACACACGTACACACTCACATACGAGGACGTATGTCCTCGTATGTCCACGTACACACACACGTCCTCACGTACACACACGTACACACACACGTCCTCACGTACACACACGTACACACACACGTCCTCACGTACACACACACACACGTCCTCACGTACACACACACACACGTCCTCACGTACACACACACACACACGTCCTCACGTACACACACACACGTCCTCACGTACACACACACGTCCTCACGTACACACACACGTCCTCACGTACACACACACGTCCTCACGTACACACACACACGTCCTCACGTACACACACACACACGTCCTCACGTACACACACACACACGTCCTCACGTACACACACTCGTCCTCATACACACGCGCGTACACACACGCACACGTACACACACACAAGTACTCGCATACACACTCACGTACTCACACACATGTATTCACGTACTCACACACACGTATTCACGTACTCACACACACGTATTCACGTACTCACACACGTATTCACATACTCACACACGTCCTTACACACACACACACTCGTCCTCATACACACACACACTCACGTGCTCACATACACACACACTCACGTGCTCACATACACACTCACGTGCTCACATACACACACACTCACGTGCTCACATACACACACACTCACGTGCTCACATACACACACACTCACGTGCTCACATATACACACACTCACGTGCTCACATACACACAGACACACACGTACACACAGACACACACGTACTCACAGACACACTCGTCCTCACATACACACGCGCGTACGCACACGTACACACACACAAGTACTCGCATACACACACATGTACTCACACACACGTCCTCACGTACTCACACACACGTATTCACGTACTCACACACGTCCTTACACACACACACTCGTCCTCACATACACACACTCGTGCTCACATACACACTCACGTGCTCACATACACACACACTCACGTGCTCACATACACACACACTCACGTGCTCACATACACACACACACTCACGTGCTCACATACACACAGACACACACGTACACACAGACACACACTCACACGTACTCACATACTCATGTACGTAGTCACGTACTCACGTACACACACATACGTACTCACTTACACACACATATGTACTCACTTACACACACACAAGTACTCGAGTACACACACGTGTGTACTCGTACACACACGTACTAGTACACACACGTAATAATAATCTTTATTTTTATATAGCGCTAACACAGACACACACGTACTCACAGACACACACGTACTCACAGACACACACGTACTCACAGACACACACGTACTCACAGACACACACGTACTCACAGACACACACGTACTCACAGACACACACTCACACGTACTCACATACTCATGTACGTAGTCACGTACTCACGTACACACACATATGTACTCACTTACACACACACACACAAGTACTCGAGTACACACACAAGTACTCGTACACACACGTACTCGTACACACACGTAATAATAATAATCTTTATTTTTATATAGCGCTAACATATTCTGCAGCGCTTTACAGTTTGCACACATGTCATCACTGTCCCCGGTGAGGCTCACAATCTGAATTCCCTATCAGTATGTCTTTGGAGTGTGGGAGGAAACCGGAGTGCCCGGAGGAAACCCACGCAAACACAGGGAGAACATACAAACTCCTTGCAGATGTTGTCCTTGGTGGGATTCGAACCCAGGACCCCAGCGCTGCAAGGCTGCAGCGCTAACCACTGAGCCACCGTGCTGCCCACATACTCACACACACACGTACTCGCTTACACACGTACTCACACACACGTCCTCACGTACACACACACGTCCTCACGTACGTACACACGTACTCACACACACACACACACGTACTCACACACACGTACTCCAACACACACACGTCCTCGCGTACACACACGGCACACTAATAACTTGAAAGTAGAGTCTTTGCAACGACAGTCTTTTTTGTTGTGATTTTATTTTTTGTGGAAAAAGGTGGTGTTACAATCCAACGTTTCAGCTCTACATCTCGAGCTTTCATCAGGGATATGACTACAGAATATACAATAAAAGAACAAAAATCAGTGTATAAACTATATAAAACAATAAACCTGGTGATAAGTGATTTATATTGTGAGGACAGTGTCATGCATCCTTTGTGAAGGTATGTATGGACCTATAGTGATGTGAGGCCAGTGAGTGTGTATTTTGGTGTGATACGGTGTACGTGTGAGAGGTTGGGCAGAGGAATTGTGTGAAGGTGTAAATGAGACAGTGTAGGAGATGAACGGCATGAGTGTGTGGGTTGTGTTGAGAAGGGGCATTAGGGGACAGTGAAGTGGAGTGGGAGTGAGGGTGAGGTCATCTAAAGAGGCTGTGTGTAAGGGGTGCTCTTGGAAATATTAAGGCATAAGGTGTAAATACCTTGGTCCTTGGTTTTGGGGTGTGTGTATAGGTGGTATAGGTTTGCCTTTGTAGTCCAGCTAGGGCGAGGTCATCACTGTCAGGGGTAGTCCTGCTGGTCTGGACTCATTTGAAGTCACAGACGTCACGGGAGAGAATGTAGGGTTGTTGTAATAGCACAGGTAGTGTACCTGTAGGTATAGAGAAAAGGTAGACTTAGCACTTGGAGACCTGGAAGGACAGTGTGCCTAGGTGGGGTACTGTATAATGGTACCGCACCTGTGTCAGAGTACTAATAACAAGTGCTTAGTCACTGGCATGAGCGTGATGCATTTTACCTTCGGCTAGAAGGATAAATGAGAGGGAGACCTCAGGTGTGAATCGCTGGAGCGGTACCTATAGTGACCACTGAGAGAAGGTATAGGTTAAGGAATAGCAAGGTATGTTGAAAGAATATAAAAGAAAGTTTTAGGGGTCACATACCGATGTGTAGGGTCAGCACGTGACTCCCGTCCTATGGACAAATAAGCAGGTCAATAAGCTGAAATGGAGAGAGGAAACCCAGTCTGTAAAGACTGTAGGGCACCATTACCTTATGTCCTAAGTTTGGTCAGGTGTAGAGAAGGTCGGGAGTGCATGTGGCTCAGTGCAGTGGTGTTATATACTGTCTTGCACTTCCTGGATGGGTGGGGAGGGGCGGGGATGGAGGAAGGGCCGTCGCCATCTTGGTGAGGTCAAAGATGTCAGAATGAATGTACTGAGCTTGTGCGGGGCGGGGATAGGAAATGAGCATGTTTTGACCTTCCAGGAAGTGATGTTGGCAGTCGCCATCTTGGTGAGGTCAAAGATGTCAGAATGAATGTACTGCGCATGTGCGAGACGGGAATAGGAATTGAGCATGTTTTGACCTTCCAGGAAGTGAAGTTGGCTAAGGAGGGGTGTAAAGAAGTGTCACATGCATGCAGGCGGCCATTTTAACGGTGGAACTGTGCTGAATTCATGCACAGTGGTGATTTCAGTGCTGGTTGTGCCCATCAGGTTTCAAAGAGACTTCCTTTTCCTGCCTAAAAACAAAGATAAGGCAATTAGAGCAGGGTTTACATACATAGAGTAAAATGGTGTTTACTTTAACACACTTATGTCAGAAATATCTCCTGTTAACCAAAATACGTTGTGTGGGAAAAGAACTTTTGGTAGTGATTTTTACACTCCTGATGAAAAACAATACCAATTCACTATGTAGTGGAATTTAGAAAGGATTAATAATACATTTCAGATTCTCTATTGAGACCGTGTGGGTGGAGGGTATTTAGGTGATATATCCAATACGCTTCACGCTCTTTGAGCGTTTGGATTCTATTACCCCCTCGTCTGGGTGCAGCGATTTGTTCAATGACCTGAAATTTCAGTTGACTTACAGAATGTCTGTTTTCCACAAAATGGGCAGGAATTGGTAATAGTGTGTTCTCACACCGGATGGTTGATTTATGTTTGGAGATGCGGTCTTTGACATGCTGGGTAGTTTCCCCAATGTATCCTAGGCCGCATGGGCATTTGATTAGGTAAACGACAAAGTTTGAGTCGCAGGTAAAATAGCCATTGATCTTGAACCGTTTGCCGGACCTCAGATGGGTGAATGAGTCACCTTTACTGACATTCGTGCATTGTGCGCAACCCAAACAAGGGAAGGTTCCGTTGCGTACCGTGCTAAATGTCTTCTGCCTGAGTGTCTTGAAGTTGGAGCCCAAGTCAGCTCTAACCAAAGTGTTTTTTAGGTTCTGAGCCCGCTTGTGGCAGATGAGAGGAGGATTTTTGAAGTTTTCAACCCCCGGGTAGGCCTTTTCTAGTAGGGGCCAGTGTTCAAGAACTGCTTTTTTGATTAGAGGAGAGAACGGGTGATAGGTGTTGATGAACTTGACCCTATTCTCTACGTCGCGGTCACGTTGGGTAGTTCTGGTTTGTTGTTCAGCGTTAGTTTTGGGGTATCCTCTTGTTTGAAACTTTTCAGTCATCTCGTCATGTCTCGTTTGCCTGATTTCAGGTGTTGAGACTATGCGGTCAATCCTGTCATGTTGGGATTTAGGTAGAGCTGTCTTGACGTGTCTTGGGTGGCAGCTAGACCAGTGTAGTAGACTATTGCGGCCTGTAGGTTTGATGTAAAGGTCACTTGTAAGGGTGCCTGAGTCAGTTTTACAGATCATGGTGTCAAGGAAACTGACAGACTGTGTGTTGGAATGTAAGGTAAATGTTAGGTTCGGTATACTCTGGTTGAGGTCACGTACAAAGTCTGTGAGGCTGTTGGTGTCGCCTGTCCATACACAAAAGATGTCGTCTATGTATCTGAGCCAGGTAAGAGCATGCTTTCTGTATAGATGATGTATGTAGACAAAGTCAGCCTCAAATTTACTCATAAAGATGTTAGCGTACGGGGGGGGCTACATTCGCCCCCATCGCGGTCCCCCGTTCCTGTAGGTAGAATTGGTCCTCAAAGAGGAAATAGTTGTTGTTGAGGACCAATTTGAGTGTATCGGTGCAGAACAATTTCTGGGGTTTGCTAAGAGGGGATTGTAGATCTAGGAACCATCTAACAGCCTCGATACCAAGATCGTGATCTATACTGGTATATAGGCTGTTAACGTCTAGGCTGGCTAACAAACATGAGGAAGGAATGTCATGGAGAGTTCTTACGTGGTTCAGAAAATCACCGGTGTCTTTGAGGTAAGATGGAATTTTTGGTACTAGTGGAGTGAGGATCTTTTCCAAGGTTATTGACAGGGGTGAGAGGATAGAATCGGTAGATGCCACTATGGGTCTACCGGGGGGCTTTTCCAAGTTTTTATGTATTTTGGGGAGTATATAAATGACTGGAGTTATGGGACTTTGTTTGTGCAAATACTCCGCCAGTTTAGAATCAGTTGTACCCAAATTTAAGTGGAAGTTGATCAAATTGTCTATCTTTCTCTCTATGGAGTAGATAGGATTCGTGGGGATGGGTCTGTATGTCGTGACGTCAGAGAGTTGTCTCTGGATTTCACACGTCCTCGCGTACACACACGTCCTCGCGTACACACACGTCCTCGCGTACACACACGTCCTCGCGTATACACACGTCCTCGCGTACACACACGTCCTCGCGTACACACACGTCCTCGCGTACACACACGTCCTCGCGTACACACACGTCCTCGCGTACACACACGTCCTCGCGTACACACACGTCCTCGCGTACACGCACTCGTCCTCACATACACACACGCGTACACACACGCACGTACTCGCGTACACACACGTTCACACACAAACACGTGCTCACGTACACACAAGTACTCACAAGTACTCACGTACACACACTCACGTACACGTCCTCACGTACACAGACACGTCCTCACGTACACAGACACGTCCTCACGTACACAGACACGTCCTCACGTACACACACGTCCTCACGTACACACACAGACACGTCCTCACGTACACACACAGACACGTCCTCACGTACACACACAGACACGTCCTCACGTACACACACAGACACGTCCTCACGTACACACACAGACACGTCCTCACGTACACACACAGACACGTCCTCACGTACACACACAGACACGTCCTCACGTACACACACAGACACGTCCTCACGTACACACACGTCCTCACGTACACACACACACACGTCCTCACGTACACACACACACACGTCCTCACGTACACACACACACACGTCCTCACGTACACACACACACACGTCCTCACGTACACACACACACACGTCCTCACGTACACACACACACACGTCCTCACGTACACACACACACACGTCCTCACGTACACACACACACACGTGCTCACGTACACACACTCACGTACCCTCTTACACACGTACTCACACTCACGTACTCACACACACGTCCTCACTTACACACACACGTACTCGCATACACGTACTCGCATACATGTACTCACTTACACACACACACACACACACACACGTACACACACTCACGTACTCGCTCTCACACACACGTACTCGCTCTCACACACACGTACTCGCTTACACACACACGTACTCGCTTACACACACACGTACTCGCTTACACACACACGTACTCACACTCACGTACTCACACTCACGTACTCACACACACGTCCTCACTTACACACACGTACTCACTTACACACACACGTACTCGCATACACGTACTCGCATACATGTACTCACTTACACACACACACGTACTCACTTACACACACACACACACACACACACGTACACACACTCACGTACTCGCTCTCACACACACGTACTCGCTTACACACACACGTACTCGCTTACACACACACACGTACTCGCTTACACACACACACGTACTCGCTTACACACACACACGTACTCGCTTACACACACACACACGTACTCGCTTACACACACACACACGTACTCGCTTACACACACACGTACTCGCTTACACACACACGTACTCGCTTACACACACGTACTCGCTTACACACACACGTACTCGCTTACACACACACGTACTCGCTTACACACACACGTACTCGCTTACACACACACGTACTCGCTTACACACACACACGTACTCGCTTACACACACACACGTACTCGCTTACACACACACACGTACTCGCTTACACACACACACGTACTCGCTTACACACACACACGTACTCGCTTACACACTCGCTTACTCACACACACATACTCACTTTACACACACATGTACTCACACACGCACGTACGTGAGTACACACACACGTACTCACACACACACACACACACACACATGTAGTCACATACATACATACACACACACACACACACACACACACACACACACATACTCACATACATACACGTACTCACATCTCCAGCACAGGTCGCAAACCACCCTCTTTCCTGCCGACTGTGACTGCATGGAGGTGGGTGGGCAGGCAGCTGCGGGACACACACACGTGTGTACACACACGTGTGTACACACGTGTACACACACATGTACACACACACACGTACACACCCCCCCCCCACACACACACACACACACACACTTCCCTACCGATGCAATAACATCGGGCACACCTCTAGTAGATACTAAAAGAATTGTTGGTATCGCCGCATTCAGAAAAGTACAATCTATCAAAATATTAACATAACCTGATCCGTAAACAAAAAAAATCAAGAATGACGAAATTGATTTTTTTTTTTTGGTTACTGCAATGCCACAAAAAATGCTTGACTCTGGTGAGGTCGATTCCTGGTGGACCTGTTCCCCCTTTTAACCCCGCCTTAACAAAGATCAGCACAACCATTCTTGGGTGTAAAACGGCCACAGCAGCCAATTTATTGATAATTTGATACTTAAGAGACACTTGGTGAGGTCCTCGAAGCTTAAAAAGGGGTCTGGTAGTTTATCATTCCAGGGCATTACTCCTTCTCTCCCAACCTTACTTCTAGCCGCGAGACCCAGAAGCACAAATAATCCAAGGGAGAGGTTGCTCTCCTGCCAATGTGATCCCGTCATTCCATCACCGGGTATCACCCAAACTCTTAGTACTGTGACCCCGACGCTCCGCCACCGGGTGTCACCCAATCTCAGAAGAAAACCACCACAACACTCCAATGAAGGAGATCCATGCATTCTAGGAATCCCCAAAAAATGTAATTTAGCCAACTTCGAGGACCCACCAGCGCCACGCTGAGAGCACCTTGACCCCTCAAGTGCTCGAGACCCCACCCAACAGCATTGCTGTGGCCTCCTGTATCCCCTTCCGTAGTCCCAAAGTCCATAAATCCATCCCCACCGCATTCAGGTGTATTCCATCCTCCAACCAAACTCCCTTTCCATATTATCAAAAGCTGCATGGCGTACCGCTACTCCCCCGTGCAGCTCCACAAATTTGGATACCTCTTTGTTAACTGTAATGCGTGCTTTGTTGATCTTTTGTACTGACATGGCTCCACGTCAAAATTTTCCGGGTGCTATGTCGGACCACACTATTTTTAATTTCAGGAACCTTACCCACAGCTGCTCCAAGTCTGACTTAATGTCGCAAACCAATCGCTTCCTGGGGCGGACTCCCAGGTCATTACCTCCTACATGCAAAACCAGTATGTCGGGAGCTTTATGACGCAGAACTGCTGCTAGAAACTCCCGGATTACCCCACCCCAAGTTAAACCCCTAAACCCTAGCCACTTAACTAATGCTATATCCCTTTTGAAACCCATCTGTCTTCCGTCAGTCCTTGTATCAGCTCGTAGCGCTCCCCAGTGAACATAAGAATGGCCCACAATCCAAACTAGTCATGGAATTTGCTCTGTAAGAATACAAACAAAAGTTAATGCTCTGTTTCAATCACTGAAGCCTTAGTTATCTCGTAAACGAGAAGTCGTACATAGGACCGGTACCGTTGGGACTGCCACCGGCCAATTCTCATTATGATCTCTGGACTCAAACCTCCTACCACTGCCTCAGTAGCAGCCCCAATTCGAAACGAGTGGCTACCATAGTTTTGATGTTTCAAACCCTGTTCCTCCAAGCACTTAGGAAACACCTTAATAAATTGATATTTCGATAAGAAGGATCCATCCTCATGACATAACAGGGGTCCCCCTTGCCTGGGCCTGGAGGCCGAAAAAATTTTAAAACAACGCCACGGGCACATAATAGAACCCTGCACCTTACACAACATTACCTTCTTTCCCTTTATCATTTGGTCAGTCTTGGACTTTCGAATCCAAAATTCTAGCCCTCTTTGTGTAGCTATAATATCGCTGGCTAGAATGCCCCCAACCTTAGTTTTCCCAGGTGCTACCAATTCTCCAATCCTCAGGGTCCCAAAAAAGGCTAATTAGAATGCCAACCTAAACAACCGTATCTCAAAGCCCGACCTTGAAACCCCCTGACCTAGTTTTTCCAGTAATCCGAATGACACATGTCTTCGACTGACCCTTTGACTCTTTCCTTTACGAAACCCTCTAAGTGCCGGTTTAACTAAAAAATTCTTTGTCACATCGGTTCTGTTTCTTAATTTAAAACCAAAAGGCTAACCCGCTAACTGATTTATTTTTGCTGATGACCATTTATTATACGCTGCTTGCCTAAATCCCATTAGTAATACCCCTACTTGCTCCTCCTCTGTTAAGTGTTCCCTCTCTCGCCCTAACCATTGTTCCCAAAGCAGCCAGGCCCGTTGATAGGCTGCCCAGGTGCTACCTGCTAACGATGACCTGATTAGCAGTTCGGCAGCCCTGAGACCACATTCCAGAGTTCGGGAGGACATGGTAATCCCTTTTCTTCTGCCTTCGGGGCCAGTGCCCGGAACCGCTCCTACTGAAAACGAGAAAGGGCATCAACAATTGAATTATGTTCGCCAGGTACATGTGATTCGGTAAAACAACCATTGATGGATAGGCATTCCAACACCAACTGGTGCAAAACTCTGATGATTGGAGGGGAAGAAGCGGTAATATTATTAATTGCCATTACCACTCCCATGTTATCACACTTAAAACCAGGGCTGTGGAATCGGTAAGCCAAACCTGCGACCCCCGACTCCTCAATTTCCCTTACATCGACTCCACGACTCCGACTCCAACATATATTGCTTATATTTAAGTGAAAAATTTATTGTAGTACAATGTGAACCTCAGACATTTAATCATTTTTATGATACAATAATCAAGATCTTTAGATAGAATATGATATATATTTATTGGAATACAAGTTTAGAACACAAAAAACTAATAAATTGTAAATATGTAATACAATATGTAATATTAAATATATATATATATATATCTCACTATGTAATAAACTATGTAAGTGGCAAAAAGCAGTTTTCAACAAAAACATAAATAACTAACTAAATAACATTTGTGCAGTCTATGAATTTGTTCTAAGAAATAGAATTGCCTCCATCAGATCCTCCTTCATAGATGACCTCAAATCTGACCTAATAATTTTAAGGCCAGAGAACAACCTCTCTACACTAACTTGGGTTGGAGGCAAAGCATTAACCACATGGGCAACATCGCTAACAATTTCCGGGTATAAAGGAATTGCTTCATGCACAGTCAGTTTTGATGAACAGTTGAATTTTTCTGTTTCTTTGAGAGCAAGTGAAACATTTTGCAGAAATAGGGTCCATCTTCTTGCTATAGGAGGCGGAGTGAAATCTTTTTCCTTGTGGCAACGCTTTGCCTGCTCCATGTCACCCAAATACTTTTCAAAGTCAAACGCCAAGTCCTCTTGCGCCTGGCAGTCCTCCTGTAGGCCACACATCCTAACTGCTACCTCAGTCAGAGCTTCTTTTTACTTTAGTAAGCTGTTGATCATCAAGCAGTATACTTGGGTCCACATAAACAGCTGCCATAAAACTTTTATTTTCCAATAGCTGTGTCTCTCTCCGTTTCATTGAAGCAGAAATGCCGTCTGCGATTAAACCTCCTCCTTGGGACAGGCAAAATAGCAAGTTCTTCCACTCCCTTATGAAAATGCCAGGAGTTAAATCCTCAGCTTGTAATTTTTTAGTCACGGTAATTGGATGAATAAGCAATTCCGTCAATTCAGCCACCTGTGTCCATTGACCTTCATTTAGGGTTACCTGAGGGTTCGCCATATCTATAAGAAACGGTTGTAGTTCAAGCAATCGCTCAATCATTAAATAAGTGCTGCCCCACCGAGTGGCTTGATCGACAATTTCCCCTTTCCAAGCACGTCTCTTCAAGATGGAATCAATTTTAGGGGTTCTGGCGGCAATAACCAATTTCCTCACTTTTCCAATCAGATTTCCAGCATATCCCTCTTGCAGACTATCTCTTATTGCCAGCTGCAGCGTGTGCACAACACAGCGCATGTGATGAATATGAAAGTGTTTTGAAGCAGCCTCAACAAGATCTATTTTTTTTTTTTTTTTTTTTACCGTCTTCATTGAGTGTAATACAAATATACATATAATGTCCAATAACATAACAGAAGAACATTTATGCAATATTAACATTAGACTGCATTTTTTCAACTATAACCTCCCCCTCCTCTCCCCCGGGCAAACTCCATAACTTCGTAACACAATTTCAGTCCAGTCTAACAGGGATATTACCGGCAAGCTGCTCTCTCATATACCAGTTGGTGAGCTGGAAACAACTATGTATCGCTTGGCGTGTGGAAGATGTCTGAGTATTGATAAAAGAGGACCATGTGAAAAAAAAAAAAAAGCGTTCAGTGTCTTTTTCTTTATTAAGTAAGGCTTCTATCCAATCCATTTTGAAGAGATATGTTACTTTTGTAGTAATTAAGCTTAAAGAAGGTGTTACATCCTGTGCCCACAAATGGAGAATGCTTTTACGTGTGGCTGCCGCCCATATGAACAAGATGCGGCGCTGCTGGACAGAAAGCCTCACCAACTGGTCCTGAGCGAGAATATTAAATATGGCCAACTCCGGGGATAAGAGAGATAGATATGCCAAAAGTGTTGATGAGATGTTGCAGAAGTGTATCCCACACCTCCCTTATTTTTGGGCAGTCCCAAAGGCAATAGAAAATATCATCTGGAGAGTGTAAGCATTTCGGGCAGGGATAAGTCCCCTGAGGGGGACATTTTAGACTTGACCTCCGGGGAGATGTATGCTTTATGAAATATAAGAGACATGGTTATGTAACTGTCATATGGTAATATAGAGTTAACTAGATTAAGGCCCGATGCTATCGCATCGAGAGGATAGTGACACACCTCTTGCCATGTTAACCCTCCATACACACACACCTCCTCAACACACACTCCTCTCACCTTTCACCATCTCCACTCACGTCCACTCACGTCCACTCATTCTTTCACTCCACATATGACCCTTTCTCTCACTCCGTCTCTCATACTCACACCATCATCGTCGCTGCTCCACGTTCCCCGACATCTTCTTCCGCCGGCGCCATCCTTGATCCCGACGTTGTCCACGCCGGCGACATGTTCTTGCGGCCACGCCATCTTGAGTATTCTGAAATCCTGTGAGTGGACATTAGTGGAGATAGTGAAAGGTGAGAGGAGTGTGTGTTGAGGAGTGGTGTGTTGAGGGTTAACATGGCAAGAGGTGTGCTGTGACTTCACCAGTTACAACTGGACGGAAGTTGTTACAACCCGGAAGCTGCTTAGCGCATTTATTATAGTAGATTAAGGCCCGATGCTATCGCATCGGGAGGATAGTGACACACCTCTTGCCATGTGAACCCTCAACACACACTCCTCCTCAACACACCACACCGCCTCAACACACACTCCTCTCACCTTTCACCATCTCCACTCACGTCCACTCACTCTTTCACTCCACATACGACCCTTTCTCTCACTCCGTCTCTCATACTCACACCGTCATCGTCGCTGCTCCACGATCCCCGACATCTTCTTCCGCCGGCGCCATCCTGGATCCCGACGTTGTCCACGCCGGCGACAGGTTCTTGCGGCCACGCCATCTTGAGTATCGTGAAATCCCGCGAGTGGACGTTAGTGGAGATAGTGAAAGGTGAGAGGAGTGTGTGTTGAGGAGTGGTGTGTTGAGGGTTAACATGGCAAGAGGTGTGCTGTGACGTCACCAGTTACAACCCGGAAGCTGCTTAGCGCATTTATTATAGTAGATGTATCACACCTATGTTTTTATGTGGATAAGATATTTACATAGTGAGCCTCAAGAAGGACAGTATTACTGATGTATGTAAAGTGCTATTGAAATAATAGTACTCTATTAATAAATAAAAAATTAATTATTATTACCTAAGTTATGTAGGTATGTGTTAGCTATGTAGTTGAAATCTACGTATGTTTGCCTAAATTTTTTTTGTTTTTGCCTTTTTTTTTTTTTAATCTATATATACCTATACCTATGTATATTTTTATGGATTTAAATATGTCTATGACATATATGTGAAAGAGATAATTAGTGTAAGATATATCTATCTGCTTAAAATATTTATATATATAACATATATCAAGCTATGTATAGAAGTCTTAGAAGTCTATTATCTATATCTATTTAGAATGTAACTATTATTTATATATCTATCCATTCTAGGACCAACTTAAATAGTTTAAAGTAAGACATTTTTGTAAACGACATTTCTAGTGAAGATTTTTGGGCTATTAGGTAGCAATTGTCCTTGAAGTGGTGTATCCACCATTTTGACCTTAACGTTGCTGCGTTGCTTTACTCGGGAGAATGCAACATACAATTGTCCATGGGCAAATACAGGTTCGGGCAAAAAAAATTCCAACTCGATTGAGGGTCTGTCCTTGGGATTTGTTAATGGTCATAGCAAAAGCAGGTTTTAGAGGAAACTGTCGACGTTTTAATTTAAAAGGTAACCCAGTTTCTGAAGGACACAAATCGATGAGTGGAATAAACACAATGTCTCCTTCAGCTGAGCCAGTAATCACTTTAGCCTGTATGATGTTGCGGAGTAAGGCAATGACAATGAGGCGAGTGCCATTGCAGAGACCTTTCTTGGTGTTTAGGTTTCTTAATAGCATCACAATGGTGCCAATTTTAAGTTTTAAGAGATGTGATGGCATTCCTGATGGTGTCAGAGAGTTTAAAAATTCAACTGGGTAGTTTTCACATTCCTCTGCCTCATCAGCATCGACAGAATCATCGCTTGTATATACAGTATAATCACCACTGATGCGACCATTACTTTACAGTTCAGAAAATCTACGTCATCATTTTTCGGACATAGTATAGCATGTGATGCAGCAGTGTTGAGGCTTTGTTTGTCATTAACATCAATGCAAATATGGTCTCCAAAGATCTCGGTTACTATAGAGCCAGTGCAAAGGATGTCTGGAGGAATTTCAATGACATCCTCTCCAAGGTTATGTTCATTAGACAGCTCACCATTTCCAAGTTTAAGCAACCAAGTGCTGTATTCAGGATCAGTGGAGCGCATGTTGTTGATTAGCGGTAGAATGTTGCCAATGTTCTGAATATTTAATGCAGGAATCTACAATGTCTATTCTTGTTCCATGAGCGATGACGGGAAGACATTGTCTGAAGTCTCCTCCAAGAACAATAACCTTACCTCCAAATGGTGTTTTATTTTTTTCAGAAACATTTGTTGTCATGATGTCACGTAGTCTATCTATCACATTCAATGCATGTTTTTGGACCATAGTGCACTCATCAATAATAAAAAGTTTTGTACTCTGTAAATGTTTTCCTGCATTTGTATCGTTTTTAATCCTGGAAACAGATGTTTCATTGATCGGAATAGGTATGCCATATAGAGAGTGGATTGTTCGGCCTCCTTGTATCAAGTTAGATGCTATTCCTGAAGTCGCAGCAGGTGACACAATTTCTCCTTGTCCTCTTAAATGATGTGTAAGTAGATGGTATAGGTAGGTCTTTCCACTGCCACCCGGTCCATCGAGAAAAAAGCACTTTGGTGTTAAACTCCTATTTTGTAAAGCTTCAGTAATGACATCATAGGCAAAAAGTTGCTCCTGATTAAGAGTTTCTTTCATCTCTGCAGCTTTTTTTAACTCATAATCCTTATCATATTGTTTAAGGAGTTGTTTAATATTTTTTGCTGGGTGTGGTAAATTGAAATCAGCAAAAGTTTTTCCATGGACTATGAGGACATCTTGGACATCTTTCATAGCATATCCTTCACAATCGATACACTCTTCAGTGTTGCTGTGGTATGTATGACAGTAGTCTTGTAAAAAATGGTCCTTAAATTCATTCCACAATTCAAGTGGATTACTGGGGGGGCCAAAAATACAGATATAAGCAAACATGTCTCTAAGTTGGGAAGGCATGTTAATAATGCAAGCATCTGTTAAAGTATGTCTCCAGATGCTATCATCGAATAATAATCCAAGTGCTAACGCAGCATCCTTAAAGGTTTCATGCATAACTCCATTGACGGTTTTAATGCTGTCAAAACTGGTAGCAGCTTTTACATGCAGTAACAACAAACGTAAATAATAGCGTTCTTGGTCTTTCACACTAACAGTGTACATTCTTCCAATAACTGTGAGACCCCCTCGTTTTCTTTGTTCCCATGTGCCTTGTTTCCAAACGTAGTGTTCTGGAATTTCGCGGTAGAAATAGTTATGTGCATTGTGGTCGATCTTATTAAGGTTGAAATACGCCATAAGTGTAGAATTGGAATTGAGCTTTTGATGGATGTTGTCTGCAGAGTCATTCTCATGAAAATAGAGTGGTTGAGAATTAGGCAGATGTACGGCTAGGCGAATGATGGCATGAGATTGTTTATGCATAGGAAAAGCAAATATCCGCCACGCAGCCTTAGGTGCACTAACATATCTGGTATCCGTAAATTGGTGTGTTTCATCATGTTGGATGTTATTTTGGGAAATTTCAAGGTTGGCTTTGTCATGTCCTTTGTAAACGTATTTAAATAAATATTTTACACTTTGAATGGAAGCACATATTTCTACATTAATATGGCACTTGTATTTGGTGAGTAAAAATGGGTTATATGGAACTACCCATGAATTGTCAATCATCTTAGAATGGTGTTCATATGTTTTGCCAATGGGTCTGCGGTAAGTGGGATAGCCATCCTTTTCTTTGATGGTATATGGTTGGTTTTGTTTTGGGAAACCTTTGCTACACTTTCCAAGATCCATACAGGGAGAATTAGGATTGTGTTCTCCACAGGGACCATGAATCATGTGTTGAAGAACAATGTTATGGAGCTGAGGGTAGATTGTTTCATCAGGTATTTCAGCCCAGACTATATTGTCTATGTCCACCTCAGTCCGTAATTTAGACAGGCTGTCAAGAATAATTAAAATATGAGCGTGTGGGAGACCACGCTTCTGAAATTCAGTGACATGGACCATTGCAGTGACGTTTCCAAATAATCCACTGCTAATGTCTTTTAAGAGGGATTCCAGTTTAATTTTAAAGACACGTGCAACCAAGTCTGGTCTGTGTTCAACACGCTGCCACAGTTCTAAATGTGTAGTAATCTCACTCCACTTAGGATTACATGTCATGGTGATAAATAGATCTGGTCGACCATACTTTGTAACAATAGCCATAACATCCTGGTAGCGCTGCTGCATGTTTCTTGGACTGCCTTCAAAAGAAGATGGTAAAATGACGGTTTTCCCAATAGGGATGCCCTTTTGAACCGATTTTTTGAGTAGATGTTCTTGAAGGAGGCAGTAATCCTCCACTTTTAAATCTTTTTGGTGGTTGCGGATGTAATGTAGGCGATTAGCTTCGATTTTGACATAAGCATCTACTAAATATTGCTGTGTTAGCTTACCACCATTGAGGAGTGGATTAAAGTAATTTCTGACAGATAACATATAGCAATAGTATTGGAGTTGAGTGATCCTCCTCGGACTTTTGCCTTGTTGTTTGAGTCCATCATGCCATCCTTGGTCTCCATAAGGGAAAAATATTGGATAGAGGAGGGCATCCAAATTGCTATGGAGAATACTAGTTTGTTGTGTTTTTGGAGCTAAAGGGTTATGGGGATCAGGTTTTAAATGAATTATGTCTCTATTGAAAGGTGGCTCACCATTGTCATTTTGAAACACGACTGCTACTTCACTGACAGTGGGATTATTGTAGCGACGAGGGTCTTGAGTACGATCTTGTTTAATAGCCATAGTGATGTTTGGCATGACAGTTCCGTTTTGTAGAGATATAATTTTTTCTTGTTCTTCCACATCACGTAACATTTGATAAGCTTCCACAAAAGGATTAATAGTTTGGATTTGAAGGGCAATAATGTTCATCAATGTAGGATGACATTTTTGATTTTCTTTACATCGTAAGCGTTGTTCGTTTGCGGTAGTGGTATCGAGAATGTAAAGTTGGGCAAATGCGCGTTGCTGGTCATCTGAGGGATGTAGTGTTCCAGTTCTATGATAGATCTGGCCATGTATGCGGAAACAGTATGGGCCATATCCAGGAGGTGGTGAAATATTTGCACCCATGGAGGCAAAAGCAAAGGAACTGTTAATACTTCGAATATTATCCATGAAATTTTTGCTAAATTCACTTTGCCCTTTCAGCAAACGTGTAAAGACATCAGGATATTGTAGTATGGGTACATGGACTTTACCCTTCTGACAGCAGAGCGTAAAGTTGTTATCAGAAGGTATCTCTGCTACAAAATGCAAAGCTTCGCAATGCTCACATACATGGGTCATGTCACCACAGCTGTGTTCAGTAATACTATTTTCATCATTAGTGAAAATGTGAGGTTCTAGTAGAAGTGCATGTCCAACCGATGGGGTGCGCCTAGTTTTGAGACCAACGTATATTTGTCTTGGTTGCACTTTCTGCGGGCTAACTGCAGCTTGTATGTGAAGAAACTGTGCATTGGTATTGACTAATGGTGGTATTGATAGGGCAGAAACAGATTGCTGATTAGTTATGTCAGTGAACGGCATATAGGATGAAGTGTGGTAGTAACTTGTTCCACATGCTGATGTGGAAGCATCCTGTTGTGAGTCTACTAATAATGATGAGGAAGAAGCCGTCTGTTGTTGGCGGTGATGGCGTGCAGAGGCTTCTTCAGCCAATGTAATAGATTTAGAGTTAGGGGATTCGTGTGTGAGACAACGGCGTTTATAAGCCTTAATCTTGTCAAGTCGATGCTGTTTTTCCTCAGGAGTCTCATTAGCACGGCGTTGTTTTTGTCGTAGTGCTAAAGCTACTTTCCTTTCACTGGCATTGGCATACTGGGCATCGGTATTGAATGGTGGTATTGATAGGGCAGAAACAGATTGCTGATTAGTTATGTCAGTGAACGGCATATGGGATGAAGTGTAGCAGTAAATTGTTCCACATGCTGATGTGGAAGCATCCTGTTGTGAGTCTAATAATAATGATGAGGAAGAGGCCGTCTGTTGTCGGCGGTGACGGCGTGCAGAGGCTTCTTCAGCCAATCTTATGGATTTAGAGTTAGGGGATTCGTGTGTGAGGCGACGGCGTTTATAAGCCTTAATCTTCTCAAGGCGATGTTGTTTTTCCTCAGGAGTCTCATTAGCACGGCGTTGTTTTTGTCGTAGTGCTAAAGCTGCTTTCCTTTCACTGGCATTGGCATACTTTTTGTTATGACTCATGTTGGCACAGGTAAAGGAGTCTATTTGGCAGTTATCTGGCAGTGAAGAAGGCGTCCTGGAGTATTGTAGAGTAAACAGATACTAATTGACCCTGTAATTGCCCAGCAGTAGTTATGAAGTGGTAGTGGCAAATTGGCCCTGTAGTTAGACACCGGCAGAGGAGCAAGGCAGCAGTAGTTATGGCGGTAGAGGCAAATTGGCCCTGTAATTAGACACTGGCAGAGGAGCAAGGCAGCAGTAGTTATGGCGGTAGAGGCAAATTGGCCCTGTAATTAGACACCGGCAGAGGAGCAAGGCAGCAGTAGTTATGGCGGTAGAGGCAAATTGGCCCTGTAATTAGACACCAGCAGAGGAGCAATGCAGCAGTAGTTATGGCGGTAGAGGCAAATTGATCCTGTAATTAGACACCGGCAGAGGAGCAAGGCAGCAGTAGTTATGGCGGTAGAGGCAAATTGGCCCTGTAATTAGACACCGGCAGAGGAGCAAGGCAGCAGTAGTTATGGCGGTAGAGGCAAATTGGCCCTGTAATTAGACACCGGCAGAGGAGCAAGGCAGCAGTAGTTATGGCGGTAGAGGCAAATTGATCTTGTAATTAGACACCGGCAGAGGAGCAAGGCAGCAGTAGTTATGGCGGTAGAGGCAAATTGGCCCTGTAATTAGACACCGGCAGAGGAGCAAGGCAGCAGTAGTTATGGCGGTAGAGGCAAATTGATCCTGTAATTAGACACCGGCAGAGGAGCAAGGCAGCAGTAGTTATGGCGGTAGAGGCAAATTGATCCTGTAATTAGACACCGGCAGAGGAGCAAGGCAGCAGTAGTTATGGCAGTAGAGGCAAATTGGCCCTGTAATTAGACACCGGCAGAGGAGCAAGGCAGCAGTAGTTATGGAGGTAGAGGCAAATTGATCCTGTAATTAGACACCGGCAGAGGAGCAATGCAGCAGTAGTTATGGCGGTAGAGGCAAATTGGCCCTGTAATTAGACACCGGCAGAGGAGCAAGGCAGCAGTAGTTATGGCGGTAGAGGCAAATTGGCCCTGTAATTAGACACCGGCAGAGGAGCAAGGCAGCAGTAGTTATGGCGGTAGAGGCAAATTAGTCCTGTAATTAGACACCGGCAGAGGAGCAAGGAAGCAGTACTTATGGCGGTAGAGGCAAATTGGCCTTGTAATTAGACACCGGCAGAGGACCAAAGCAGCAGTAGTTATGGCGGTAGAGGCAAATTGGCCCTGTAATTAGACACCGGCAGAGGAGAAAGGCAGCAGTAGTTATGGCGGTAGAGGCAAATTGGCCCTGTAATTAGACACCGGCAGAGGAGCAAGGCAGCAGTAGTTATGGCGGTAGAGGCAAATTGGTCCTGTAATTAGACACCGGCAGAGGAGCAAGGCAGCAGTAGTTATGGTGGTAGAGGCAAATTAGCCCTGTAATTAGACACCGGCAGAGGAGCAAGGCAGCAATAGTTATGGCAGTACAGGCAAATTGGCCCAGTAATTAGACACCGGCAGTAAACAGGCAGAGGACCAAGGCAGCAGTAGTTATGGTGGTACAGGCAATGCCAAGCGTCAGCACAGCAAGTCGGCGTGAGGTAAATGACGCAATTTCAGGAATGCAAGATGGTGTCGGCAAAATCTCGCGAGATTTTGCCGACGTCGTTAACACCTCTTGCCATGTTAACCCTCAACACACCACACCGCCTCAACACACACTCCTCTCACCTTTCACCATCTCCACTCACATCCACTCACTCTTTCACTCCACATACGACCCTTTCTCTCTCACTCCATCTTTCATACTCACACCGTCATCGTCGCTGCCCCGACATCTTCCTCCGCCGCGATCCTGGATCCAGACGTTCTCCAGGCCGCCGACATGTTCTTGCGGTGACGCCATCTTGGATTTCGTGATCCAAAATGGCCATCGGGATCCAAAATGGCGTCGGCATAATCTCGCGAGATTTCGCCGACGCCATCTTTTTGGATCCCGAGTCGTCCACGCCAGCGACATGTTCTTGCGGCGACGCCATCTTGAATATCGCGGGATTTCACGAAATCCAAGATGGCGTCGCCGCAAGAACATGTCGGCGGCCTGGAGAACGTCTGGATCCAGGATCGCGGCGGCGGAGGAAGATGTCGGGGCAGCGACGATGACGGTGTGAGTATGAGAAACGGAGTGAGAGAAAGGAACGTATGTGGAGTGAAAGAGTGAGTGGACGTGAGTGGAGGTGAAAGGTGAGAGGAGTGTGTGTTGAGGCGGTTAACATGTGCGTGTGTGTGGTGACGTCACCGGTTACAACTGGACGGAAGTTGTTACAACCGGAAGCTGCTTAAGGCATTTATTATTATAGATACGCAGAGTGGCTTTCAAAAGGTCATTTACCCGACAGTTCTTTAATTGAGCAACCCATTTTCCAGGGCCTGGTGAAGAGTCTGACCAATGTATAGAAGGCTTTAATGATTTATATATAAGACTCATAGAATAAGTTCCCATTTGGGCTTTAATGGATATTAAATTTAGAGGGTGTGTTGTTGCATCATCCGGTATGTCTCGCAATATTGAGCTTACGTAATGTCTAATTTGAGAGATAGTAAAATTGTCTTCTGTAAGGATTGGGTATTTGAAAACCATGTCCTCTAAGGTAAGAAGGCATTGATTTGTTAACGTATCTCGGACCAGTCTACACCCATTGTTTCCAAGCACCTTGTAAATGGGAGGTTACTTGCCTTGTAGAAAAGAGGGGTTACCTTGAAAGGGAAGAAACATCGAGATGTGGGGGTCAAGACCGCTATCTCGTCTAGCTTGACGCCATCCCAAGGTTACCGACCATAATAGAGGATTATCTCTAACCTCCACTGGAATTTCAGCATTTCGTAGGTGAAGCAATGCTGGGAGGCTGAAGGGTCTACACATGGCCTCATCTATTGGGGTATTAGTGAAGCGAATATCCAATCAAGGGAATGGCGAAAAGCAGCCGCTATACTGTAGAGGCGTAAATTTGGGAGATAAAGTCCACCCAAAGATTTGGTTTGCTGTAGCTTAAAAACACTAATTCTAGAGCCCCCTTCTGAGCCCCAAATAAATTGGCGGAAGGCTCGTGTCAGTAGCCTATCATCAGCTTTAGAAAGTAGAACCGGGAGCGTCTGAAAAGGAAAGAGTATTTTAGGGAAAGAGATCATTTTAATTAATGGGCTTTACCTGCAAAGGATAATTTAAGGGATTTCCAGGATTGAATTTCTTGTATAACTACAGAAATAAGAGGCTGAACATTTAATTTATAGATATCATGAGGATTTGATGGTAGGTCAACGCCAAGATAAGGTAAAGAATTTTTCCTCCACTGAAAGGGAAAAGGGAACGGCCACCATTTCTGAGCAATTTTAAAAATAGCTAAAGCATGAGATTTATTAAAGTTTATGCGAAATCCCGAAACTGCTTCAAATTCATTAAAGGCGTCCATTATAGAGGAAATGGCTTCCTTAGGATTGGATATCATGAGTAAGATATCATCAGCAAATGCCAACATTTTAAGTGTATGGTGACCGACCCCTATGCCCCCAAAGGAAGGGATCATCTCTAGATATCTTAGTAAGGGATCAAGAGCAATATTAAACAACAAAGGTGACAGAGGACAGCCCTGCCTCATCCCCCTGAAGATGGAAAAAGGGGTTGGCTGGATACCATTAAGCCAAATCGAAGATTTGGAGTTAGTGTAAATTGTGCGTATAAAATTAAAAAAAAAGGTAAAGCCAAATAGTCTATACTTCAGATAAGATGAGACCAGGACACACGGTCAAAAGCCTTATCAGCGTCGAGGCTGACCAGTATATTCTTCTTGGCCTTAGCCTGATAACTATGTGATGGCCGCTAACGCGTCCTGATATTGTAAGTGATAGACCGACCATGGACAAAGCCCGTTTAAGATGAGGTAAGAATATCAGGAAGCATAGACTGTAATCTATTAGCCATGATTTTGGTGAGCAATTTAAAATCAACATTTAAAAGGGAAATTGGGCGGTACGAGGCAGGGAGAAGCTCTAGTAGTAATGACAGACAGGCTTCATTAAATCGATCCGGCAGAGAACCTGAGTCCAAAATATGGTTAAAAAGAGGTGAGGTGTGGAGTAATTAAGGGTTGTAACCAGGGCTGTGGAGTCGGAGTCGTGGAGTCGGAGATAGTTCTGGTTGGAGTCGGTAGAAATGTACCGACTCCGACTCCAGCTTTAAAAAAAGATGTATTAATATTTCAGAATTGAACTTTCATATGAATTTTATAAATGTTACTCAAATATATATGTTCTATCAAACTATGAACAACAGTGATAAGCAGTTCTGCTGGAGATACATTTCTTACTTCTTGTGTGTCACTGTTCTCCACTGCCCTTATCTAATCTTATACTTGGTTAACCTCATGCTGCCCCAACCCCCCTACTTACAATGTATGAAACTGAAAGTGAAAATGTGTTGCAAATTCTTAGTAGTAAAGCTCCTCCTCTAGACTAGATCATACTAGGTGTGCGTCTTCCAAGCATCTCACAGCTGCCTGCTACTCAGAAGAGGAAGACTGTAAGAAGTATTATCCTTTCAACAAACTTTGCATCAGTTAACTGTGAGTACATGAGGAATAATAACAGTATTACTGACCACTATATCAGTTGTACGACCTGGCAATAATTTTGTACAATTGTTTTTAGGAAAAACAATTGTCATTTGGATTGTGAATGCAGAATTAAAAACCTGAGAATGTCAAAGAAGCATCACATTAAATCAGCTGTATTTGAACATTTCACCATCACTCAAGATAGAAAACATTATGTCTGTCAGTGTATGACAAATGATCCAGACGAAAACAAATGCTGTGAAGCCAAGATGAGTGCATATTCAGGCAAAGATAAAAATGCTCCTACCAGAGCTTCTAATCTAAAGAGACATTTACAGCGCTTTCATCCAGAAGTACTGAAAGCAGTGGAAGAGAAAGACTGCATCCAAACCAATGAACCAGTGCCCAGTTCTTCCAGCCAAACAAAGGAGCAGAGAACTTTGCAGCCATCAGTTGCAAGATATTTTGTCAGTGACAAAGTTACTGTGACAATGACAGTAGATACATTTAAAAAACAGATCATAGAGCTTGTTGTAAAGGATAGTGTGCCTATTTCATTATTTTCACGACCAGCTTTTATGTGTCTGAATGGGGAAATGGCCCGCAAGCTTGGTGTTTCTCTGGAGAGAGAGAGTATTAGAAAATTAGTAATCGAAGAAGCTTTTAAACAAAAGGAAGACCTTAAAAAAACTCTCAAGGGACGCTTTCTGTTTCTTAAAATGGATGCCTGCACACGTCACAGAGTGAACTATTTTGCCATCAATGTCCGATTTGTTTGTGACAAAAATGAAATAGTTACCAAGACATTGGCAGTAAAAGACACCAATGCTCATCACACCAGTGAGTTTCTCCAGGTCTTGGTGGAAAAGGTTCTGTAAGACTATGAACTTAAAGAGCAAGTTCTTTCTGTCGTAACTGACAATGCTTCAAATATGATAAGTACTATTAAGCTAATGAATGAGAGTAATGATGGTGACCAGCAGCTAGAAGAACATTCTGGGTCCACAGACACAGAAATGTTTGAAATAGAGGAACACAGTATTGTAACTGAGGAGCAAACTGAAGTTGCTTCAGATGAACAGCAACATGATAGTTTAGAAGATCTTGTTGAAACTGTGTCAATATGTTCTTTCATTCATCACATGCGCTGTGTTGTGCATACGCTACAGCTGGCTATAAGAGACAGTCTGCAAGAAGGACATGCTGCTGCACTGATTGGCAAGGTGAGAAAATTGGCTACTGTTGCCAGAACCCCTAAAGTTGACTCAATTTTGAAGAGACGTGCTGGAAAAGGGGCAATTATTGATCAAGCCACACGATGGGGCAGTACTTACTTAATGATTCAGCGCTTGGTTGAACTGAAAACCTTTCTTGTAGACATGGCTAACCCTCAACTGACGCTAAATGAAAGTCAGTGGAATCAGGTGACTGAGCTGGAAAAATTGCTAGAGCACCCATTTACAGTGACTAAAAAATTACAAGCAGAGGACTTAACTCCAGGTATTAAAGGAGTGGAAGAACCTGATGTTTCGCCTGTCCCAAAGAGGAGGGTTAATTGCAAGTGGCATTGCTACATCAATGAAACGGAGAGAGGAGCTACTATTACAAAATAACATTCTTTTGGCAGCTGTTTATGTACACCCAATGTATCGGATTCTTCTAGATGATCAACAGCTAAGTAAAGGAAAAGAAGCTCTGTTTGAAATAGCAGTACGGATGAAAGGGTTGCAGAACAGTCAGGAGGAAGAAGAATTTGGTCGTCCTGCCACATCTTCACCCTCATCATCAACTGATGAATTTAATTTCGAAAAATATTTGGATCACAAGGACCGTGCAAAGCGTTCCCGCATAGAAGAAGAGTCATCCCCATCAAGGAACACAGCCAGTACATTTCAGCAGAATTTTTCATGTGCACTAAAAGAAATTGAGAAATTTGACCGTTCATCAAAAATAACAGTGCAACAAGCGATTCCTCTGTATCCTGACATTGTCAGAGATGTTGCCCGAGTGGTTACTGCTTTGCCACCAACACAAGTTAGTGTAGAGAGGTTGTTCTCTGCTCTCAAAATAATTAGATCAGATTTGAGGGCATCCATGAAGGAGGATCTGACAGAGGCAATACTTTTTCTGAGGACAAATTTATAGATTTCTTCTTATTAACTGCATAAAAGTGTTTATTGCATATTTTCTTACAGTTTAGAAAAATTTATAAAAGTTATTTGCTATATTCTAATTGTATTCTAATAAATGTAGTTTTTGCTCTAAGTGGTCTGATTACTTATATGATGGTGAGAAACTGAATAAGCACGATGTTTAATATTTTACAACAGTAAATTTGTTATGAATTGGCCATTTATGAAGGAGTCGGAGCCGGAGTCGGAGCCTGATAAAATCCAGGAGTCGGAGTCGCAACTGTGGCTTACCGACTCCACAGCCCTGGTTGTAACAGTTTATAAAACTCTACCGAGAACCCATCCAGGCCAGGGTCTTTATGCAGTTTTGAAGATTTAAAGACTGATCTTACCTTCTCAGAAGAAGTTGGTTGGTTTAGGGTCTTCGGCTGAGTCAGAAAGTCTTGGTGGACAAGCCTTGCGTAGGAATGCATATCCATCCTCCCGAGAGTCCAGAGATGGGCCATAAAGATCTGCATAAAAGTCTCTAAAAACCGCACAAATTTGGGGTTGGGTCACGAGTGAGCGAGCCTTCAGGTAAGACAATATTGGGAACCCTAGTAGCCGCTTTGAATGGCTTCGTTAAAGATGCTAGGAGACGGCCTGGTTTGTTACCCCAACGAAAATAACGGTTACGTTGATGAGCTAATTGGTTGTGTGCCTGCTCATGTAATAGGGTATTTAAATTTTGTTTAGCTGTCAGGTAAGCCTCTCTGGAGGAGGGAGTATTATGTAATTTAAAGTCCCTATACGACTTAGTGAGCTGGTCTAGGTGAGGCCACAAGGAGGACAGCAGCTTCCTTTTTTTCTGGTACACATAAGAGATTACATGTCCCCTAAGTACTGTTTTAGCGGTGGCCCAAAATAGATTGATATCGTCCAAGTGTTCCAAGTTGTCCTCCACGAAAGTCTCCCACCAGCCTGTCATATAGCTCTTGAAATCATCTGAAGTATAGAGATAAGAGGGGAAGCGCCAGCGCAAAGACTCAGATCTATTAGTGGGGAGTTCCTGAGTAAGTAAGACCGGGGAGTGATGAGATAATTGAAGGGAGAATGTCAACTGTTTTTAGAAGGGAAAGAAGAGAGGCAGAAGTTAGCCAATAATCAATTCGAGTGTGAATATCAGGGCTGTGGAGTCGGAGTCGTGGAGTCGGAGTCGGTGCTCATTTTGGTGGAGTTGGAGTCGGTATAAAATGGACCGACTCCGACTCCTAAAATATATAATAAATTGGGTACAGTAATTCAATGCAGAATGTGCTGAATATTTTTTCATAGGAGTTTGGGAAAGTTATGAAATGTCCTATAAATGGCTGTTCTATTCCTGATCTAAGGCTACATTCACACACAGCGTTTTTCCTGTGTTTTTTGAGGATACGTTTTTCAGCTGCAAAAGCTGATCATCTTTTTAAAAAACCGCATCACCTGAAAGGTTTTTGAGCTCATAGATAATGTTTTCAATAGCCAAAGCAGATTAGAAATCTGCTCTATCTATCCATTTATCCATATCTGTCTATCCATATCGTATCTGTACCAAAAAGAATGAAAACCGGGTAGTACACCAATATATATTCTGTTCTATCTAAATATCTTGATTATTGGATCATAAAAATGATTAAATGTCTGAGGTTCACATTGTACTACAATAAATTTTTCACTTAAATATAAGCAATATGTGTGGGAGTCGGAGTCGTGGAGTCGGAGTTGGAGTCGGTGTAAGGGAAATTGAGGAGTCGGAGTCGCAGGTTTGGCTTACCGACTCCACAGCCCTGGTGAATATCATGTACCCTAGAATAGAAGGTATATTCTCTTTTCGTAGGGTGGCAGCACCTCCAGGCATCAACTAAGTCAAGCCTGTTTAACAAGGTAGAAATCGCTCTGGATGGAGGGTGAGATGTGGGCAGGGGGGAAGATCTGTCCAAAAAAGCATAATGAAGGGTGTTTAAATCTCCACCCAATAATATACTGGTAGGATGCCAGCCGTGAACCATCTCTTCAAGTTTAGCAAAGAAGGAGGGGCTACATAGTAACATAGTTATTAAGGTTGAAGGAAGACTTTAAGTCCATCTAGTTCAACCCATATCCTATCCTAACCTGCCCTAACATGTTGATCCAGAGGAAGGCAAAAAAAAAACCCATGTGGCAAACAGTAAGCTTCACATTGGGGAAAAAAATTCCTTCCCGACTCCACATACGGCAATCAGACTAGCTCCCTGGATCAACGCAATATTAAGGAAACTAGTTTATATACCCTGTAATATTATACTTTTCAAGAAAGGCATCCAGTCCCTTATTAAATTTCAGTAGGGAATCACTCATTACAACATCATATAGCAGAGAGTTCCATAGTCTCACTGCTCTTACAGTAAAGAATTTGCGTCTGTGAGTATGCTTAAACCTTCTTTCCTCCAGACGTAGAGGATGCCCCCTTGTCCCCGTCACAGGTCTGAGTAAAAAGATCATTAGAACGGTCTTTGTATTGTCCCCACATATATTTATACATTGTAATAAGATCACCCCTAAGCCTTCGATTTTCCAAACTAAATAACCCCAAGTGTAATAACCTGTCTTGGATTTGCAGACCCCCTAGTTCCCTCACAACCTTGGTCGCTCTTCTTTGCACCCACTCCAGTTCAGCTATGACTTTCTTATACACCGGAGACCAGAACTGTACGCAGTATTCTAAGTGTGGTCGCACTAGTGACTTATATAGAGGTAAAATTATGTTCTCATGAGCATCTTTGCCTCTTTTAATGCATCCCAATATTTTATTTGCCTTTGCAGCAGCTGCCTGACACTGGCCACTAAATGTGAGTTTGTCGTCCACCCATACACCCAGGTCTTTTTCAGTGACAGTTTTGCCCAGTGTTTTACAATTAAGCACATAATTATACATCTTGTTCGTTCTACCCAAGTGCATGACCTTACTTTTATCCCCATTAAAGCTCATTTGCCATTTATCAGCCCAAGCTTCTAGTTTACATAAATCCTCCTGTAATATAAAATTGTCTTCCTCTGTATTGATTACCCTGCAGAGTTTAGTGTCATCTGCAAATATTGAAATTCTACTCTCTACGCCCCCCTACAAGGTCATTAATAAATGTTAAAAAGAAGCAGGCCCAAAACTGATGCCTGTGGTACCCCACTGCTAACTGTGATCCAGTCCGAGTGTGCTCCATTAATAACCACCCTTTGTTTCCTATCCCTGAGCCAGCTCTTAACCCACCTACACATATTTTCCCCTATCCCCATTGTTCTCATTTTATGTATCAACCTTTTGTGTGGCACCGTATCAAAAGCTTTTGAAAAGTCCATGTACACCACGTCCACTGCATTCCCTTGGTCCAGTCCGGAACTTACCTCTTCATAAAAGCTTATCAGATTAGTCTGACAGGAACGGTCCCTTGTAAATCCATGTTGATATTGGGTCATGAGGTTATTCTTCTCCAGATACTCCAGTATAGTATCTCTTTGAAAACCCTCCAGGATTTTACCCACAGTTGAGGTTAAACTTACTGGCCTATAATTTCCAAGTTCAGTTTTTGTCCCCTTTTTGAATATTGGCACCACATTTGCTATACGCCAGTCCTGTGGTACAGACCCTGTTATTATGGAATCTTTAAAGATTAAAAATAATGGTCTATCTATGACTGTGCTTAATTCCTGCTGTACTTGGGGGTGTATCCCATCCAGGCCCGGGAATTTGTCAATTTTAGTGATTTTTAGACGCCGCTGTACTTCCTGCTGGGTTAAGCAGGTGACATTTAATGGAGAATTTTTATCCCTGATCATGTTGTCCGTCATGGGATTTTCTTGTGTAAATACTGTTGAAAAAAAGTCATTTAGCATATTGGCTTTTTCCTCATCCACCATTTCACCCAGACTATTTTTAAGGGGGCCAACACTATCACTTTTTAGCTTCTTACTATTTATGTAGTTAAAGAGTATTTTGGGATTATTTTTACTTTCTCTGGCAATGAGTCTCGCTGTCTTGATTTGCTTTTTACAGAATTTATTTAATTTTCTGTATTTATTTAATGCCTCATCACTACCTACTTGCTTTAAGGTACTGTCACACTTAGCGATCCCGACCAGCGATATGACGCGGTCAGGATCGCTGGTGCATCGCTAAGTAGTCGCTAGTGAGCTGCCACACAGGCAGATCTCACCAGCGACATAGCAGGGGTCGGGGGTCGCTACTTACCTGTCAGACGAGGCGATCCCGACGTCCGCCCGCGTCCACGCGTCGCTCGTCGGCGCCACAGGAAGCTGACGACGAGAAACAGTCCTGGACGGTCTCGCGCGATAAGCGATAACCAGTGAGGGAGCTGGTCGGAGGTAAGTATCAGAACCAAAACCAGTGACGTTATAGCGATATTGCTAGCGATATCGCTTGGTGTGACAGGCCCTTTAATTCTCTAAATGCTTTATTTTTACCTCTTATTGCACCCCTTACAGCTCTATTTAGCCATAGTGGTTTCCTCCTATTTCTAGCATGTTTATTCCCATATGGTATATATTGTGCACAGGTCCTATTCAGGATGCTAATAAACGTCTCCCATTGTCTTTGTGTATTTTTATGTCTCAGGATATCGTCCCAGTTAATTGCACCAAGATCATCTCTCATCCGTTGGAAATTTGCCTTCCTGAAGTTTAGTGTCCTTGTAACCCTTCTACTACACATCTTATTAAAGGATACATGAAAACTTATTAATTTGTGATCACTATTACCCAAGTGACCCTCAACCCTTATATTTGACATGCGGTCTGGCCTGTTGGTTAATATTAGGTCTAGCAGTGCCCCCCCCTCTTGTTGGGTCCTGAACCAGTTGTGAAAGGTAATTGTCTCTCATAGTTGTCAAAACCTATTACTTTTGCTGGAACTGCAGGTTTCTGTTCCCCAATGTATTTCATGGTAGTTGAAGTCCCCCATAATAATGACTTCTCCTTGAGTTGCAGCTTCATCTATTTGCTTTGAGGATATTCTCTGTTGCTTCCATTATTTTTGAAGACTTATAACAAACCCCTATCAGTAATTTATTATTTTTCCCCCCTCCCCTTATCTCTACCCACAGGGACTCTACATTTTCATTAGATTGATATATATTATCACGAAGGATGGGTATTAAGGATGATTTTACATATAAACACACGCCTCCCCCTCGCTTATTTGTTCAGTCATTTCTGAACAGACTATAGCCCTGTAAATTAACCGCCCAGTTATGGCTCTCATCCAGCCATGTCTTAGATATCCCCACCATGTCATAATTATGTTCCAACAACATTAACTCCAATGCCTCCATTTTGTTGGCGAGGCTTCTGGCATTATTATACATGCACTTTATGTATCTCTCTGTACCTCTATTCTTTCTTAACTGTTCTAACCCCACCCCCAATTTCATTATTTGTGCCCAGGTCTCTATCTGCACTGTCTTCCCCTCCTATAAAAGGAATACCCCCCCCCGTCCCTAGTTTAAACACTCCTCCAACCTTCTAGCCATTTTCACCCCCAGCACAGCTGCACCCTCCCCATTGAGATGCAGCCCGTCCCTAGCGAAGAACCTGTAGCCAACTGAGAAGTCGGCCCAGTTCTGCAGGAACCCAAACCCCTCCTTCCTACGCCAAATCCTGAGACACTTATTAACCTCCCTAATTTCCCATTGCCTCTCTGGCGTGGCACGTGGTATAGGAAGTATTTCCGAAAATAACACCTTGGAGGTCCTTGCTTTAAGCTTACAGCCTAATTCCCTGAAATCATCTTTAAGGACCTTCCACCTACCTCTAACTTTGTCATTTGTGCCAATGTGCACCATGACCGCTGGATACTCACCAGCCCCTCCCAGTAATCTGTCAACCCGATCAGCGATGTGTCTGACTCGAGCGCCAGGTAGGCAGCACACCGTTCGACGATCCCTGTCTTTGTGACAGATTGCCCTATCTGTTCCCCTAATAATTGAGTCTCCCACTACCAGAACCTGTCTGGCTTGCCCTGCTCTCCTATTTCCCCCCTTACTGGAGCAGACACTCCTCCGACTTTCAGAGGACATGCCTTGCTGCAGCAGTGCTACTCCTGCACTGACAGTCCCCTCATCTGCCAACTTGGCAAACTTTTTGGGGTGTGCCTGATCAGATCTAGCCTCCCTGGTGCTCTTCCCTCTAATCCCGCCTTCTGTCACCCAGCTAGCTGCTTCATTGTCCTGCAGCTCCAACCTCGCATCCCACCCCCTTATCTATCCCATTGAGCAGAAGACTCCTTTCCATATTGTCTATGGATCTCCGTGTTACCAGCTGCACATTTAGATCCAGTATCTGGGCTTCCAAATGCACAACGTGCTCACATCTCGCACAGCAGTATGCACCCTCGACCGGCTGTTCAAGGATTTCATACATGCGGCAAGACGTGCACTGGATGGCATTGGCAATAGTGGAGCACATCCTAATGGGGATTGCACCAGACAAAAAGATAAGCAAAAATAAATAAAACTTATTAATAAAATATAACAGCAATTCAGTAATACCTCCCTTGAAAACTCCCTGAATCCAAAGTCACTGAATCACAAGTCACACACTTATCACAGTTTACACTTATGCTCAGGTCATACTCGCTCAGGCAGAAGATTTTAAAGATTTTTTTTTTCCCTTTTACCAGCACACCACCCTGCTGCTCAATGCACTTCCAAAAGGAGTTGAGCCCCAACCAGCTGCCCCTTATAAACCCTTAATTATGAACTCCCACCTTTAATTAACCCCTTGTGAATATAGTTACACCTCAAGATTTAAATGCAATATAGTTAACCCTTAAAAACACAGTAAAATAAGAGATTAACCCTGTAGAAAGAAAAAATAGGTTAAACAAACCCCCCAAAAATTGAACAGGTAGAAAGCACTCAGCAACCTACAATTCAGCAACTCACACAGGTATTTGTTAAAGGTTTTCCAAATACCTCTTCACGGAATCACAAGTCACACACTTAGCACAGTTCGCACTTACGCTCAGGTCACACTCAGATCGTTCACACTCGCTCAGGCAGAAGATTTAGTAGTAGTATTGGGTGCGTAAACATTTATCAGGCAATATTCCCGCTGTTCAGTAATAGCTCTGACTAATATATATCGGCTTGCCTGGTCCCTCACCACATCCTGTATAGAATAATCGAGATCCTTATGAAACAAAATGGCCACACCACGTTTTTTCTGTGTAAAGAAAGCCTCCAAACACTCTGCATAATATCTATTACGGAGCGCTGGGTGACCCCTGCATAGCCAGTGGGTTTCTTGTAAAAAGACAATATGGGGGCGTAGACGAGTAATGTGATCTAGTACTTTTCTGCGCTTTACCGGTGAATTGAGGCCAGCCACATTCCATGATAGAAGTTTGATGGAGCGTATATTAATGTGAGAGCTATGTTATTAGGGGCGGCCATGTTAACCTATCCCACATTGGGGCCAGAACGTAGAAATGAGAAAAAACGAGTAGTTGGGCAAAGGTCTGTCCCAGCGAGCAAACCTACAAACCCAAGTTAGCCAAAAAGACCGGACATAGAGCGTGCCCAAGGAGAGGGAACCCACCCCCAAACCCCAACTGAACTGAGAAACAATATATAAACTGAAAAGTTAAACATCGGGTTACGTTATCTTAACTAATGGTATCCCCTAGAAGGAAAAACATGAGATAAGAACAAAAGTTCAATATAGAGCAAGCCATAAGCTCAAAATCAAATCTTAAAGGCAAAATAACACATGGCTACAAATCAGAGTCAGGTGACCGGAGAGGAAGCCCGGAAAGACCGCTCAACTTCCTCTAATGCTTTATCTGGGTCATCAAAAAATACCGGTTTTCCTTGAAGCACCACCCGAAGGCGTGCAGGGTAGAGAAGAGCAAAACGATTGCCTTTGTCATGTAATACTTTACATACTGAAAAAAAAGCACGGCACTTGGTCACCACCAAGGAGGAGAAATCTTGAAACACAAGGAGGGGAAAGGCCCTCGTATTTCAATGAGGAGGTGGCTCGGTACGCCCGGAGCAACTGAAGTTTGTCCTGGTAATTGAGTAACTTGAAAATTACCGGGCGTGGACGAGCTTTCGGATCAGAGCGCTCAGGTCCAATTCTTTGCGCTCGCTTCACCACCATAGAGTTAGGCAAATTGAGTGCTCGTGGGAGCCATGAGGAAGTAAGGTGGTGTAGGTCCTTTACAGATTCAGGAACACCGATGATCCGTAGATTGTTACGACTCTGGTTTTCCAGGTCATCAAATTTCTCCCGAAGCTGCTCTATTTCGTGGTCTTTGTCCTTTATCTGGCTAACAAAGGATTGTCACTGAAATTTTATTGGTGTGTTCAGTTAGCTGTGATGTGATTGATTCCAGATGATTGAAAAATTGAAGTCATAGAATCATAGAATCATAGAATCATAGAATCGTAGAGTTGGAAGGGACCTCCTGGGCCATCTGGTCCAACCCCCTGCTCAAAGCAGGATTCGCTAAATCATCCCAGTTAGATGTCTGTCCAGCCTCTGTTTGAAGACTTCCATTGAAGGAGAACTCACCACTTCTCGTGGCAGCCTGTTCCACTCATTGATCACTCTAACTGTCAAAAAGTTTTTTCTAATATCTAATCTGTGTCTCCTCCCATTCAGCTTCATCCCATTGCTTCTAGTCTTTCCTTGTGCAAATGAGAATAAAGTTGATCCTTCTACAATGTGACAGCCCTTTAGATATTTGTAGACAGCTATTAAGTCTCCTCTCAGTCTTCTCTTTTGCAAACTAAACATTCCCAAATCCTGCAACCTTTCCTCATAAGACAGGGTTTGCAGACCGGTCACCATTCTGGTCGCTCTTTTCTGAACTTGCTCCAGTTTGTTGATGTCTTTTTTAAAATGTGGTGCCCAAAATTGGACACAATATTCCAGATGAGGTCTGACCAAAGAGGAGTAGAGGGAAATAATGACTTCACGTGATCTAGACTGTATGCTTCTGTTAATACATCCTAGAATTGCATTTGCCTTTTTTGCTGCTGCATCACACTGTTGACTCATATTCAGTCTGTGATCTATTAGTATACCCAAGTCTTTTTCACATGTGCTGTCACTTAGCCCTATTCCTCCCATTCTATATATGCTTTTTTCATTTTTATTGCCCAGATGTAGTACTTTGCATTTCTCCCTGTTAAAAACCATTCTGTTAGTTGCTGCCCACTTCTCCAGTTTATTTAAATCTTCAATCACCGGCATGAGCTTCATTGTAATAGAAGCAGCAATTGCTTGCAGTGATTCCTCAGACATGGTGGTGTTAGTCAGATGTTTTAGGAGGAGATTTGGCAACCTGAGCTCTGGTCTTGACCGGTTTGGAACTACCCTGATACACAAATTTATCCATGGATGGTGGAGCAGAGTATGCAGCCATGAGCTATACACAGAGAGCGGGGGGGATACCACAGCCAAGATATGGCTAAAGAAGCTTATATAGGCCTGTTATCGAAGGTATAGCCCAAATTGGGCCGGGGTCAACCGCAATACGGAAGGTGAGCCCTGACAAAAGGGGGCTTTATCCGTTATTTATCCAAACACGTGTAGGTGTAAGCAGGTGCCGTTATTAAAAAAAAAAAAAAAAAAAAAAAAAAAGCAGTATTCACTGCAAAGCGCTGACCTCCGGAAGTTTATCTCAATAACTGGCTATGTAGTTGTAGTCAAATTTTCAGTTTTCATCACTCGGTGTTATGATCAAGAGGATATGTAGTGTACAAACGCCAAATATAAATTTATAGTGTGTTTTCCTCTCTTGGCCACAAGATGCTGCCAAAGTTCCAGCTTGTGCTGGGGACTTTCCAGCCTGTGTGTGTCTGCCAGCACTCCCTGGCCTCCTGCCTTTCACCCCTCAGCGTTTATGGCCTCACTGGTCCTGCACTGCCCTCTCTCTCCCTTGTGCCTGCACCTACCAGTCAAGTGCTGCTGTGGATCCACTGCCAGGCTGGGTGAGTCAGATTCCCTCAGGAAAGGTGGAGAGGAGGATGTTTCTAGTCCCATCTGGTAGGATCATTGTCCAGGCTTTGCGCATCCAGTGGTGGGTCTGTGTGAGCTCACCCCGGGGGCTCATTTCTACTGTCCGGCTTCTGTGGTGGCTGTAGGGATTCTGCTGTGGGTCAGCAATCACTGTTGGTCAGGCTCTCATCTGTCGGAGCAGGCCGCAGGCCTCGCATCTGCTATGATGCCTTTGACTCCCCTGGGCAAGAATTTACAGTCCAGATCCCAATATAATGGGCTCCTGAGTTTAGGTGTGTTCCAATTGTTGTTTGTGGGGGTCCTGATTGAGCTGGATGGAGTGGATTAATAAGCCCAGTCTTGGAGCTCCTCTGTGTGTCTGTTCATGTCGGCGGCCATCTTGGATCTCAGATCATCTATTTCTAAAGTATAATTTTACTGTTCTTCTGTTGTAATATCTGTTTGTTTCTCAGTTACATGAACAGCACTGTGGCCTTCCATCTCAAACATACTGAATCCTAAATTTTCTTCTAGCTGTTATTCATTACTCTCATTCATCAGTTTAATTGTACTTATCATGTTTGAAGCATTGTCCGTTACAATAGCAAGAACCTGTTCTTGTGTGAATGTAGCCTTAGATCAGGAATAGAACAGCCATTTATAGGACACTTCATAACTTTCCCAAATTCCTATGAAAAAATATTCAGCACATTCTGCATTGAACTACTGTACCCAAATTATTATATATTTTAGGAGTCGGTCCATTTTATTCCGACTCCACAGCCCTGCTTAAAACGAACCCTTCTGTTCTGTTGCCCTTCCTTCCACTATGACACCGCTACTAAGATAGGGAAAATTTCCAATAGTGCTATGTTCTTTACCAACCCCTCGCGGACCCAATTCTCAGGCCATTTAGCCGCACACCATTGTCCCCGGAAATATGCCCCAAAACCTGAGCTGCCCTCTGCGTCTGTGTACATATCAATATCAGCATTGCAGCATAAGTCATCCATCACCAAGGAACGACCATTGTACCTCTCCAAAAAATGGGCCCCAGACCAATAGATCCTGCTCTGTTTTTGGCTGATAATCGGATGTAAAGTTTAGGCTGCCTAGCAAGGACTGAACCTCTCTTAGCCTCAATTTTTTACGCTTCAGCGCCCTACTTATTTCAGCCCTAAGGGCTGTTACTTTCTCTTCTGGTAGCCGACATTCCTATTTAACTGTATCTATTACAATACCTAGAAAGGAAATACGAGTCGTCGCATGAACTGTCTTTTCAAGGGCTAATGGGACCCCGAATAACTTTGCTACCCACTCCAGGCTCCTCAATATGGTTTCACACACTTGTGTCTTGGGCGGGCCTATACACCAGAAATCATCCAAATAATGGATCAATTAATCCCACCCGGATGGCTCTTTTACAACCCACTCCAAAAAGGTGCTAAAAGTCTAAAACCCTGCACAAGACAAGGAACAACCCATGGGCAAACACCTGTCAACAAAGTACTCACCCTCCCAATAGCCGAGCAGCCTTTGACTAGACGGATGCACCAGCAACAGCTGAAAAGCTGATTCCACATCCGTTTTTGCCATTAAAGCCCCTTTACCACATTTCCTTACCCACTTCAGTGCGTCATCAAAGAATGCATATACAACCGAGCACAAGCTAGGATCGATGCCGTCGTTCACAGATTTGCCACTTGGGTAAGACAGGTGGTGAATCATACGATACTTATTCGGTTCCTTTTTTCGTACAATACCCCCGCGGTGAGACCACCAAATCTGGAACTGTCGGTGAATTAAACAGACCTGCCATTCGGCCTAGCAGCACCTCTTTACCTAATTTCTCTTTCACCACCGTGGGGTGCTGATAAGCCGAATGTAAATTTTTTACTCCTCGTTGTATATGTAATGCCGGGGAAGGAATTATAAAACAGTCTCTGTAGCCATGGATTAGTAAGTGAGCTTTGCTTTTATCGGGATATCTATTTAGGTAAGGGAGCATCGCATGCAGATTGATTGGTGTTAACCCCTTGACCATACCCGTTGCCTCCTGACTTGCCAGTATTCCTTCGGAAACATTTGTTGGCCCCGTGTGTGGCACTGCTGCATAATGAGCAAACTTGTCGAAATTTGCAATTGTTGGGGGCGAATCTGCACTGGCGATCGTTAAATGGCCAACACACCCAATTTTTGTCCACTCCCTCATACCAGATTTCCTGAACTGTTTCCTGTCTGGCCGGCATTACCGGCCCAACTTTGAAAAGGGTTAAAATGTCTGTTATTATTGGGGCCTGTAAACTTTAACCAGAGTCTAATATCCTTTTGATCCCATCTCATAGACGGGCAAAGTGCCTTACATTGTCTAAACTGCTCGTCATATCGTAACGACCCTTGTCCACCAGCTGCTCTATAGGCTTCCCAGATGGAGTCCATATAACAGAACAATTGCGAGCAGTTTTGTGGTGCCTTTTCCCCTATGACACTAGCCAGTATCACAAAGGATTGCCACCAGTTTGAAAACGTTTGTGGTACTGCCTGAGCTCGACACCATTCTTCGTCCTCCTTTTTACCCACCCCCTCTTCCAAATCTCTCAAAACTCGTCTTTTCCATTGGTAAGAATGAAAAGATATGAATGTACTCATCTTTCCAAATCTTTTCTTTAACCTCCTGTTTAAGTTGAGCACCAAGGGGGCCGGAGAAACAAATCTATACTCCCCCCCCCCCCCCCCCCCCGCCCCCCGCGCCCTATCGTCTAAATGACCATTCTCTTGCTCCCCCACTAATGTTGTTTCAGGCACAACCCTTTCACTCCAGCCTGTCTCCCCCCCCCCCCCCCTTGAATAGCGGTGGGAGTAGTCCAGGCTGCTAAATGACTCGGCCCAGACCCTTCAAAGCGTTCCAGCCCATCCTTAAGACTTGTTAGTAGGGCTATCAACTGTCTACTGGGTGAGTCAGTGGGGGATATAGTGGTGTTGTGCATTACTGCCGTCGCCTGGGGGGGTCCCTGTCTTTCCCCTCTCCCCTGTACAATGTCATTCAGTAAGGATGAACAAAACATAGAATCATAATTACCGGGCCGCCTGAGAGGTGAACTCCCTCCGGCCGCTGCGGTTCCGGAATCCTCGGTGTCGTCCTCCTCGTCGTGCTGTACTCGGGTCCGTTGACTGGTGCCGTCCGAGCGGCATGGTTCAAAAATCTATCAGGCCGCTCCATATCATGGTAGTGATGCTGCTCCTCTTCCCGGCCATTGCCCCTTTCCCTGGAGGGGCCCTGGCTCCACCAAAATCTCCTCCAACGATGTGGCTTCCATTTCCCCCCCGGAATAAAATGCCACCATATATAAAAAGAGAGAAGCCAGCGCTGCCGATGGTCAGAACACATAACATGAAGCGCAATGCACATATTGACATCTAACTGTAATCAAAATGAGACATTTGGCAAAATATTGATCAATACATTGCGCCACCCTGCCGTGCCAAGGCAATCTCATGTGGGGGGGTCATACTCTACATTTTTTATTACTCACTGTGCCATTACGGCCTCCTGAATATTTTAAAAGCAAGACCATATCTATTGCAAATGTACCTGAAACATGTCTGAATCGCTCCCGTGCAACCAGCTGAAACAAGTGCAGATAAAGGCCAACCAGGTCTGAACACAGACATCTCAGGTTAAACCTCCACACACTGCTCAACCAGCAAACACAGATGAAGGGCGATGCAGGCTCAGACACAGATGTACAACTTATAAAGCCTGGGGCAGGGCGGGGCTGCTGTGTGTGTGCACAGCAGCCTAGATCCATCACATTGAATACAGCAAAAATGGCGAACATAACCCAGCGCGCACGGCAACAGTGGTGGTCAGCCACGACGCAATATGCACTGGATGGTACCCCAGCCAGGGGTATGCAGGCTGGCCGCGGCCTGGAGCTTCTCCATCAGCGCCTCCATACCGGTAAGAGAGGGGTAGCGCCCGGCCCCGGGGGTCCTTTGTTGGCCTGTGGCTGTGGGGTCGGCTCTATTTCCTCCTCCGCAGGTTGTCTGAGGACAAAGAGGATTAACCCCCACCCCCCTTGCCCTGTCCTTTTGTGTCCTCAACCCCACCTCCCTATGT